>NW_026622720.1:3000000-3587561 GCF_028826855.1 Penicillium coprophilum
AGATGCGGTGCCAGCCCAACAGTCATGGAGACTCCAAGCTCCTGCGCAGAAGCTGATAAGCCCAGTCAGGCTAGCGGGAATACCGATGCCTTTCTCAACAGACCAGTGCAGACACAAGGGTGCCCAGAAAGTGTTGTTCACCAAACTCTTTCGCCAAGCCCGGATCTCCAAACGTAGAGCCTCGCTGTCCTCGGCCTTGGTCTCTTTGGTCTCGCCCGTGCCGGCAGCCGCTCGCTGTGCGGCTAATCGCTGTCTGCGCAGCACACTCTGGCGCCAGAGCACGAAGAATTGGAAGAAGATATGTCCAAACCACCCACGAGTACTCCATAGATCCCATTTAGCAAGACCTCCGTATTTGTCCACGAAGCGCTTCGAGACGACCCCTTTGGAAGCAAGGTAGCCCACGTTCTCGAGAAGCTGGTAGATCACGTTCGAAATGACTTGCAGGACAGTCAGGGCGTGAATGATGGGGTCGGCTGGCGGCGATTTGAGGGTTTCAACTCCCCATATCCACAGAGGAAGCAGGCCGAACAGGCGCAAGTTGTATCTCGTCTCCGATGCGAGGGAGGAAAGAGCCATGAGTTTCGATTTCGATGGCGAAGGAGTGACGTTCTTGGTGGCTGCATGGCCCTTCAATCGTGCAAGGATACCCAGCCTTGTTTGTAATGCTATCCAGGGTGCTGAAGCAGTGAGGTAGTGGAGCATCGAGGCGACATAGTTGACAGTCGCTAGTACTCGCTCTTGTCCGTTCGCCTCAGAGAGTAGTCTAGAGGAGCAGTGAGCAAAATTCCTGGGCTGCTTTGCACGTCGAGTCCCAGAAGAGGCCTTACAGATTCAATCGGCGGATTGTCACATCGGTTGTTGTCAATGCGGCTAACAGTTGTCGCTTCGCGCATAAGCTCCGGGCGGGTGTTTTGCCCACGTCAGACGACTCTGGAGAATATTCAGCGTCCGCCATTGTGTATGATGAACATAAGAAAGAGAGAAATAAAATGAAGTTTTGGGTGAATCACGGAACCGAGGCTCGGAACTGGAGGGAGTTCAATCTAATCTCCGAGGGCTATCCCGCATTTTAGTCATCGCCCGATAACCGCTCCATGACTAAATTTATACAACCTTCTTTGAACAAACATATTGGATATCAACACACAACAACCTTGATATATCTCTTTCCTAGGAGTTATCTCGCTAATTTATAGTATATTACAAACTTACAAAGTATATGAGTACCTTAGAACCATGATCACCCGTCCAGAATATGTTACGTTCTTTTTGATATCTTAATCCAATTTACATGCTTAGTTATATATCCGCGGACATAGAAGCATAGAATACATAATTTAATATCATTCACTTCGTACAAAAGAATTTACATATTTCTGAATTACTTTTACTTGGACTCGTGCTTGAAAAGTCTTCGATTTAGGGGAGTTTCCCCAATACTCTCACATGTGGAATCTGAGTTCCACCTTCATCCTCCTCTCACATGCCGCCTCATCTCCGCCTGACTGCGGCCTCATCTCACCTCCACCTCTTCCTCACCCCAGCTTCACTGCCCCCTTGAGAATGTAGCAATTCACAATTGGACAAGTGAAATATATATAAATTGCGGGCGGCTCCCGCCCCCGCCCCCGCCCCTGACATCCTCCTCTTTTTCCTCCAGCGTAACGCCGGTGCGAGCATCCGGCTCGTCATTCGCACCGTCGAAGCCGGCATGGCAACCGGCCCGACGGCCTGCAGGCCGTGCAGTATCCCCGCCAGCATACCCACCTCTCTCTGATGTGAAGTAAATGTGAAGCTCCTGGTGAGCTTCACCCGAGAGGCGCTCCGCCAAGATCTAATCACCTCCAGCAGGCCTACCTGGGCCAGGAGGCCTGACGGACTTCCTCGATCCACCGCTCCACCCGGGTATCTGCCTGTTCCACCTCTTCGCTGCTGGCGAATATCTCAGACAGCGAAGAACCGCTCGAAGGTTCCTGGACAGCGGAGGTGGAACTGGCGATTCGGGTGGAGGCCCAGATTCGCGGCCGCAGAGCTGGACGCCGGGGGCGCTGGTTTGCCTCGTCATTGCTACGGGGCAGCAGATTAGCAAGGGCTCTTGGCCTCGGCCCCAGGCGAGCCACATTGCTGACAGGGCTTGCGCCGCGTGGCAGGTGGGCATTCGGGTCGCCCATTCGGTGGAGGCTATCCCATAGCTCGGTACATGGCTCAGTCACAAGGCTTGAACCTCGTGCAAGTGTCCTGCCGTGGGATTCCTGAAGATGTGGGCCCCTCACCGGGTCGTTGACGGCGCTTGGTGCTCGTCGAAGTGCTCTGCTGTCTGGTTCCCGAGCGACTGGGTCACCCACTGGGTCATTGACGATGCTTGAAGCTCGCCGGAGGGTTCTCCCGCGTGGTTCTTGCGAAACTGGGTCACTCGCTGACTCACTGGCGACGCTGGAAGCTTGTCCAGGTGTGGTGCTGCCACATGGTCTCCGAGTAATCGATTCGTTCGGTTGGCCGATGGGACCCCAAAGACTTACCCACGGATCGATGACAAAGCTTGAAGCTCGGAGAAGCTGTCTACCACGGTTTGCTTGAGAATGATCCCTCGATGGGTGGTTGCTACCCTGAGGCGCAGGAAATGCATCACTGGCAGGGCTTCCATCTCGTCGAAGGGATCTTCCGCGTCGTACTTGAGAATCTTGGTCTCTCGATGGATTATCGTCGGAATTGTCGATGCCTCGAAGCTCATTGTTTTCATCGTCTGTGGTGTTGTAGTATGGGATGTTACTACTGAGTGAGGGAACGGGGCTGGCCGTACGGGCTAGCATCCGCATTTGTGGAGTTAGGCGTAGAAGCCTGTAGCCTTCGATCTCGTTATTGCTTGATGGAAAAGCTTGGCGAATGGCGACCCCATGTGCATTCTGATAATCATGATCTTCGACATGTGCTTGATTGTTCATGTCCTGACGATTGGCGATATCATTGTCGAGTTGTCTTGTCTCCTGATGTTGAGAGTATCCTCCAACCAGACGACCCATGAATTCACGCATTTGCTGTCTGAACCCAAGGCCACCATCGCGACCGGCGGTTTCGAAATGTGGCATGACAGCATCAACGTTGACTCGGCGACTGGCGAATCCATGCATCTGTGGTCTAACTTCGTCAAGGCCAGCATGGTGACCGGCAAGTTCAGGATCTCTGCGTCGGGGTAATGGGAAGTATTGTCGAATGATATTGAGATATCTTCTACGACGAGGGCTTCTGGGAACCGGAACAGATGTATCAATCTCGGCCGGGATGAAAGCCCTAGGACTGAACTACCACCAGGTTCCTCGGTGGTGACTGTTGCCGTCTCTTGAGGCTGTGACTCGTCCTGAAAGCTGGCACGATTTCCGCGCTTTCTTGAAGAGGCGGCGCAAAGACATGATTGATGTCACGCCGGGGTGTCTCGTCCCCGACAGAGATGGGAGGATTGCGAATGAAAAAGAAAGACTGAAAGGTAAGGTCTCACCGGCGTGCTGCAAGAAAGTCTACACGGGGCAAGAGGTTTGTACTTCGACCGGCGACTGGCACTGGGGAAATACGTTGCTGTGTTTGGCTGTGAGAAGATGTCTCTCACCGGTGCACCGCTCGAGGGCTTGCACTCTGGAAAGATGATTGCTACCTAGGCAATTGGCTGAAAAGATGCTGATGTGCCTCAAAGAGATGGAACAACAGTATGAGAAGGGATGAGAGGATGGAATGGGTGAATGGAAAAGGATGAAACCGCGAGGGGTGTGGATTGCGTAGCTCCAACCAGCCTTTGGACTCGATTACATCGTCGCTGACTCGGCGGATTCGCCGGTTGGCAAATCAATCAAGCACCTTGATATTGTCGTTCGCCGGGACGACGGGACGATATCTTGTCAGGTTGAACCTACTACTACGCGGTCCTGTTGAAGACATTTACAACGCACAGCGCATCAAGCGCACCACTGGCAAAGAGAGTCCTTTTGTCCGTGGCAGCTTATGTCTGATACCGAAATCACTAACTCTCGCACATGTTCGAACCGTTATCATATTACCCGGTTGCTGCTCGCCGAAATGTCTATGCATTGGCTGGGGTATCATCTGCCGGATACTATCATGAGACACAAACTATACAAAGCTTGAGTGGCATGAATACCTACTTCATGTCTGCTTGGCTGTTGAGAGATTATAGTGACAATTATGTCCTGTAACAGCCATATAGGGACGCGGCAGTTCGCTTTCACATCCATGCCTCTGGAACCTTTCTAGGGGAAGAATCACGGCTAGGAGAATAGATGCTGGATTTTCTTAATACAGTATTGACCTATTTCTATTTTGAAGATGAATGTGCCCAGATGTACGGAGTAATTGACGCACCAATTCGGGGCAAATATAACGTGCCAGTGAACAAATGGATCCACAGATATACGTTGCAAATAGGATAAACTGGCACGTCCCATGAGTCTATAGATGTACTTCATTTAGTCTTTCAATGTTGAGTAACCAAGCCAATCTAGTATAATACAAAAAAAAGCGACAATCCGGAAGTCTACATTGGGATATATTGGGCTGTCCCGTGACCACGAAAGCCCCAAACAACAAACCGTAAACCTTTGAAACCAGTCAAACTTTCAAGACTGACCATTAGGATCTGAAAATGGATGTTGGATTTGGACCATCTAGAGAATATAAGGGGTAACCATGGGATAGCAAAGTCCCCGGATTCAATCAAAAGCCGTCGGAGGTTTCCGATGTGCTCCGCCAATGGATCTTGCCGGGGATCCATCTGCCGATTGTTCGTATAGCCGTCTCCATTTCCTGAATACAATCTTCCGACAGAATTTATTTATAAAAACTCGACCAGACTTCAGAGTTGGGAGACATTTTGTGTAAGTTATATATCTTGCCTCGGCTGTCCTCCCATATAACCCAACCCAGCCACCCTCGGACCAACATAAACAAACAAGCGCCCCCAGGGTCTCACCCCCATCGTCTTCCCATTTCTCCACTTGGCACCTTATCATCCATTTACATATTAATCTCATTCAATTATTCACTTTTTCTAGGAGCGTGTTTAATCTCAGCCTTCCCGAACCTTTCTCAACCTTGTCCTCTCCCTAAACCCCTCCGATCATCACAATGTCCGTCAAGTTCCAAGAGGAGACCGTCCGCACCGTCACGGGCGGCGGCAAGTCCGAAGACCTCGTGCATCGTGTCGGTGAGCGATTGACCGGCGGAAAGACAGCCTCTGGGTATCTCCAGGTATGCAGTGCCCCTCCAATAATATCGAATCAACACTGATCCGGGGAATGGATCGTCAGGCCTACCTCCTTCAGCTCCAGAAGAACCCGCTGCGCACGAAGATGCTCACCTCCGGTGTGCTCTCCGGCCTGCAGGAACTGCTGGCCTCGTGGATCGCCCACGATGTCGGTAAGCACGGCCACTACTTCAGCTCGCGCATCCCCAAGATGTCGCTGTACGGAATGTTCATCAGTGCGCCCCTCGGCCACTTCCTCATTGGTATCTTGCAGAAGATCTTCGCCGGCCGCACAAGTCTCAAGGCCAAGATTCTCCAGATCCTCGTTAGCAATCTGATCGTACGTGTCGTCCGATCACATGACCACGCGTGACACCTGCTAATATCCCCGTTCCACAGATCTCGCCGATCCAGAACAGCGTCTACCTGACCTCTATGGCTGTTATCGCCGGTGCGCGCACCATCCACCAGGTTCGCGCTACCGTTAAGGCTGGCTTCATGCCCGTCATGAAGGTCAGCTGGATCACCTCGCCCCTGTGTTTGGCCTTCGCTCAGAAGTTCCTCCCTGAGCACACCTGGGTGCCCTTCTTCAACATTGTCGGCTTCTTCATTGGAACCTACGTCAACACCCACACCAAGAAGAAGCGCCTGGAAGCTCTCCGCAAGGTATGATTAAATGGAATCCAGACACTTGCAGCTTGATCTCTAACGACTTGGCAGCGTTACGACCAGCGTCGCGACCCCGGCTACGAGAAGCGTGACTACCCTTGAATGGGCTGAGTCCGCAATTGGCTGCAAACACACCCAGATGTGTCAGAAACCTATATGTGTCGTTTCTTCTGGCTCGTTTGCAGTCCCTGATTTGTCTTTTTCCTTTGTTTATTATTCTCCGGTGTTGATCTAAATCCATGTACACACCCTGCGTGCATCTTGACTGCCGCAGATATCTTCCCCCTGATGTTATCACTCAATCTCATGACGAATGGCTTTATATCTTTGTTCTATTTCAATTCTAACCTTTGAAGATCGGTATTATATATATATTCTCTCCGTTTGAGCTAGTCGCGCTATTGCTTCTACTGCCAATCTACATTTCTATATATATGTGAGTTGGGATAGATAGGACCGAAAGGAATACAAATCCCCTTAACATAGAACGAGCACATGTGGTCATTGTGAATTCCATCGTAACTGTAAGAGATCCGAGACATAGGAAGAGTGCTAGGGGACAATGGAGGTGGATAGTACAAATGATAAGGTGACCAGTAGACATAGATTGCCAATAGTTAGCCGGTCATGCCACATTAGCCATCCCCTAACCCACCCGGAAACGAGAAGAAACAAATCCCTCATATCCTTGGAAGATCAACGAATAAACCAGAGAAACATCCTTTATTCAACCTCCATTTCCGACCCCTTCCCCCTCTTAGCCTGCACCCAAGCAACAAAGTCATCCAGTGCACCGGGCCAAGCCCCATCGGGACTCCACCAGCCCATCTCCTCATCCTCCAGACTCTTGCGCATGAATACCTCAACCTGCTCCCACAGGTCCTTATTGACTGGCTTCTTCCCGCGCTCTTCAAGGAACTCAATCCACCAATCCAGCCATGGTGTCGTTTCTGTGTTCCACGCCACGCCGCCATGGTCAGTTGTGAAGAAGAGACGCCATTGCTCGGCGGCGATTTCGAATTGCAAGTTACGCTGTCCTTGCATTCGTGAGAGTGGGAATGCGTATCTGTAGACTCGTCGGAAGGTATCTGGTTCTCGGGGGATTCTCTCCCGGAGGGATTTGGCATACGCTTGCATTTTTGGCATGGTGTCGCAGCTTGTGGGTTGTTAGATTGCATGGATTTGATATTGAGAATGGGCTGAATCTGGTTTGTGGGAGTTTCTCTTTCCGCGTTGACCTTGCACTTACAGAGCTTTCAGCCAGCCATCCATCCATCCCTGACGGGTAAACTCGCCCATTGATGGTGATTGGAGTAGCTCGGCGATGGCTAGACAGGTTACTTCGTCGAGCTCGACCTTCAAATCGCCTAAGAAGTCTATTGCTCGTGAGATACCGATGGTATCTGGGCTCTCGACTGGGTCATCTGGGGAGATGTGAGTACTTTTGGTATCAAAATCATCAGTCGAGAGTGGATAAATACCTCGATAGCTTTCAAAGATCTTTGTAAGTTCTGAGGTTATAGTTGCAGAGGTGCCCAGATGCAGCTGCGAAGAATCTAGTTTTAGCGAATTGTCAGCTTCCGGGTGTTTCAGAGATGGCCTATGGATGATGTCGCCTGAAGGGAGATAATCAGGTAGGGAATGGCAGGCACTTCTTCTTCGTCTTCTTCACGCGAGGCATTTTGGGCCATGGACAGTGTAGTGAGAGATCGCAGTGCCCTCCAAGTGAGACTTAGATAAGTCCTGCAAAGAGAAGAACAGATGTTGGAGCTTTGATGCTCTATCTATCTGCTTGCATCATGAGCTCAACACCACGTGCCCAGGTAGAGGTTGGAGACAAATCGAAGAGAAGACAAAGAGACAAAATTGGGCACAAGTGTGATGACAAGCACTTACGCATCAAGCGCTGGAGGTAAACTCCAACCACATGCTTTAAGAAACTATAGTCGAAAGTTAGTCTGATCCACGTGATCGGACGGAAACAGCTTGAGATATTCAAACGGACTGCACAGGAGAAGGACTATCTGAAAAGTATGCAATTCACTTACTTTAGTGGCAACGGACTCTTTTGTCCGGGTACAACTGACAAACTCAGCGATTTGATGTTTCTGGGTGGCTGTGTAGGGTGGCATGGTGGGGGTTGGCAATATGCCCACTACGCGCGGGGAGAGACAGAAGAAGTGGTGGAAACGCGTTAGGGGATCGGGGGTAGCTGATTTATAGTGCTGGTGTGAGGGGAGCTGTCCTTGGCTTGGAAGATACAGAAAACACCAGGGCTATGAGGTCTGTAGTGAGTTATCATTCCGCGCTTTTCCAAGGTTGGATGATCTGATGGCATTATGCTGACTAATCATATATTCCGAAAAAGTCCTATATCAACTACAACATTCAAGGCTGGCCTACACGATTGGTTTTCATTACATTGGACATGAGCTTGAATGTATATTCAGAGTATGTATTTTCATATAGTAATCATTACAGAAAAGTTGTTGGTCAACTTTTGCCATCAATTCATCACATTGGATGAGCACAGGATTCGATGGTAAAAAGTACAGCCAGCTTTTGTAAGATCAAATAGATCAGGTGAAACTCCCAAACGCCTTTTGCAAGGTGCAAAAATGTAAGATTCGGTGTCATGTCGAATTTGCTTAAGTTGTGAACAAGGTATCCTCCTAATATAGATGTTAGCAATTTGGCTCTAGAGAATTTGTAGATGGATACAACTTACCTCTCTAAGGTACTCTCCTGAATCGGCCTGTTTGTTTATGTTAGCCAATGCAATTAAGAAGTCGGAGTCAAGCTCCACTTACCTGACGATGGACGGCGATACTGGTAGGATCCAACTTTGCGATCTGCGCGGATGATCTTGCTGTAACTCCGAATCCCAGCGGCACGTCATTCGAATCCAAAATGATAACACCCGCGTTTTCAGGGCAGTCTTCACTTTGTGGGTGTTAGTATAGTAAACGGACAGTAATTGAAAGGAAAACCAACCTGAATCTAGCCACATGGGCCTTTAAAACTGAACCGCCATAGAGCAGAGGCTAAAGCTTGTTAGCAAGGGCATTAGATCGCATCGGAAGTCGTAATAAGCGTACCATCACTCCGTTTGCTTTGATCCAGACCTTGTACCGGGCATGTTGCGCGAGGAGATCCAGGGCTGTCAAGTTGATGCGGAACTTGCCAGTCTGCTAGCATATTAGCATCACTGATCAGAATAAAAAAAGCAACAGCGGGCTCAGTTACCTTTGTCATTTTGCCTATGAGTGTGCCACAGCTCAGAAGGGCTGAAACTTGTTAACATTGTATATAACGACGAAGCCGAACAAAAGCTTACCGTCGCGAGGAAATGAAACGCTCAGGTTGGCGAGGTCCTTTCTCATGTAGTAAACTCGAGATCCTTGCAAACGGAAAACACTCTGGGTTCCATCTTCGGCCGGGGTAATGAGAGCATTGAGACTGCGGCCGGTATAGGCAGCTAGCTTCGTGAAGATCGTCCGTGTCTCTTCCTAAAAGAGGCATGAGTTAGTCAAAGCAGTCAATGGACATTGTAGTGGTACATACTTCTGTGAGGGATCTCATATTGTCGGTTATGAAACTCAAGAAATGACAAAAAAAGTTGAGTTATCAGCAAGCTTGTATTGTCGGGAAGTGAGGCACAAGAAAAAAAACCAAAGACGGGCAATATTTCACCGCCCAGAAGCGGACCTGAAATTTATAGCGACGGAATGAGCATGAAGAGCCAATCAGAGTGGTTATTGGCTTTCCGCCTAGAATTTTCGGGACCGCCTTTTCACTCTAAAGATCTTTTTTACTGTTCTCCGCAAATTTCAACGTCAACCCGCCTAATCTCCAATTGCAAAATGGCGCGTGGTCCAGAGGTGAAGCGGAGGCGATTGAGTCCTCCAGCAGATGGTGAAGACTCCTCATCGCGCTCTAAATCCGGCCAAGAATGGGATGTTGAGCAAGACTACGAATGCCGCCCACGCAAAAACACGAAAAAAGCCAGCGAGAACGCACGATTGCCAATCAAAACCCCCGAAGGCCTTGTCCAGGCCGAAGCCCAGCCGCAAGACCAGGGCGAGGAAACTGACAGCTTTCTCGGTACCGACGATGACGAGGAGGATGGCTCTGGGGATGAGGAGGATGGAGAAGAATCCGAAGAAGAAGCACCCAAGATTCCGGTGAAGCAACAAATCTTACAGGCAAAAGAAGATTTGGCGAAGATGGCAACCCTGATCAACGAGGATCCCGAGGAGCACATTTCTCTGTTCAAGACAATGGCCGAGATGGTGTCGAAGAAGAACACACCTGTCACAGTTAAGAAATTGGCTCTGGCCTCACAGGCAGCTGTCTACAAGGATGTAATCCCTGGGTATCGTATTCGCCCATTGAGCGAAGAAGACCAGTCCGGCAGGGTATCAAAGGAGGTGCGCAAGATCCGAGATTTCGAACAGTCCCTCGTCTCAGGATATCGCGCCTATGTCCAGAAGCTTGCTACGCTTGTAAAGCCACCCAAAGGAGAGGCCCCTACAGATGCTGGACTGAGGAGTTTCGCGATTTCGATGGCTTGCACTATGCTCTTGGCCGTGCCACACTTCAACTTCCGCAGCGAGCTTCTGAAGATCTTGGTGAACCGCCTTGCACGGAGACAGCTTGATGCCGACTATGTCAAGTGCCGCGAGACAATGGAGGAGATCTTCGCTAAAGATGACGATGGAACCGTTTCCCTCGAAGCTGTTCGTCTGCTAGCAAAGATGTTGAAGGCCAGAGACTTCCATATTCACCCTAGTGTCTTGGACACATTCCTTCATCTTCGTTTGCTCGGCGAGTTTCACTTGAAGGCGTCTAGAGACCGAGTGGACCGGGAAGAAGAAGAAAAACCCCACGGAAAGAAGCCAAAGCAAAAGCGCGAATTCCGCACGAAGCGAGAGCGCAAGATTCAAAAGGAGCGGAAGGAAGTCGAGAAAGATATGTCACAAGCAGAGGCAGTGGTATCGCACGAACAAAGAGACAAGAACCAGGCTGAAACACTAAAGCTTGTGTTCGGACTCTATTTCCGTATTCTCAAGCTTCGCATTCCCGCACTGATGGGTCCTGTGCTCGAGGGTTTGGCGAAATATGCCCATCTCATCAACCAGGACTTCTTCGGTGATTTGCTCGAGGCTTTGAAAGACCTCATTAATCACGCCGAGCGCGAAGAAATGGGCGTGGAAGGTGACGAGGAGGTCGTCAACGAGGAAGACGACGAAGAAGAAGACCATGTCACAATTGCCGAAAGCGCAGCCCGGGACGCTCGCCGAAGGACGCTTCTCTGCACCGTGACTGCCTTCGCCCTGCTGGAAGGCCAAGAAGCCAGCAAAGCAGCCGCAGGTCTCCACCTCGATTTGAACTTCTTCATCAAGCACCTTTACCGATCCCTCTATTCTCTTTCCATGAACCCGGACGTCGAGTTCAACCCCGATACAGCCCTCCGCCTTCCCGACCCCAATTCCTCCGCAGAAGGTGCCCAGCTCTCCGAGACCCGCTCCAAGAACAAGGTCAACTTCCAGACCCCGATGGTCCTCCTTCTCCGCTGCTTGCAGCCGACTCTGCTTTCCCGCGCACATGGAACTCCGCCCCCGAGCCGACTTGCCAGTTTCTCCAAGCGTCTCATGACAACTTCCCTCCAGTTGCCAGAGAAGTCTGCTCTTGCGACACTTGCGCTCATGAACCAGGTCTCTAAATATCATGGTCGTCGTATCTCTTCGTTGTGGCACACAGAGGAGCGCAAGGGTGACGGCGTGTTCCATCCTTATGCTACTGATATTGAAGCTACAAATGTCTTTGCTGGTACGGTGTGGGAGGGTGAGTTGTTGCGTCTGCATTACTGTCCACAGGTGCGAGAGGCGGCGGTGGAGATTGAAAAGATGATGGTCTCTTCTAAGTAAATACTGCTTTGATTAATTTGATATGCATATACAGCTACAATGTCTACTTTTCTTGGAGAATTGTAATCAAACAAATTCATTGACATGCTAATCCACACAAAATCTAACACACCTGTCCAAGTCCCCCAAATCTGACAGAGATGGGAGCTCATTTCTTTTTTTTTTTTTTTTTTTGATTTTTTGATTTTCAATGGTACTTTTTTTTTGTGAGGATTTTCTGTTTTCAAATTTTTTTTGTGTTTTTTAGATTTTCATTGTGAAAGCATCGTTTTTGAGTACTGGACTGACTCGCTTACTTGCGAGTCTTATCCTTGCCAGTCTCGGGGGACACAGGTCCCTTGGGCTTCGCGGCGCGCGAAGTCTGGACCGCAGGGGCGGCAGGCATTCCCGGAGCATTGACCTCACGGAAACCAGAGCGATAGAGCGGGTGAATATTAGCCAGTGGGATGGCTACTCCAGGCACCCCGGGGATAACGATTCCGTGAGGAAGCTCTGGGACAGGGGGACCGACTCTTCCTGACGTGAAGCTCGGAGTTTGCTGGTATTGGATGTGACGCTGTCACTACGGTGACGGAATCCGAACAAGCTCTTTCCCTTCTTATCAGATGTATCCTGCTCGTCGATGGCATCTTTCTTTGCCTTGAACTCTTCTGCAGTCATATTGTTCTCCGTATAGCCAATGGTATTGCCGATATTCTCCTTGTCGCGCATCTGAGAACTCAAAGATTTCTTGGGTCGGCGAGGGATCGAGCTTGGCTTTGCAGTCGATGATCCTGGAGAGGTGATAGTTGCGGACCCGGTGGCTGATGCTGGGGAAGTAGCCTTGGCTGGGACAGATGCCGAGGGAGTGGTCTTTGCTGGCGCGTTGGCAGATGTCGAGGGAGTGGTCTTTGCTCGAACAGTACTCGTGGTCGAGGAAGTAGACTTTGCTGGATTAACCTTTGCTGGAACAGTAGTTAATCCTGAGGAAGTAGACTTTGCTGAAGTAGCCTTTGCTGGAACAGCAGTCGATGCCGAGAGAGTAGAATTTGCTGGAGGAGCACTTGCGGGCACAGTAGTCGATGCTGGTGGAGCTGCTCCAGTTGCAGAGGTGGCAGGAGGCTGATGGGTACCAGCGGTTGGCACGTTGTTACCTTGCACCAAAGGGAATTGTGGAAGCGCAAGCTGTACGTTTTGGGAGACGACGAGATTGTTCTCATGCTGCAAGAGTCTGAAGGCAAGTTGCATGCGGATCATCGATTGTCTCAAGAACATTAGTTGCGCTCCATTATTCACAGCCAGGTCTCCGATGTCCTGCATATCTTCGTCGATCTCCTGATTCTTTCGACGCTGGTAGGCCACGAATGGCTCTTCGGTGTTCTCCCAAATTCCGGTGAGACACATATCAATCTTAGCGCCCAGGTCATTGACAGTTGAGGTCAGTCCGTTGATCTCAAGTCGCATCTCGTGGATAGTGTCCTTGATCTCGTCAACCTCATCCTTGGTCTTCTTCGTGCCTTGCTTCAGCTGAGAAAGATGAGAAGACAAATTGGAACTACGCTTAAGCTGCGCATCCATTTGATCCTTGATGTAGTTCTCAGTCAAGGCAAAAAAATCCTCGATTTTCTTTTCGAGCTTGTGGATATCGTCCATCTGCGTTGTCAGTCGCTTTTGGATTGCTTCATACTGGTACTGAAGAGTTCGAACAGCTTCAGGCAAATCCTTCATAGTAGACAAGCCAGGACGATGACTTGGAGGACTGATGAGAGTAGGACTGAAAGGCGTACGCAGGATGGGATTGCGCACGCCCTCCTTGTCGAAGCTGGGTGTGCGAGGGCTGGGTGTGTGAGGATCATATCTGCGGGGGGAGACACGGGGAGTGGCTTGTTGTTGCCCTCCGGAGCATCAGAATTGTCAACCATCTTGGGTGGAGATGGCGGAGCAGAGGAAGAGCGAGGTTTTAAATCGGCAAGGGAAATGTTGCCGGGACGGTTCTTTAGGATTGAGACAGGAAGAGGTGGCACAGGAGGGATGGAGGAAGCGCGAGGGGAAGAGAGAGAAGGATGGGAAGGACGAGAGGAAGATTGGGAGGCGGCAACTTTTCCTCTGAGTTGAGCGAACGCGTTACGCTTGTCAACGGAAGGAGGAGGCAACTCCGAACTGCCCGTCACACTGGCAGGCAAACCAACCGTAGGGTTGGTCGACTTGGAAGGCACCGGCACCGGGACTGCAGTCACAGTCGCGTCAGAACGAGGAGACGCCAGTGGGTTGCACATGTCGTCTGCGAAGTGTACGCGGGAGAGAGTGCTGCGACGCGAAGACGAATTCGCAGAAGATGATGGGGTGTCAGGGCGACCAGTACGGCCGCGGGGACCTTCCGAATCGGTATCTATAAACACACCAAACGTCAGTGGCCTTACTCCTTCTTGCTTTGAGGTGAATTGAAAGTGAAAGCCGCTAGTCGACCATGTGAGGGCAAAGCGATAGATCTCTCTCATGCTTTTGAGTATCTCTCTCTTCATTCATTCATTCTAGACATTCCATGTGGGAAAAAGCATGGTTTCTTTGCCCACAGGACCTGTCTCAACAGAAAGGGCGGCCATAGAAATGGATCTGCTTGCACAGAGTCAAGCACACCTGATTCCAAGCAACCAATTCTGGAGAAGAAGACCGGTCTTAAGAAGAACCAATTCCAATGCCAGAGAAGGAGATCTGATTCAGAAGAATCATGCCCAATTCCATAGCAAGGAGCTAGATCTCCAAGAGCAAGTTCAATCTCAATCTCAGAAAGACCCGCGACCCCGCAGGTAGGATGGCTCCATCCTACAAGGAAGAGACACGATCCCGCAGACAAAATGGCTCCATCCCACAAGGAAGAGACACGATCCTGCAGACAGAATGGCTCCATCCCACAAGGAAGAGAGACCACACTGGAGACAGAATGGCTCCACCTTACTAGAAGTGAGACGATTTCAAAGAAAAGACTCAGTCCGGTGGATGAACTCGGTCGAAACGAGACCAGAGTATACCGAAAGAGACCCCCTCCATGAGGTGACAAGTGATGAATGTTTCACGAAAAGAGACTGCTACTTACCTTGGCTTTTCTTTGCCATCTCTTCTAATCCTTTTCAAGGATACAGCGTGAATCAATGATGATGGTGAGAGAAAAGAAGAAGAAACAGGACGCCAGTGGAAATAAGAAGTCGAAGAGCCCCGGGGTCGACACCGGGGTCGACACCAACCACGTGCCCCAGAGATCCCCATCAATACAGCCCCGAAATGGAAGGCACGGGCAGTTGCATGGGTGTTTAATATGGGGGCCCATTCTCCCAATATCGAAGGAACGACCCATCTTGCTTTGGGCATCTCATTGTATTCATGATAGAATTATTCGACTGACTGTCCACATATGATGATTTTTGGCAACACAAGCTTTCCATCAACAGGAAAAGAATGAAAATTAATGAGAATCTATTTCGAGAAACTGGGCGAATGGAGTTATATACTATCTCAAACTGTAAGCCTTACATGGACACCAAGACGGCATAGCAAGCAAACTGCATCAGTCAAAGAACGAGAAACCAGGGGCTAGGATCTAAAAGATAGGCAAAGAAACCAAAAGATTACAAGCAAACAAACACAAAGAGAACTGGAAGTATAAGTTATTCATTAAGTTCATGTCATGAAGTATACTGGATACATAGCAAGTCGGGCAGATTCATCAAAGAGCAGCCGGCCATGGCAACACCAACATAGCATTGGAGACGACAAAAGGAAATCATTGACCATAATAGATAAAAAAAAAGCAAAGCGCAAATGGAATTCGTAAATAGAAAAGACACGGGAACAGATAATACAGGGGAATATGAAATGGTGGTTGAAAATTGGACCTCCGAGGTTTATAGTCCGTATGCCACGCACTTTCGTAATGCCACGGGTATAATTAAAATGACTCGAGTTGGGGCTCGGTAGTCCACGTGATTGCACGTGATCGGCGTCCCCGGAGCTATCGACGTTCATTTTTCCGTGAAGCACGAACGCCAAAAGATGGCGATGACGGGCATGGCAAAAATAGCGATCCAGAACAAATTGCTGATCGATCAGTCAGTTATTAGCTTCAATGGGCATATTCTGCGTCATGACGACGATTTATTCAATAGTAGCTCCAAAGAAACAAAACTGGCTAGGGGAAAGCACAAGAAAACACAAGATTCTGTCTAATTTGAGGATTTTCCACGGCGGAAAGGTGAAAAGATAGCCCCAAAGAAGTTCACAAAGACAGTGCGCAGGATCGCTTTGAGCCAGCTGTCAGGTGCACCATTGAGAGAAACAGCAGTCACTGACCGGTTCTGGCTGCTCGCTGGACGAGCATCTTCATCGTTGTTCTTGGGAGCAAGAGTATCATCGTCAGCAAGCTTGGCAGCGGGTTCGGCGGTTCCCTTGTTGGCCTCGGTGGCAGGCTCGGACTCGGTAACATTCTCGACTGTTGCGGCAGACGGCTTCTGGGTGGGCGTGGACAATTGCTCTGCGGAAGGCTGGTTGAGCTTGCTGAGGAGGGCGTCGCGGTCGCCAGCGAGAGCTGCAAGGATGGGATCAGTTTCGAACGATATGGCAGACGGTTGGGATGAATGATAGAACGGTGTTGGCTTACCGTCGGTGTGTTGTGCATCTGGGGCCGAAATCTGGGGCTGGGTCTCAGCCTTAGTAACGGGTCCCTTGTCTGCATCGGTCGCTTGTAGATCCTTCTGATCTTTCGAGGTCTCTAGAGCACTCTCAGACGCCTTGTGAGCAAGAGCGGCCACGCCAGCACCAGCAAGGGCGGCAGCGGCAGCGCCAGCACCGATTATTTCAGTGCTGATGCCAGTATCCTTGGAAGCTTCCTCAGAAACAGGAGCAGCGGCCTCTTCCGGCTTAGCTTCGGGCTCGGATGGTGCCGAGGCTTCAATGTCAGCGGTAGAGGGCTGGATCTGCTCCTTCACGTCGGATGTCTCAGCCACAACTTCGGCTTCGGCGGACTCGACCTTGACATCCTCCTGTGCGGGCTTTTCGACGACAGGCTCATCAACAGCGGGCACTTCGGGTTCAGTGGTCACTGGCTCCTGAGTGGCAGCCTCTTCAGCAACGACGGCAGGCTGCTCAGTTGCAACTTCCTTCGCAACGGTTGTTTCGGGCTCGAGCTCTTTGGTAGTAGATTCCTCCACTGGAGCTGCCTCGGGGACCTTCTCCTCGGGAGAAGCAGCTTCAACGGGCTCCTCGACCTTCACAGGCTCGGAGGCAATCTTCTCCTCCACAGCTGGGGCCTCAGCAACCTCAGTAGCTTGGGCGGTGGGCTCGACGACTGCGGGCTCAGTAACATCCTCAGCCTTCTCGGTAGCTACTGCCTTAGTAGCAGGCTCTTCGACAACGGGGGCCACCTCAGAAGTCTGTTCAGAAACAGGCTCAGCAGTGGGCTCGGCAGCAGTCTCAATAGCAGCAGCAGGCTCATCGATAGCCTTTTCCTCGACAGCAGAAGCTTCAGCAACAGCGGGCTCGGCAATAATGGGCTCAGCCTTAGCCTCAGTTTCAGCCACAGGCTCAGGGGTAGCAGCAGCTTCAACAGTCTCTGCCACGGCGACTGGCTCATCCACAACCTTCTCTTCAGTGGCAACAGGCTTAGCATCCTGGGAAACAGGTTCTTCAACAGGGGCAGCAGTCTCAGTTTGTTCAGGGACAACTGGCTCAGCAACAGCCTCATTTTCGGGCTGCTTCTCCTCGACCTCAACAGCAGGAGCCTCGGTGGAAGGCTTGATGGGCTCCTCGACGGCAACTTCCTTAGCAGACTCTTCAACAAGAGTCTCCTCGGCAGCGGGAGTATCCTTGACTGCCGGCTCTGGGGTGGCGGTCTCGGTAACGGACTCCTCGACGGCCTTCTCAGCGACAGGCTCTTCGGGAGTCTTCTCAGTGACCTCCTCGGCCTTAATAGCTTCTGGCTCCTCAACAGCGACTTCCTTGGCAGTCTCAGCAGGAATAGCCTCCTGCACTGATTCTTGCACAGACTCAGTAGAGGTAGCGTTTTCCTCGACGATGGCGGCGGCAGCCTCTGGGACAGAAGGAGACTTCTCAGTAATGGCAGCAGCAGCAGCAGCCTCGGGAATGGCGGCAGTCTCGCTGGCGGCAGCTTTAGTGGTCTCAGGAACGGTGGGAGTTTCTTCGGGGATGGCAGCGGCGGCAGCAGCCTCCTCGGGAATAGAGGCAGTCTCAACAGCAGCAGCTTCAGCGGCTTCGGGAACAGCGGGGGACTCTTCGGGGGTCAAGTCCTTGGTAGTTTCAGCCACAGGCTCCTCTACAACTGGTTCGTCTGCCTTTACCTTCTCGGTGGGCTCTTCGACAGACTCGACCTTGGTAGCCTCCTCGGCCTGCTCAGTGGTAGCATCCTCGGCGACCGCGGCAGCAGGCTCTTCAACTGCTTCGGCGGCGGGCTCGGCGGTGGTAGTCTCCGTAGCAGCGGCCTTGGTAGTCTCCTCGACGACAGCCTCCTCGGCAGCATCAACGGTCTTCTCCGGAACGGGCTCGACAGCCTTGGTCTCCTTGGCAGGTTCAGCAGTCGGTTCTTGAGTGGCGGGCTGCGCAACAGGAGCCTCCTCAGCCACCACTTTGGTGGGCTCAGGAATGACCTCCTCCTTAGGCTCGGGAACCTCAACAGTTGGTTCCACAGCAGTTGCCTCTGGAGTGATCTCTGGAGCAGCCTCTGCCTCAACAGCGGGTTCCTGGACAGCCGGCTCGGTCACTGGCTCCTCAACAGGCTTGGACTCTTCCACAGCTGTTTCGGTGGCGGGGGTATCCTTGACAGGTTCAGGAACAGCCTCGACAGTCTTGAATTCTTCAACGGCGGGCGTCTCCTCGACAACTGGCTCAGCGACCGCTTCAGCAAAGGACTTGGCAGGCTCAGGCTCTTCAGTGGCGGGCTCAATAGGCTTTTGCTCGGTGATAGGCGCGGCAGCCTCCTCAACTGCGGGTGTCTCAGAAACAGCCTCGACCTTTTCTTCAACAGCAGGCTTAGCAGCCTCTTCAACCTTGGATTCCTCGACGGCAGGAGTCTCAGAGACAGGCTCGACGTTTTCTTCAGCAGCGGGCTTAGCGACCTCCTCAGCCTTGGATTCCTCGACTACGGGAGTCTCCTGGGCAGTTTCAGGAGCAGCATCAACAGGCTTAGATTCTTCCACCAGAGCTTCAGCGGCGGGAGTCTCCTCGACAACTGGCTCAGCGACCGCTTCAGCAAAGGACTTGGCAGGCTCAGACTCTTCAGTGGCGGGCTCAATAGGCTTTTCCTCGGTGATAGGTGCGGCAGCCTCCTCAACTGCGGGCGTCTCAGAAACAGGTTCGACCTTTTCTTCAGCAGCGGGCTTAGCAACCTCTTCGGCCTTGGATTCCTCAATTGCGGGAGTTTCCTGGGCGGTTTCAGAGGCAGCCTCAATAGGGTTTGATTCTCCCACAGCAGCTGCAGCGGCGGGGGCTTCTTCGACGATAGGCTCTGCGACGGGTTCAGGAGTGACCTCCACGGCTTTTTCCTCAGTAGTAGGTTCAGCAACTTCAGCGGCCTTAACTTCTTCGACAGCGGGAGTTTCAGAAACGGTTTCGTCGACCTTCTCTTCGGTGGCAGGCTTAGCATCCTCGGCCTTTGATTCTTCCACAGCAGAAGTCTCCTCAACAGCAGGCTCTGGGACAGTTTTCGAGACAGCCTCGACAGGCTTCGATTCCTGAACAGCTTCGGTGGCAGGGGTTTCTGATACAGCCTCGACAGCCTTTTCCTTGGTGGCGGGCTCAGCAACTTCCTCGGTCTTAGATTCTTCCACGGCGGGAGTGTCTTCGATAGACTCTGCGAGAGCTTCAGGAGCGGCCTCAACAGGACTTTCTTCGGTGATCGGCTTCTCCTCGGCGATTGGCTCTGCAACCTCAGGCTTGGGTTCTTCGGTGGGCGTTTCCTTGGCGATTTCGGGAACAGCCTCTTCGGTCTTGGACTTTGTCACGGCCGGGGTCTCTTCGATAGGCTCTGCGACAGCCTCGGTGGCTTTTTCTTCCTTAGCAGCTTCAGCGGGGGTGGGCTCGGCAACCTCCTCCGTAGCCTTGGATTCTTCAACGGCGGGCGCCACCTGGGCGATCTCAGGAACAGCTTCCACGGTCTTTTCTTCCACGGTTGGTTCAGCAGCGGGTGTCTCCTGCACGGCGGGTTCGGTGGGTTCAGGAACGGCCTCGGTGGCCTTCTCTTCCACAACAGCCTCAGGGGTAACCTCGGCAGTCTTGGATTCTTCCACGGCAGCTTCGGCGGGGGTCTCCTCGACCGGTTCAGCGACAGCTTCCGCAAAGGACTTGGCGTGTCCTGACTCTTCCTTGGCGGGCTCAGCGATGTCCTCCGCGGCCTTGGGTTCTTCCACGGCTTCAGCAGCAGGCTGCTCGACGGCAGGCTCAGCGGCAGTTTCGGGGACAACCTCGGTAGCCTTTTCTTCGACAGGCTTCTCCTCAATGGGCTTAGCTACCTCCTCGACGGTCTTGATATCTTCCGCAGCAGGTGTCTCTTCGGTGATCGGCTCCGCAGGGACTTCAGGAACGGCCTCGGCGGTCTGGGGCTCTTCCTTGGTGGGCTTGGCCTCTTCCACGGCCTTGGATTCTTCGATAGGCTCTGCGACGGTTTCCGGAACGACCTCAGCAGTCTTCGATTCTTCTGTGGCGGGCTCGTCGACCTTTTCGGCAGGTTCGGATTCAGCAGTGGTCGATTCAGCTGCAGGCTTCTCCTCGGCAACCTTCTCAGCAACCTCGGGGGTAGCTTCAGCGACAGGCTTTTCCTCAAGCACTGGCGCTTCGGTAGTATCGACCGCCTTCTCAGCAGACTGAGATTCTTCCGTTGGTTCAATTGCAGTTTTTTCCTCAACTACTGGCTCGGCAGCGGATTCCGCTTCCTTGGGAGCCTCGACTGCTGATTCCTCAACTGCAGGCTCTGCAGTTTTAGTCTCAGTAGTGGCAGTATCCTTTGGAGTTTCGGAAGTCTTTTCAGCTTCCACAGCCAGGGAGCTAATACTCTCCTGTCTCTTTTGCTGCTTCTTCCTAGCCTTCTTGGCCTTCTTCTTTTCGGCGGCGGTCATTGGGACCTCTGGTTGGGTTGCATCGTTGGATTGTTGTGTGGAGTCGGGCTCAACCAAAGTGGCCGTGGATTCGCTCAGTTCGGCCTCCGTTGCATCGGCAGACTTTGAAATGGGCTCAACTGGGCCATCTGTGGGCAGCGCATGGCTTTCCGGGAGAATAGGCTCTTGCACGCTGGCCATTTATTCGTTTCAAGTTCGTAATGTCGTAAAAAAAAGTATGATTGGGTATTAGGGGGGGTTTTCACAATTTGACCAGCAAAGATTTAACGCTAGATTATCGTGTACAGAAAGCACAAGCTCACAGAGCAAGATGATTGTGAATATGGAGAGGGGGAAAAGGCAGAAAAAAATCTCAGCCCAAGTACAAAAAAAAACGGCACAGCTCTGGAGTGGGGAAAACCAGTTGGCATAGTGACCAGCGATTGTACTAAAATCCTAACTAATACTAAATAGTACTAAATACTTAAAGAATAAAATACTAAAATATTACCTCTTAACGCCCAATGGCTGTTCTTTTTGGGCTCTTTCATTCGGATATCCACTTCCAACATGCGGTGAAGCTATATATCACCGAGGTTTATTGGCCATTTTTGCTTCTTTTTCTTAAACATGTGTTATCATACAGACATGATTCTAAGGAATACAGAGAACTCTGTCCTCCCATGCTTCTGCCTTGGTTGCACCGAAAGAAAGACCTATGTCAATTGGGCGCTAAAAAATGCCTGATAAACAGGCTAGGTTATCCACCTGTCATATGGTCCTGAGTCATATTATTGCTTCTAGTCTTTGTATCAATTTTTAATAGTCTGTGGATTGGCTGATGTTTCAATTTTTTTTTCTGGATCAGACCCATATTATGCGGAACACCACGGATCTCCATATTTCTACCTCGGGACACTCCCTGTATGGAGTACCCTGAACAATTCCTATATTCGGCAATCTAGAGTTTTCAAAAGCTCCCACTAGTAGCTCTCGTGCATTGCGTGCTGCCTCAAGCTTGGACCCTCTCCCTCCGTACTCCGTACAGAAGCCGCATTTCCGGCTCAAAGCCCATGCAGTCTGCAGTTCTCACCTACAGAGTGCTTCCCACCGACTTTCATTAAGATATACAGGGCGGTGTGGTCGGCTTCCCGTTCTCGGGTATGCGCGGGAGATGATTCCCAGTTTGTCGGCAAAATATTGTATTCAGGGGGGATTTAATTGGGCCCTAGTAAAAATAGCTTGTCAAAGTTATATACAACAACGGAGTAGTCTTATGACTTCCCCCCTAACTAATATCGTCAGGGTAGGCTAGAGGTCGGAAACTTTCGGTTCATCTTCTAAGCGCGCTCGATGATGTAGGGCAGTAGAACCTTTTCTTCATATTGATCTACAATCAGGTGTGAAGGACCCACGATAACAATTACAAGGACTGCTAGGATCTCATGATCTGGCGCATCATTCTAGTCCAATCAAATTGTCATCTGGCACTCATAAATTCTGCATGGAGGTAGCCATATGTATGCACTAATTGAGATTGAATGCCTTTCTTAGTCCTTCAGTTACTTCTCCAGGGCTTATTTCCCCACAGCCAGCACAAGCTTGAAATAAATGTGTGAAGAGGCAGCGATCTTCTCCTCCTTTCTTCCAATCGCAAGGCACCTGCATCATAGCCAAATACTCTTTCCGTGAACCACAATGTATCAACATGACCACCACAGCCGCATCAATAGAACTCTTACGTCCACGGCGAGAAGATTTCACCTTTCTCCATTTGTTATTGGCTTAATATTGTATGGATAATCACCACTCGGCACTTCGATGAGCTCGAATAGGGGAGCTGACCGTTGCGTGGGTCGGGAGTGTACTACGGACAGCGAATACCTTGTAAGTTAGAGGGCAAAGCAAGAGTATACCACAACACAGGGCTGGTAGATGGAAAGGTGAAGAAATAGGCAGAGGAGCATCCGAAACAGCACAGCGAACAACTCAAGAAACAGGTGTTCTACGATATGAGTCGGGTAGCGGCAGAGGAGCGGCTACGACAGCAACAAATTAAGACATTGGCCCATGAATGAACGGGATTGTACACAAGTTTTCATTAGCAAATAAGTCTTTAAGCTTACATAGCGCCTCCATGTCGATCAATAACAACATGTCGAGGGATGAAGCTATCTACCTGTCCATGCATATACCAAAACGAGATCAATTAGGGCTTTTCTTGTCATGTTACGTCCTCATGAGGTAATCACGATGCAGCCAGAAAACCAAGGTCAACATTCGCCTTGGGCAACATGGTATTTCTAAGATATTACAGACAACAACAGATAGTGTCATTGTGCATCAGATCAACAAAGATGTAGAAGCTATCTGGACATGTGAACACAGTTCCACGACATGAACTTTTCATTGAAACCCCAACCACCATAGTCTCTCAGGCAATTAACCTTGATAAGGGCATCCTGATGTGGTGGGAGACACAAATTTGCTCCTCTTCTCTTCTTTCCTGTTCCCCTTTCGTCTCAAATAAAGCCTTGTTTCTCCATGACTGAGGTATTTCCAAAAGGCCTACACAAAGTAGACTACAAACTCGGTGCTTCTGGGAGTAAGGAATAGCCTTTCGCACCTGACAGAGTGAAAGAAAACTATCAGCGCTACAAGACCTCTCGGATTCTTCTCGCGGGAATATAATCGGCCATACCAAGCATCGGCCCCTGGAGGTCGCCGAATTAGTGGGTCCCTCTCTTGCACGACATTGATCTAAGCCTCATTTACTATGTATACACCCCTAGAACTAGAGCAAATCTCAACAACAAGCTCGCCGACTACACGGCATAAGGTGAACTCAATGAATGTAGGCGTTCAGCCGCCGATTGCCCGTTGTAAAAATATCCGACTGACCCGTGGACTCCATAAATACTATTTGTATAGAGGGCGATCCATACCATCTTGCGAATAAGTCCAAAGACAGCTTTGAAGCAAGCAAGGAGAGAATGACCGAACCAACGGAGCAGGCACACAAAGATGATATTATATCAGACTGGGTTGATGACCCTGACAATGCAAAGAATTGGTCGACCGGCAAAAAGCTTTACAACACCGCGGTGCCTGCTTTACTATGTTTTTTGATGTGAGCGAAAAATTCATCCTGTCCATTATTGCTCCGCTAATGTAGGAGACATTTCGCAGATCATTCGGATTGGCAATTTATTCACCATCCCATGAGAGCGTCCAAGAAGATTTCCACACCAGTACCACTCTCGCCCTCCTCCCCTTCACGCTATACGTGTACGGTCTCGCATTTGGTCCGACAGTTTCAGCACCACTGAGTGAAACATTTGGTCGAAGATTCATTTATGTCTTTGTGACCCCGGTCGCGTTGATATTTATTCTGGGCTCCGGTTTTGCGAAGCACCTCGCGGCTCTTGCCATCTGCCGGCTATTGGCTGGCATCACAATCTCCGCGCCGCTGGCTGTTGGTGCAGGGACAATTATGGATATGTGGACAGGAGTAAACACCAATCGCGGTGTGATCTTGATCATGACTATTGCGTTCCTGGGCCCAGCACTTGGAGAACTTGTGGGCGGTTGGATTGCCCAATACAAGAACTGGCAATGGTCGCTGTGGACTACATTGTTCCTCGGTGCAGGTGTCTGGATCTTTGCGCTAGGAGCACAGGAAACTTATGCTGGCCCTGTGATGCGTCGGAAGGCTAAAAGACTTGGCTTGCCCGTGCCGCCGGCTCCTATCCCAGCTGGATTGGCTGGGGTGCGTTTCTTGCTCACAGTCACGCTGGTGAGACCACTTTACATGCTCATTCGTGAACCTATTGTGCTGCTTTGCTCTCTCTACTCTTCGCTAAACTTCTCTATCCTCTTTTGCTTTTTGGCATGTATTCCGCTGATCTACAGCACTACATATAACTTTACTCCTGGAGAAATTGGGCTGGTTTTGATTGGCATTGCTGTGGGATGTGCTCTTGGAGGTATACTTCTGGTTTTCCTTGATTCTTATACTATGAAACAACACCTCTTCAAGTACAAGAACGCTACACCACCACCGGAGCGAATGTTGTGGGGTGCAATGATCGGGGGTCCTTTGATGGCCTCTGCATTGTTCTGGTTTGCGTGGACCGCCCGGCCAGGAATCCATTGGATGAGTAGCATTCTGGCAACAGGCCTGTTTGGTTTCTCAAACATTCTAGTCTTCGTGAGTGAGCTACCTCTTGACATTCAATACTGGAATATTGCTGACGGTTTCATTTCCAGGTTTCGACAATGCTTTACCTGACAAATGTATACGGTGCCAAGTACGGAGCATCGGCACTGGCAGCCAACGGACTACTGCGATATCTCGTCGGTGGCTCTTTTCCTCTGTTCACACTCCCGAGTATGTTGTCCTGTTTATCCATGAATTTTTGATCTTTTTTCTTATATCTTTCTCAGTGTATAGAAACCTTGGCTACCCCTGGGCATCGAGTTTGCTTGGATTTCTGGCAGTTGCCTTCGCCTTTTTACCATGGATCTTCTACATATCTGGCAGCAAAGTCCGTCAATCCAGTGCATATATCCAATGAAACTTGTATATCTGGAGATAGCGGTTGCTCAGTATCGACTCATACACACTCTTCAACTCATACATGGAATAAACATTCAAGGCGCCTATTTTAGAGATATAAACCAACCTCATAATTTGATTGGCTAATTTTATTTGTTCCTATCTCCATAGTTTTATTTGCAGTATCTCGAGTGAGAAGGAAGAGGATAGGGAAATTGGCACCAAAAACCGGGGCAATTCTGCATCGCCGCTTGTGAAATACAAAGCAGGAGAATAATGGTCTCCTATAAGTGCGCTTATCCTGGAATAGCTTGATATAATGGATGCGATATCAATTGATTATTGATTAGCATGTTCATCGGTCAATGGTTGGTTTCTATCAACTCCTTGGTCTACTCCGTAGAGAGAATGAAATTGTAGACACACAAAAGCGAATGACAGACGCGTGCGTTGATGTTCCTTTAATCAATCTAACTTGATGCATATATATTCACTATAGATCCAATGAGTGCAACAGCATCATAGCCAAATTAGGCATTTTCCACAAACTCATCCGACTCTTCCTTGACAGCAGTCTCCCCAGGCGATCGACAAATATGAGATTTGAATGACCGAGTTGCAAGACCATCCTGGAACATCTCATCAATTTGTTCTAATGTGCGTTGTCTCATCTCCGGAATGAAAAACCATGCAAAAACAAACGATACAATTGATAATGCTCCGTAGACAAACGCAACCTGTCCACCAATGTCCGCCTGAGTGTAAGGATTGACAAAAACAATGACCAAGCCGGTGACATAGGCTCCCATGCCAGATAGTGCAACTGTCTTCTCTCTCACCTGGCTGGGTGGCACCTCGGCTGTCAGAACCCAAGTCAATGGCCCCCAAGTAACCTGGAAGGCAAAGAACCATAGCATCAACATCACCACAGCCGTAACTTGCATTGTGTAGGACATATCTGTGGGCCCGCCCGCAGTCAGACCTCCAATGATGAACATACAGGCCCCCAAGAAGAGAGCAGAGCACATTAACACATTCCGTCGGCCAAGCATATCCGTCGTGACCATGGAGATGAGATTTGCGACAACACCAATGACATATACCACCACAGACATCAGGAGAACTTCCTTGAACCCTATCTGCTGGAGGAAGACAGCTTGATAATTTGCGACAAATGAGATTCCCTGTGCCTGCTGGAATATCTGAGCACCCACGCAGATCAGTGTGCGACGCCGATTGACCGGATCCGTGAAGCAAACAGCCCATGTTGCACTGGCAAGTCGTTCCCGTTGCCTCTGGAAATGTTGCTGCAACGCGACTACCTCAGCCTCTGCTGGGAAAAATGGTCCTCTTAGACGACGAAGGGCTACAACTGCCTCATCTAGTCGTCCACGAGACACAAGCCAGTGGGGTGACTCAGGTAAGAAGGGTAGACTGACCCACCCGGCAACGGGGATGGCAATTTGAGCAACCACTACCACACGCCATGCCCAGTCGCTCGAGATTTGCCGACACAGATACACAATTAGAGCGGCGACGAGCCCACCGATCATGAGGAAAGCATTGTATGTGCCGGACATCAAGCCACGCAAGGATGTCGGGGCGCACTCGCCCTGGTAAGCAGGGATGATGCTAGTAGCGATGCCTCCACCGAGGTAGACGATGAGCTTGCCGACGATGAATTGCGCGTAGCTTGCTTTGCAAGTAGACTCAATAATGATGCCAATTGTGACAATGACTGTTTGAATCCAAAGAGCCTTTTTTTCTTCCGAACAGCTCATTGATAGGCGATCCGCAGAAAACTCCAATGATAACTCCAACGTAACCAAGCCCCGTCCCCAGTGACTGTTGTTGGGAAGTCAAGGCGCGTGTATGCGTGACGGGATCGAGTGTTCCAAAATTTTGCACAAACTGAGGAGAACTCATGAGACTTGCCCACCAGGCTTGATCAAACCCAAAGCCAGCTGAGGATATGGAGCCAAAAATGACCACCACCCAGATAAGCCATGGCAAATTTCGGACTGAACTACCCGAGGCCTCTGTCTGTGTCATAGTGGTGCCAGTTAAGTAGGGTTATGAATGGTGGAAGGAAAGAAATTCGAATTTGCATCCCTTCAATGAAGGGGAATGGTGTCTTTTGAAGGCGTAAGGGGGACGTCAAAGTGCTCAACGTACATGCCAAAACTGCTCGGTCCATCCTGATAGAGCCACTAACCAAATAGCTTACCCAATTGGGGGATGAGTAGAAGATGTCGCCTAAGTTTCCCCGAACTACTTTCCCGTTTTGGGTATAAGATGTCTGAGTGGCTTTCGCTGAGATGGAACTGGCTGATGCGCCAGTCACTGGCGGGACCTAAAAAATGTCTCTTATGACACTTTTCTATGAGTATAGATAGTCGAACCATTAGCACAGTTAAAATCACAAATTGAGGTGTTCAATATACAATTTCTCATTCACCTCATCAGAAGTGTACGTCTATTTCCCCAGCCTCTCTTTACCGGGGCCCCACGGCCACGAATTCTGTCCCGAAATCATGGGGAGTTATTTCCGGGGACTAGAGATTTTGCCAAAGGGAGAATAGAAAGAGAGAACTTTGTTAAGCTGTTCTATCCAACTGGTTGGATGTTATAGAATGTGGCCCCACGATTTCGGCGAGCGGAGTGTCAACTCCACTATATCCCCGAGACTACATTGTATTGTTGGCCGTGATGGATATCCCACCATTACAATATCGTTTAATTCATATAAGCAAAAAAGGCAGCATTCGCCATTTCCTTGTACATCTTGCACGTCTAAATATTTACTCATCTCTTTTGGTGTTGTCATACCGCAACCCGCTCAAGACCATGGCTCCCGATACTATCACCACCGTCGTGGAAAATCTCCTCCAATCACTTACTATTGAAGAGAAAGTGGCCTTGGTCGCCGGTCAAAATATGTGGCAGACTACCCAGGTTGAGCGGTTGGGAATCCCACCTCTACAAATGACAGATGGTCCGGCGGGTGCTCGAGGAACCAAATGGACAGATGGTTCTCTGACTACTTTGATACCATGTGCCATATCACTGGCCGCTACCTGGGATCCCTCCATGGTGAAGACAGTCAGCACTATTTTAGGCCAAGAAACCCGTCGCAAGGGCTGCCATGTGCTTTTGGCGCCGACAATGAATTTCTCCCGCTCCCCACTTGGTGGCCGCAACTTTGAAGGCTATGGAGAAGACCCCTTCCTCATTGGCACGATGTCCACCGAGATGATTCGTGGGATTCAAAGTGAAGGTGTCGGTGCTTGTATGAAGCATTTCATCCTCAACGACACTGAAACACGTCGTTTCAATGTCAATCAGATTATTGATGAGCGTACCTTGCGCGAAGTCTATATGAAACCCTTTTTTATGGCCGCTGAAGCGTCACCTTGGACAGCGATGGTCAGCTACCCCTTGATCAATGGTACACACGCGGATATGAGCCCCTTCATCCTGCCACGGTTGTTGCGGGATGAGCTACAGTTTGACAGACTGGTCATGAGTGACTGGGGAGGCTGCAATGATACCGTTCAGAGCATGATCGCCGGCACTGACCTCGAAATGCCCGGTCCACCTGTCCGCCGCGGTGAACGTCTTCTCACTGCCATCCACGATGGGTTGGTTGATGAAGTGCAGCATTTGAACCCTAGCGTTCGACGAGTCTTACAACTACTCGAAAAGGCAAATCTTTTGCCCTCACAAACAAAAGATACCAGCTCGGAAGAGGCATCCAATGACATCGGATACCACGACATTGTGCGCGAAGCGGCAGAAAGCGGATTGGTTCTCTTGAAGAACGATGGTCTTCTCCCACTCCAGCCATCCTCGTTGACTAAAGTCGCTATTCTCGGTCCTAATGCCCACGTGCCAACCGCAGGTGGCTCCGGCAGCGCGGCGGTGAACCCATTCTACATCACTACACCTGAAGAGTCCCTCGAACGTGCCCTCCGAGAAGTCAATCCAGCAATCGAAATTTCATATGAACAGGGTGTGCCATTTTCCTCGCGTCCAGCTCTTCTTGGAGATGCGCTTACCGTCCCAGACGGTTCAAGACAGGGACTTCAGGTGGATTTCTTTGCGGGACATGAGTTCCAGGGTCCCATTGTGGCGACCAGTTTCTGGGCAAACTCTCTGACGTATATGATGAGCGACGGGGATGTACCTCAGTCACTCAAAGATAATCAGTATTGTTATAGAGCCAGTGGAAGTGTCACTCTCAAGGTCTCTGGACAATATGTGTTCAGCATTGCAAACACCGGCAAGGCAAAGCTCTTCTTGGATGATAAGCTCATCATTGACAACACCGACTGGGCTGGCCCCACTGCCGAGTTCCTTGGCTGCTCCAGTAAAGACCAAACCTGCTATGTCGACCTAAGTTCGGGCCGTTCATACGCCTTGCGGGTAGACAACGTCGTTACTCTGCCGCTCATGGAATCCTTTGACAACACACTTTTCCCTAGAATGTCCGGCCTACGTATCGGGATGTCTCTACAGGTGGACGAGACAGAGATGTTGAATCGTGCTGTAAAAGCGGCACAGGAGTCCGATGTGGCCATCTTGGTTGTCGGTCACAACAAGGATTCCGAGGGCGAAGGTGGCGATCGACCGGACATGGATTTGCCAGGTCGGACTAACGAGCTTGTATCATCTATCTGCGCCGCCAATCCTAACACTATAGTTGTTGTCCAAACCGCTAGTGCAACTGCTATGCCTTGGACAAACCAAGCAAACGCAATTGTTCTGGGTTGGTATCAGGGCCAAGAGAATGGTCCTGCCTTGGCAAACGCGCTACTTGGTATTTGCAACTTCTCTGGTCAGACGCCGATTACCTTCCCAAATAGCTTGAGTGACCATGGTTCAAGCGACTGGTTTCCAGCTGAAGCGGCACAAGACCATGCTGTCTTTGGTGAACAGGTGCTGATAGGGTATCGGTGGTTTGAGGAGCGGGAAATCGAACCTCTGTGGCCATTCGGCTTTGGGCTATCATACACGTCCTTCACGCTATCCAACATTCACCTTAGTGGTACAATGACTACTATGCCCGAGTCTCATGTTACTATTCACATCACCGTCAACAACATTGGCCAACGTGATGGTCATGAAGTTGTTCAAGTGTACGTCTCACCGTCGGTGTTTATTCGTCAAAGAGGTCTAGCCAGTTACCCCAAGACCCTGGCTGGATTTTCCAAGGTTTGGGTACCTGCAATGGAGTCTCGAGATGCGAGAATTTATCAAAAGTGACACACTCCGGTGGTATGATGAAGAGATCGCATCTTGGAGGGTAGATACCGGCAGTTACAAATGCTTTGTGGGAACCAGCGTGAAGGACATCAAGTGCGAGTTAGCTATTGACATTGTTTAAGCTTGCTATAGACAGATCTGAGAGACCTACGCCGTACTTAGTGAAGCTAAATTAATCTCGAAGCACAATAAGCCCCCTACTATAGTCCTTACGCATATCTAGTCTTATCATCCTAGTAGCCTATCAGTTACTATATGTACTATTTGGCCCAACACATGTATGGACCAGTCCAAGGGCTCGGTAGAGGGCATGTTATTACTATAAACGCCATATTATTGTAAGTGATACTGTCTAGGTAGTCAGCTTCTGAACTCTATAGAGACAGGTTTTTAATAATATTGCTGATCCTGCGACAAAAGCCTGCCCAAAGTAGAGGCCGGTGGGAGATCTAGTTGTCACAGAGCAATGTAAGCCTCCCCAATATTCCACAGCCCATTGGGGAAAGTTTCTTCCTGTCGAAGTGAACTCTCGGGGATTTCGAGTCAAATTTTGCAGTTGCTCATTTCCCCTGAGACCTCGCCGAATATGTGGGGCTTGTTAGGAAGCAAATCCTGATTTTACTTCGTATAGGCGACCTTGGTCTATCCAGAGTCTACAAAGTGTACATCCTTGATTTTTCTTTTTTTGGATAGGGCAATCATGTTGTGGATTCGCGATATCCCTTAAAGAAGACAGATAAATAGAGAAAATGTCGCGAGTATAAAGTGCCCAAAGATGACCCTAATGCTCTCTATCACATCGGTTTAGCACACTGTTCTTATTCTATCTTCCAATTTCAGCGAGAATGAAGTTAAAAATCCTCGTTGCCTTCGGCTGTTTGGTAGCCGGTATGACTACAGATACCTCTGAGGATTCCAGTGTATCAGACCAGCTTCTCCCTACGCCAAAGCCCAATTTTCTCTTCATCATGACCGATGACCAAGATCTGAAATTAGACTCGCTCTCCTACACGCCATTGACTATGAAGCATATGGCACAGAAAGGCACAACCTTCGCCAATCACTTCGTTACTACCGCTCTGTGCTGTCCGTCTCGTGTCAGTTTGCTCACTGGACGTCAGGCACATAATACTAACGTAACCGACGTCCACCCACCCTGGGGTAAGCCAAATCTCCTATCTGTTTTATCTCGGTCTACGTCTGACAGATATTTTCAGGAGGATATCCCAAGTTTATTGAGCGTGGGTTCAATGAGAACTATCTTCCCGTCTGGATGCAACAGGCGGGCTATGATACTTACTACACTGGAAAGTTGATGAACGGTCATTCTCTTGAGAATTACAACAGCCCGTACCCTGCAGGTTTCAACGGTTCAGACTTTGTTCTAGACCCTTACACCTATGACTATATGAATGCCACGTACCAGAGGAATCACGAAGCCCCCGAGAATTATCTGGGACGTCATACCACCGAGGTTCTGCGCGAGAAGGCGATGGGATTCCTAGACGACGCATTAGCTGGTGAACGACCTTTTTTCATGACTGTGACACCCATTGCTCCGCATTCGAACATGAATGGAACGTATGGAGGTGGCGCCGGTCCAATGTGGATGGACGAGCCCATTCCTGAAGAACATCATAAACATCTCTTCCCAGATGCAAAAGTGCCCCGAACAGCAAACTTCAACCCCAAACATGTGAGTGCTTGTTATCGATGACATGTCAAAATACGATACCTAACAACCTTCCTTCGAAAGCCAACTGGCGTGAGTTGGATCCAAGATCTTCCATATCGAAACCAGTCAGTGATAGACTACAATGACCATTACTATCGCCAGCGTCTTCGTGCTCTTCAAGGTGTCGACGAGCTAGTTGACAACCTCATTACACGGCTTGAGAAATCTGAAAAAATCAACAACACCTTCATTATCTACACCTCGGACAATGGTTTCCATATATCTCAGCACCGGCTTCCTCCTGGAAAGACCTGTGGCTTTGAGGAAGATATCCGTGTTCCTTTCATGATGCGCGGACCTGGTATCCCAGAGAACCATGTGGAGGACTCGGTCACCACACATATTGACATTGCACCCACGCTCTTCCAGCTCGCCGGACTTCATCAGAGGTCTGACTTTGATGGGACACCAATGCCAACCTCCAAAACCAGTGGTGATCTTCATGAGCATGTCGCAGTTGAATATTGGGGACAGGCAATGCTCGAAGGTGGCTTGTCAAATCTTGGTACGTCTGCCCATTGCCTCCCTCAATCTCTTTAGTACTAATGCTCATAGGGACCCCCACTGTACCCAACAACACCTACAAGGCTGTCCGTCTGCTTTCCACTGACTACAATTTGTTTTACTCTGTGTGGTGTAATAACGAGCATGAGCTCTATGACTTGACTGTAAGTTTTCTTCAGAACATCATGTTTTTAGATTGACTCAGCTAAACCAATTTCCAAAGGTGGACCCTTACCAGGTGGATAATCTCTGGAAGAGAGATGCCCCAAAAGTGGAGATTCTCGGACGCCCAATACCAGAAGTAGTTCCAAGGTTGGATGCTCTCCTTATGGTGCTCAAGTCATGCCGTGGCTCTGAATGCATCAAGCCCTGGAGTACTCTACACCCGGATGGCTCCGTGGCGAGCCTCAAAGATGCATTAGATCATAAGTATGATCTTTTTTATGAGTCCCAGCCAAAAGTCTCCTTTGGTCGCTGTGCCTATGGCTATGAGGTCGATGCCGAAGGACCCCAGCATGTTCTCGCTATCAGAAATGGGTACAGCTTGGAGGATTGGATTTAAAAAAAACTGAAAGTGCGTCTTCAAAATTGGTCATTCAGCAAAAGAAATCACATATGATGTCGTCCCATTCCTGTTTTCGAGGATATCCGTTGTCATGGTATCTCTTGCTCGAGGCTTTCAGTAATACTAGACTCCGCTTGTTTCAATTGCCATACCTTTCCTACCTTTAGCCTTCTCTTCAAGAATCATGCCGGCTCTTTCGCTATTTACGGAGTACATCAATGCCAAGTTCGCCGACTAGTGGGTCCGCCAGATCCACAAGATTCTCGGCATGAAATTTTGTGAAATCCCTTGCTTTGTATCTCCAAATTTGGGTTCTCAGCTAAAACATTCTCAGCTAAAGCAGTCTTCAAACATACGCAGTCTTAACAGTAGAATATGGTGATTTCAAGTAAAGTAGGAACCCTTAACATGATCTCACTTTCGGAGTACAGCAGGGATAAACATGGATCCAACGATTTCATGACCTGCCTCGGCAGAGGCTGCCTCAACTTCGCGAGTAGTGGCTCGAAGTTTTCCCACAGCAGAAGCCGCGACGTTCCATATGCTGCCCATCGATTTCAGAACTCCTATGTTCAATGCCAAATATGAGTAATGCTTCCCGAATGGCTGTCCAATAGGGGCAGACAGAACAGTCACCTGCACTATAGAGCTGAGGACGAGAGAGCAAGCAAAAAATGGGGTATGACCCGTCACAGACGTAGAAAGAGAAGCGAGCTTGGACAGCTCGACGGCTGCATTGACAATTTTTGCTGTGTGTGTTTGCGCATTCGGCGAGGGAGATGAAATAGGTGGAGGTCTGGAACAAAACACCTCGCCGGTATTTGGGAGGAAGGATACCAAGAGGGATTTGGGGAAGTGGAGATAAATAGAGGCACAATGCATGATCATAGCCGACTGGAAGTCAACTTGATTCACTTTCCCATTCATCTGGAGAATAGTGCTCCTGTCGCCAGGCCATCGGTGAAACCAAGCCGAGATCATTGAGTCTAGTATTTCCAATGTGTCTTCACGGGCATGTGTCTCGCAGGCGACGAGGCATTGCCGGAGAATGAGTGACGCCTCGACACGATAAGCAAGTGATGAAATGCGATCATCATCGGACAATGCCCGGTGGCTCAGATCCTTCGCAGAAATGGAGTAGACCCCGGAGTGACCGTCCACAAACTTCTCATCTTCCGATGGTAGGGACACGTCAGGCATCTCCATGTTGAATTGCAAGGTGCCTCCAATTTGCACGGCAGCAAGGATAGTATCCACGATAAAAATCTCCCACAATGTTCGCCTCATACTCTCAGCACGGGCGGTGCTCTGCATCTCCACGGTATCAGAGAGCTCTCTGCAATGGAGTCCAAGCCTGAAGCTACATTCAATAGCGAAGCCAATGCATTTCTTCGCACATTCGGGGACCTTACGACCATGGAATAGGATACTGAAAAGAAGATATGCCTGCGCTTTTTCCAACGTCAACTCAGCGCTTTCAGTAGATATCCAAAGGTCATTTGAAACCTCGGGGATTTGGCCAGGGGAAATATGGTGTAATCCAATGAGCTCGACAATGTTCACGAGATACTGAGGCGGCGAAGATATAACCCAGAGATCAAAGGGTGGCAGTATCGGATGCGCAGGGTGAAAATACTCATAGAATACTTTTATCAAATGGATGCTCATGTGTGGTAAACTCTGTGGAGGCTCTGAAATATAGGTTGGACAGAGATCACTTGAAGTCAAAGGGGGTAATGACGCATCAGAGAAAAAAGCAGTCTCTTCAATGGCTGGGACATAACACGTATCGAGGCATACAAGTCCACTTGGTTGCCCTCTCCGTCCACGACGTGATGGAACAAAGTGACAAAAGATTGATAAAGCGCGACATCGGTCACATCCCTCTGGATTGCCGTCACATTTGAGATGTTTGTCGCGACAGTTGAGGCATGCCACTGATGTGGCTGCAGTCGTGCTTGTCTGGCTGGGGGAATCCATTTGTTGAAGAGAAAATATGGGAATCAGGGCTTCATCCAAAATTCCCGGGCAGGTTATGAAGTAGTTGTAGATGTTCAGTTTCGGTTTTGTATTTGTCATCTCCCAACTCCACCGGGATGGGATAATTCTTGAGTATCGAAGGGACTCCATCTATCTCCTAGTTGACTCAAGGGGGTATCTTTTACAGTTAATTGGAGTATATAGTCTACTACATGACTGCGTTTCTTCTAATCTTTAGAGTAATACATCACAATGGAGATCATTCAGGATTTATAAATTCGCATGATCATATACGTACTTCTGGTTAGCAGCATCTCTCCTCATTGACAGAGTTGGAAAGTCGACAAAAGCATGAGGCATTAAGAGATATGTCTGCACTTGCCATGGCAACATCTCGCTGCGTGCGAATGAAGAGAGCTTCGGATTTTTTCCCGGATCTCACAAAGCACTCATACAACCCGTGCAAGCCCCATACATTGTTTAGCCGTGCCCGGCGACGAGGAAATCCTGGTTGATAGCCAAGATCTTCCCTAAAGACCAGCTCAGCCTCATCAACATAATTCTGTTCTAACAACAGTGCTCCAAGAGCGTGACGCGACGGTTGGATCCATGCAGGTGGATCACCGTATGGAAGAGCATCCTCCAATTCAACCGCTTCTCTGAGGCTGGAGAAAGCTAGCACATAGTCTCCTTTACGATACTCGAGCTCCCCTTGAAGCATAACTGCAGCAACCTGTAGAACATCAATCTCGCGACTTGGAAGACTGCCCAGTCGAGACGCAGGGACAGCGGCATGCGCAGCTCTGAATTGTAGCAGCATACGCTGTGCTTCTTCGATCTTACCGAGCACACTCAATGCTATCCCTTTTGCATAATATATCATTGCGACGGTTGAGCAAAACAGCGTCTTATCTTCCGGAAGCTCCAGCTGGAGGATATCATCCCAGCGGCCAAATCGAACCAGCACATGCGGCAAGACGCCCAAATAGCTCTCAGCCCAATCAGCTACAGGGGGACTGGTAACTGACAATGAAGTTGGAGTCAAGATTCGGCCAACCATCGTGGCAGCTGAAAGAGCCTCGGTGAAATTTCCCAACATAATAGCAGCATATGCCTTGGCATAGGCGTTATGCGCCCGATACATCGTGTAGAGAACGGAACTGTGTTGGCGCGCAAAGAACCTGTTATCTGCATGAATAGCGGCATCATTGGCCATCATTGCACGGCTATAATCGCCGCAGGCAATGTCGATGTGGCTGGCCATATGGAGAAGATGAGAGCCGTCGGGCACGAGGCGACGGAGGCTATCGGCGGCCTTTATAGCAATTTCGGGGAACGGAGACATCTCCATTAAGTGAATGTAAAGGTGACAGAAAGCCGGGTGCTCCATGCCGCCGTTCTGAGCCATTGCAAGTTCCAAGGCCTGACGAGCCTCGATGGTGCATTCGGCCGGTTTACCTGTTTGGACATCCCACAGGTCTCGAGGTCGTGTACACATGAGAGCTTCAGTGAAAAGAGCAACGACATCTGGGTCTTCGGGGCTGAGGGTGTAGACCAAACGCATCTCGTTGACATAGGCATGGTTTAGTGCATTCAAATCAAGTGGTGACCCTTCAACTGGGAACCTGGCGGTCAGGGCTTTGATTAAGGCGTGTTCGACGGGTGATTTCTTTGAATTTTGTGATATTTCTTGGGCAATCTTCAATGCGACTCTTGCGGCCTTGACGGTCTCGTCCAAATCTCCCTGGTCGAATCGGCTCCAAGCTTTGTTGTAGTTAGGTCCCAGGGCATAGGCCAATCCCCAATAGGCCATGGCGCAGTTGGGATCAGAATCTGCTGCTGCTTTGAAACATCGTGCGCCTTCTTCGTGGTTGAACGAGTAGGACCACTGCAATCCACGGTCAAACCACAGCTGTGCATCGCTCACGGTGGTGCTAATTGGACGATGATATGTACCGAGGTTGTAATACACATCTGCAGTACTCTGTAGCTCAATGGATCGCCTTTAAAAATGTGTCAATTAATGTTAGATTTGACAACGGTGTCAAAAGCAATGGAGCTTACGCCATTTTTGGTACTAGAGATTGTTTGGATCTTCGCCTGAGCTAACTCGAAAATGTCGTCTCGAGTACAGTATTATCAGGATGCATGACACATATTTATATACAATTGGAGGAGACAACGTGCTCTTGATCAATGTAACATATCATACCTGAGATCACTCAGTTTATTGCTGTCAAGTGAGCCCTTGCTTCTGGTTCCACCAATTCGCCGACCTTTCCGGGCTCTCGGAATTCCAAGTTCAAAGCCCGAGACTGTAGCCATGTATTGATTATGAATCCATGCCGATACATTCTGGTAAGATATATTCAGGCATTGTACAAGCACATCGCCAAGGCGCGTGCGCTGTTGGCGTTCCCAGCTTTACCGAAACAGCAGGGTTTAGAGCAGCCATTATAGATCCTTCATAGTATTTTTCATGTGAATTTCCGATTTGAAGAAGAGGATACATCTCCAATTAAAAGTAGACTTTGGAGCTTGGAGCTTGACGTTAAGAAAATGTTCGCTGGTTACCCTCAGACTTTGAGCTGAAAGGCAACAGTCAAAAAAGCATGCTCTTACCTGCTTGTTGGGACAGCACCTCTTCTCTCAGCGATTTTATGCATTATTTGGATGCGGCTGGTACAGAAAGGAATCATCAGGTATTTTTGGAGGTAGAACGCAGCAGATGGTGTATGTCTATGAGACCGTAGATATCCGCGGGCGATTGCCGCTAGTCCGTATACGGCAGTCTAGCCGCCACCCGTCAGACTTTCCATAGACTTCAACCTCACTTTTGAAGAATTGTATTTGGATTCATAACTTATATATTGAATATGAGATTGGTGTATTGGTACAATAAATTCTATGCAAAAGCAAAACATGAGGCGCGTAATTGACGTACCCGTTGGATCCGTATAGACCCACTGTGAGAGGCGTCCGCCATACCACTATGAATCATCGGTGATGTCCACGGGTTCTCTTGGCCACGGCTATAGTACCATTAATCTTGGCCGACTAGTTCTGACTCAATGTCTTATTGTATTTTGTATATAATTTGAATGGCGACTGTCTACATTAGTCTCAAATCTCGAAAACCGGCTTGAAACTCGTTTTGGGACGATGTCGCAAGACAATCCAAGCGAAGTCTCATGTGGCGACGAGGCTATTGAAGAGGCCAACATTAATTATATAAGAGAGTCACCGGAAACTGCGACAGTAGAGTATTACCCAAGTCAATCAAAGCACAATCATGGCTGGCGCCATCTTGTGCGAAATTTCACGCCCGCGTAAGTGTCTCGGGTGTAGGTTATCGACTTTGCTAACTCTTACTCAAGTTGGTTTTCGGTCAATATGGGCACCGGGATTACTTCTATTCTGCTCCATACTCTGCCCTATAATGGCAGATGGCTATATTGGATATCAGTGGTGATATTCTGTTTGAATGTGCTGCTTTTTGCCGTCTTCCTCGCCATCACTATCTTGCGGTATATTCTCTACCCAAAAGCCTTCTACCTCATGATTACCCATCCTGCGCAATCCCTTTTTATTGGGACTTTCCCTATGGGATTTGCCACAATTGTCAATATGGTTTGCTATGTCTGCGTGCCAGCCTGGGGAAACTGGGCTGCTTACTTTGCCTGGGGTCTGTGGATTGCAGATTCTGTTATATCTCTTATGACGTGCTTCGGTATACCATTTATTGTGTACGGTCTATATACAACTTCTCTTTCAAAGATACTAGGGCTGACTCGCTTTCTAGAATGACTCGATCGGCGCACGTCGAACTACAGGAGATGGGCGCCGCTTGGTTACTCCCCATCGTGTCTTGCGTCGTTGCGGCGGCGTCGGGGGGTATCGTGGCTGATATACTCCCAAATCCTCAGCATGCTCTAGGGACTATCATCGCTAGCTATTTTCTATGGGGTGTTGGAGTACCTCTGGCAATGATGATCATTGTTATTTACTTGATGCGTCTTCTGTTTTGCAAACTACCACCCAAAGCAGTGATTGTCAGCACGTTCTTGCCTCTTGGACCTCTTGGTCAAGGTGGCTACGGGTTAGTATCACAATATTTGGAAATTCTGAATGACACACTAACATCATTCTTTCCTACATAGAATTCAAAAGTTGGGGATCGCTGTGAAAAGAATCTTCCCGCTTACAGGGACGTTAAGTCCCGGATCAGGTGATACTTTCTATGACCTCGGCTTCCTCGTGGCTCTTCTCATGTGGTCATTCGGTTGTCTATGGTTGTTCTTTGCAGTGGCAACCATTCTTCGGTCGAGAAAATTTCCATTCAACCTCGGATGGTGGGCATTCACCTTCCCGCTCGGCGTCTTTACAAACTGCACCAACCAACTTGGCCAAGAAATGCCCTCCAGGTTCTTCAGGGTCCTGGCAACCGTAAGCTATCTGAATGGTCAGTTTTTCGTCTTCAAATGGCTAACTCATTCTAGATACTGGCTGTTAGTGTTGTATTATTATGGATCGTGGTCTCTGTTTTCACCATAAAGGGGGCTTTTGATCGCAGTCTATTCGTGGCACCCTGTCTGGCCGACTTCCAGGAGTATGAGCCTAAGAAGTTCCAGAAAGAGAAGCAATGATCAAAGGCAATTGATTTTCCGTATTACAACGAGGATATCGATTCCCAAAATGCGTTTCTTTGCTTTCAATTAGACCAATCAACTATTTTTCAAAGACCGCCAACTGCTATCTAGAGACAAATTCTGAGATACCAGGTATATTTTTTTCATAGTAAGTACCTCTGGTCAAAGCTTCGTAGAGTTAAGGCATTTACCCAGAGTACTTGATGACCCTGTCAAGGACCCTAAAAATTAGGTATCTTTTGTATCTCTTGCCCATCCAAAGGATACTTGGGCACCATGTATAGATTTTTTTTAACCAAAGAGTAAGAACGTATGATATGAGTATGGCTTAATTGATCCAATAAGGAAAAACGCATAAACATTGTATATGACGTTTAAGTACACTTTGTATGGGTACGACATACAAAAGATACCAAATTTTGAGATCTGCGGTCTGCACTGAGGTTGGGTGCTTGGCACGGCGATGGACCCTTTCTGTTGGCATTGCCTTGTTATTTATTTAAAGATTGTAAGCTTGGAAGATTCGGGACAAGCAATGCTGACTGTGAATGCCAACTATCAATGCTCAGAGGATGATAAATGAACTGTCTTGGGATCTCCCAGAAACACTCCCGGTGGGCTAAATCCGGAGAAAGCCCACCGGCCCCACGTATGGCTTAGACAGCACCCCTCTTCACCTTATATAGGACCCTGTTCGGCTGTTCAGAGGTCCATCAACTCAACAACTCTTTGATTGTCCACTCACCATGTCTGCTGCCAAGTCATTCCGTCAAATCCTTGGCGCACCCCCTTCCACTGCTTCTACCAGTGATTCAACTCTCATCATCATCGATGCTCAGAACGAGTACGCCACAGGCCTTCTCGCTGTTGAGAAAGTCAGCGAATCTCGCAAGGTCATTTCCAAGCTATTGGAAAAATATCGACAGAATGGAAATGGCAAGAACATCGTCCATGTTGTCCACGAAGTGCCTGCCGGTGCACCTGTCTTCACACCCGGCACTACTCTCGCACAGGAATTTGAAGAGTTGACGCCCAAGCCGAACGAGAAAGTGGTCACCAAGAATTTCCCCAGTTCTTTTGCCAAGACCGATCTGCATGAATACCTGCAGGGACTGGGAGAAGTAGGCCAGAAAATTGTACTGGTCGGCTACATGGCACACGTTTGCATTTCTACTACCACACGTGCTGGTAGTGAGCTGGGATATGATGTGCTCATTGTGGGGGAGGCTGTGGGCGATCGCAACATCCCCGGTGCAAATGCGGAGACTGTAGTCTCTGTGGTTCTCAGCGAGTTGGGCGATGCATTTGCCACAATTGTCTCTGAAAGTGAGATCAGCTCTTGATCTGGTGGATTGAAGTTTGTCTTTTGTACACGAAACTTACAACTTATGAACAACTGAGACTACTTAAATATTGGACTGATTCTGTCTTCTTTCGGCACGTAGGATGTTTAGACTCAATTAGAGAGCTCCTGGCATAAAAAGGAAGCCAATAGAGGCTCACAGTCAAGAATATAGACTGACCTGTATATAACACTATTTTGAGGTGGTAATCACTGATCTTGCCTGGGCAGAATATTCGCGGCTTGACTTGATCTTATTGCCACCGGCAAAACTGTCACAGATGTAGGGAACTACTATGTAGAATATCTACAAAACCTAGAATAGCACTGCAATATACGTAGCTGAACAACATTTAATTTCCTACGCAGACACACAGGCAGATTTGAAGCTGTCACAATATCGGATAGATATGTATTCTCTCGTAACAATTTAAGATTTCTTTACGCCTTTCCCCATGATGTAACATATCGCACATTTTCATATAACTTCTCTGGCCGATGAAAAAACTTCCCTGGCCGATGGCCTACCACAACCATCTCTTCGGTACCAACATCCGTGGATGTCGCTGAAATGGTCAATGAGTCAAGTTCGTGATGTCTTAGTTTCCAACTCCGCAAAAGCACCAGGCAAAGAAAAGCCCCTATATACATGAAGCCGGTAAACAACTGCGTGCCTAAATATTCACGGAGGCCAGATGTGCGAAGCTCAAGCCCGATAGCTTCACCGACTGTATGCAATTATTAGTCAAATAGTCAAGCTTGAAGGGGAAGCTCATGAAAAAAGCCATACAAGTTGCAGGGATAGCGCAGGTCAACCACATAATAGCTAAACCTGATTGAAGGTCGTTTAGACCGACCACTTCTGCGGCCACTGGGCCCACCACCTAGCGAGGATTAGTATGGAACAGAACACTCATCAACAAAATTACGACTCACAGTCCAGAAGGTGCCAAAGAATATACCTGCAAGCAGAGCAAAAGTTATAAGAGATGCATATGTTCGAGCAAACACCCATAACAAAAGACAAAGCAAGCCACTGATGCAAGTAGCAAAAGCAGCTATATTGATCCGTCCAATTCGATCACTCAGGAGACCCACCGCAGGACGACCAAACATCTGTCCGATATTCATAACAGCCGTGACAATGGAGCCTTGAGTGGAAGTCAGACCGATACTTCTTCCGTAAGTGGCAAGCGAGAACCAGATAACCATAAACCCCATCACACTGAAGAAGCTCCATCCAATAAACAACCACATTTCGTAACGGAGATAAAGCCGGAAGTTGATTTTTGGCATTTGGTACGCACCCACCCCCTGCGGATTCCTGTCTCGAATGACGAGCACGCAGAGAGCGTTGACTACCAACTGAATAATTGCCAGGATACGATAGGACCAAGGAATGCCAAATTGGGCCAGCATAGCATGCGTGGCTAGGGAATAAATAAGCCCACCAGTTCCACTACCAGCGGTACATATCCCTGCTGCGAGACTGCGGTTTTTGTCGAACCATTGGGGAATCAGGAAGGTTGTGGAAAGATACTGAATTCCCAGTCCCCAGCCAAAACAAACGCCTTGGCTCAAGTATAGATGCCAGATCTTCGTGCTCCAGGACGCACCTAGCAGCGCGGCGGTTTCGAGAATGACGCCAAAGGCCATTGTCATTTTGAGGCCAAAACGATGATGGAGGATTGTGACTAGAGGGGAAATCATGAGTGCTTGTGATGCGGCAAGGCCCCCGATGAAAGCGTAATCGAGTGTTCTGCTCCCCACGAATGTCGAATGCGAGGTAAAGTAGGCTAGAAACACGCCATAGCTCTGGAGATTCATTAGCCTTCTTAGGTGTCTTTCAGTTCTTAATAATTTGGTTGACCTACGGAGAGGATTCCCCAGTGGTGGGCATTATTCCAGAAAACAGCGACGACGATGATCCAGGCCTGAGGGCCATCAATATCGGAGGTCATGAGCAAAACCTGTATCACGGGAGAGAGAAACTCCGTTTTAAGAATGGGTTGATACGTTTATATTGTGCTGAGAGATGAATTGAGATTAAGGGTGCGCCAGGTGGGTTGTATCAGATGGCTAGAAGGAAACTTCTTCCTCCTATCCAGTGCGTATCGGCCCGATCATCTAAACATAAAAATGACCAAATAAAGAATGTCGCCGAAGAATAGAGGTGGATGTGGATGATTTGAAAGCCTTGCGAGATCCATCATTCGCGGTCCAATATGCCATGGGTGGGATGGGTCTGTGGGATAGTGGGATAGTGGGATGATGACTGAGATACAAGACTCATCTGGGCACTCGAGATTACACGTATCTCGACAGGTCAATCTGAAACATTTGGTATTGCTCTCCACTTTGAATTGATCATCAGGGCTGCCGCTTATGAAGAAATTGACACACATTGCACAGTTTGTCATTCCGTCCATGGTGGGACCTCGGAATGAAGAATAAGGTAGTCATTGGGAATAGCAAAGTATATAAGTCTTCTGAGAGCACTGCTGCTCTACTTTTTACATCAACGTTCTTCTATCATTGTATCAATCCAATAGTCTGGCATCATGTCCACCTTCAAAGGCAACGTTTCCATCACCCACATCACGACTGCCACAGCGATCATTAACATCGACGGTGTGCGCTTCCTCACCGATCCTGTATTCTGCCCTGCAGGCTCTGAGTACCTCTACGATGGCTGGTCCAAGGCCCCCAACCTTGTTGACTTTGGCTTCAAGGGTGCACCTCCAGTAGGTATTCTGCGCAGCTTTGAAGGACCAGCCCTCCAATTGCACGACCTTCCACCCATCGATGCAGTCTTGCTGAGCCACGAAGATCACGTCGACAATCTGGATCCTCTAGGCCGCCAGTTACTCGACGGCCGCCATGTCTTCACCACGCCTGATGGTGCGCACAACCTCCAGCCACGCCCTGGCGTCATCGGCCTTCGCCCTTGGCAGACCGTCTCCGTCAGACTTGGGGGCAAAGATTTCCGCATCACCGGCACCCCTTGCAAGCACTTCCCTGGTGGTGAAGTGACTGGTTTCATAATCGAGTGCGACTCTTTCGGTGTTAATGAGGCTGGTCTACCAAATGCGGTATACTTCTCTGGCGATACCGTGTGGATTGACGAGTTGGCGGAGATCAAGAACAAGTGGCATGTATCTATCGCCGTCTTGAATCTGGGAAATGCGCTTTTCGAGCACCCTAACGGTGTGCTGCAAATCACCTTCGATGGGAAGCAAGCTGCTCACTTGATGCGTGTACTGAATGTCGACCGGATGGTTCCTATCCACTTTGAATCGTGGGAACATTTCACTGAGCATAAGGCAGAGTTGGCGGAGGTCTTTGATTTGGAAAAGGTGTCAGAGAAGGTTTGCTGGCTTACTCCTGGCGAGGAAACCCCCGTTGTGGCAAGGTAGTGAGTAGGTGGAAGCTCTTCGTGATGTTGAGTATGGTCAATCAGACAGAATGTTCGAAAAGTTTTGATTATTTTCTTGATATTTAGTTCAATTCATTAGCTTCGTTTTTCACACTGGGCCTTCTCCTGATGTTCCTTCTAAAGCCAAGGTTCAGAGCGGTAGAAACCCTAGACAGCTGTGTTGTGACAAGAATCACTCTCAGAGGAGAACTCTTTCAAATCATAGAACCCCGAAATGGTCAATTCCACCAATTTTCATCGGTTTCCAATAATCTCCCACTTTGTGAGATCCAATTGGTATCCCTAGGGTCATCCGATTTGTCTTCTCTTCTAGAATATATCAAAAGTAGTCGAGACAGTTCCGCATTCGAACCAGCATCCCATAAATTTCTCCTATCCGGCAAGGGAAATTGTAGATCAGAGAGGCGAAATGGTCGACCATCAGAGTCCTCCAAGCAATTCACCCCTCCACAAAGCCGAGAAACCTTGTACAAGGCCAAACCCAACCTTTTGATCTCTTCGACTCCCACCCACATGCAGGTAATTGACTCGACGTTTCGGTACCTTGTAACCATATTAGGATAGTAAAAGATGTTGTTTCGCAGACAGGTTGCGACCAGAGCGGAGAGGATTTGACGATCGGACACAGGTAATGCCAAGCTGAGGTTAAGTTCGAGGCCAATCGGACTCGATGTCAGTAATGAGAATATGATGTAGAGAAGAATGCCTTGGTAGGTTCCAACGGGCCATCGTGACGTTGGGCTGTCCGGACCTTCGTTATCGTGATCCTCTTCCACCGGCGATTGTTCCCAGTTGTCCTGCGGATCAACAGTCAATGAATTGTACAATTTTTTCAAACCGAACAAGTGCTTTTCGAGGGCTTACCCGCTGTGAGGAAATCGCCATTCCTAGCTTATAATGCAAATCCCGAGCATCTTGCCGCGCCTCCGGGCTCCCACTAACCCAAAGGCCAATCATTAAGACTGCCTGAAGCAGCAATGGGGGTTCGTCAGGGATACTGAAGGTATGTCGATGTAAAATCGGCCAGTGTTGATGAAAATGCGAGAAGTAAAGATGTATGTAGTGGTCGACTTGAGCGGTATTCTCGAGGGAAGCAGTGATCAGATCCTCTCCACCATTATCCTCCAAGACTTCGGGGTCTGGTTGAGCCGGTTCCATACCGGGGAGGGGTGGACCATCAAAAATACACACGCGATTTCTCAAAGAACACTCTGTACATGGTAAGCCCCCCTGGCACCGCGCTTTGGTCGTACGACATCTCACGCAGGCCTTTGTGGCGCGAGGGAGAGATTGTCCTGGGGTTTCATGGTCGCGACGAATATGACGTCTAAGACTGTCACTAAATAGCTATCTGTTAGCGAGTGATCAGAGCGATCTTAATTCCAGAATCACTCTACCTGCGAGAAAATACCCGACCACAGATTGAACAAGTGCGATGATGACTTCCACGATGTTGTGCTTCATGACGTCGGAGATGCTCTTTACGACGGTAGCTCGATGTACAGCCAGGAACCTGGCATTGAAATTGTGGCATATTATCACCTTGGTCAATCTTTAGAAATCCAGGAGATGTGAACATGGAGAAGTACAAGTATCGCCATCCCACCGGATATCCCACCGGATGAGAGTGGGGCAGTGGCGGCGATGCAGTTTAGTCATCATTTTCGCCGAGATCCAAAGCAAACTGTTTATAGCCAAAATTGATTTCAGAGTTGATTTTTTGTGGATATAAAATCATGAATCATATAAATGCAAAGTGACATAATTTTCCTATCAGCTCCAGTGGTATAGATCTGAACAGGAATCAGAATTTCGAATGATCAAGCTTCGGACAAAGAATATAGATAACTGGCCCAAGCCCAAAAAGGCAAAACTAACCGGAAGAGGTAATCCACCAAGAATATGTGGGGTAGCTCAGGCACCAGGTACCTATTTTCCTTGTCGCTACATGTATATACGCATGTCCCTATGTCCACATGTACCTCCTCCGTATATCAGGACAATATCCTCCGTTCAAAATCATCATAGGTCAAAGGTGATACGGGGTTGCAAAGGGCACGTTCCACAAGCTAGTCCCAAATGTCAACGGAATCAACATTGCAATGGATTCTAGGCAGCAAAATTAATGTCGTTGTAGAACCACTATAACACTACAGGTAGCCCTATAAGAGTAAGGAGTAAACAGATCAGCCCTATGGTGGGTCCAAGCGTTCAGCCCTATGAGACTTTGACACTTTCCCTTGCACCAGAATCATCATCGTCTCTCCCATATTTCATGTCCCACCGTTTCTCTCAAATCGGAGTAACTAATCACCAAGACACGTCTGACGCGAGAATGACCTACTTTCCAGACCTGCCGTGATTGGTCAAAGTCAATCATCGTGGTCAATCAACACTAAAATCACGACATTGCCGGTACCGAAGTATATGGGCTATCAGCCCTATGGTCCGGGTCTTATGGACTCAATATGGCCGTTCTTACTGGGCATTCCCCTTTTCTTCTTCTTTCTTCAGCTCATCTTCTCTCTAGCAATCTGGAGAGCTGCCGGTGGTGACCTTCCAGACTACGAAGAACCGAAGAAGACCCGACGCAACAATGGCGGAGACTATCTCGACTCGAGTCGGCCACGCTTTCGCAAAGCTTTTACGAATTGATATAAGTTCAACTCCTGTTGTGAGAGACGAACCCAGAACATATGGCTATTACGAGCATGAACCCACCGTGGGCGACTGGTTTCGAGGTCATACACCCACCACTCCTCAAATTTGTCGTTACATCTGGGGTCTCTTCCCTTTCCTCCATTGGATCGGGTATTACAATGTGCAATGGCTGATTGGAGATCTCGTGGCAGGTGAGAAAGGTCAAATTGATTGGGACAGGTCAAATCTGTACAGAGACAAGGCTGATTTATAGCTCTCGACAGGCATTACTGTTGGTGCTGTGGTCATTCCACAGGGTATGGCATACGCTGAATTAGCCAAGTTACCCCCAGAGTACGGTCTGTACTCTTCATTCATGGGGGTCTTGATCTATTGGTTCTTTGCAACGTCTAAGGACATCACTATTGGTGTAAGAACAATCCCTCTTTTTCTCATGGTAATTGAAAAGACTGACACTTTCAGCCTGTGGCGGTCATGTCTACGCTCATGGGTTCAATAATCATCAGGGTTCAAGCTGTTCACCCCGAAATCCCTCCACCAGTCCTTGCTTCCGCTCTGGCAATCATTTGTGGTGCCATAGTATTATTCCTCGGGTTGCTTCGTCTTGGCTTCATCGTCGACTTTATTCCTCTCCCTGCCATCACTGCTTTCATGACTGGGTCCGCGATCAATGTCTGTGCTGGCCAGGTAAAGACGGTTCTCGGAGAGAAAGCCCATTTCTCTACGCGTGGGGCGACGTACAAGATCATCATCGATACGCTGAAGCACCTTCCATCCGCTCGGATGGACGCTGCTATGGGTCTCACAGCTTTGGCAATGCTCTATGGCATACGGTCTGCTTGCAACTATGGAATGAGGAAGAAGCCCCACAAGGCTAAACTGTTCTTCTTTTTGTCCACATTGCGCACTGCCTTCGTCGTTCTTTTTTACACCATGATCAGCGCTGCGGTCAATCTCCATCGACGCAATCACCCTGCCTTTAAGCTCCTTGGTAATGTTCCCCGGGGATTCAAGGCCGCTGGGGTTCCTAAAATAGATGTTCCAATTATCAAGGCATTTGTTGGTGAGCTCCCTGCCGCTGTGATTGTTCTGTTGATTGAACACATTGCTATCTCGAAATCGTTCGGTCGTGTCAACAATTATACGATCGACCCATCCCAGGAGTTTATTGCGATCGGCATATCAAACCTACTAGGTCCGTTCCTGGGTGCATACCCAGCTACAGGCTCCTTCTCACGAACTGCCATCAAAGCAAAGTGCGGCGTACGCACTCCCCTCGCGGGTGTGATCACTGCCGTTGTCGTACTTCTTGCCATATATGCGCTACCAGCATTGTTCTTCTTCATTCCAAAAGCATCCTTGTCAGCCGTGATCATCCACGCAGTGGGCGACCTCATCACACCTCCACATGTCACATATCAGTTCTGGTGTGTATCTCCAATTGACGCACTCATCTTCTTCATGTGCGTTATCGTAATCATATTCTCAACTATCGAAACCGGAATTTACTGCACAATCGGCGTATCACTGGCAGTACTCCTCTTCCGACTCGCGAAAGCCCGCGGCCAATTCCTTGGCTATGTCCAGGTGCATTCGGTCGTGGGTGACCATATTCTCAACGCATTCCAAGAGGACTCGAAGACTGCATTCGAAGATGACACCCACATTTCCCGAAGAGTCTACCTTCCAACTGAAAATGAAGATGGCACAAACCCCCGAATCAAGATTCACCAGCCAGCCCCAGGAATATTCATCTACAGAGTCTCCGAGGGTTTCAACTACCCCAATGCAAACCACTACACAGATCACCTCGTCGCCCACATATTCAAAGAAACCCGTCGTACAAACCCGCAAGCATGGGAAACACCAGGTGACAGACCCTGGAACGACCCGGGTCCAACCCGCGCCGAACGCAAAATCCTCATGGCAGTGGAAGCACCCACTTCCCCACTCCCAACTCTCCGCGCCATAATCCTCGATTTTGCTGCCGTCAATAATGTAGATGTCACATCCGTGCAGAACCTTATCGACGTCCGTAACCAACTAGACCGCTGGGCATATCCAGACAGCGTGCAATGGCACTTCGCGCACATCCAAAACAGATGGACGAAGCGTGCTCTCGCAGCCGCTGGGTTCGGGTTCCTCGCCGTCTCGGACGGATCAGGTCCCCGTTGGCAGAGGTCGATCTTTAACGTTGCGGAGATATTGGATATCGGTCTACCCAATTCGGAACCTCAGTCTCAGGTCATCGGGCTGAAAGAGGACTGGTCAAATGATGTGGAGACTGGCCTGAAAGTGCAGGAGGAGAGTGCTTCCTCGTCGATTATGGGTGTCTCTGAGGATGATATTCAGGTTGTGCGGGCTGGGGAGAGGGATGCAAAGATCGACACTCATCGTCGCCGCGGTCGATCTGGTGTCGGCACTGGTATGGCTGTTGTCGATGGGATCAATCGGCCTTTCTTCCATGTGGATTTAACGAGTGCTCTGAAGAGTGCTGTGGCTGGTTGTTAGGAGATGTACGCTGGCATGGCGTGTTCTTGCTTCACTAATATTTGCTATCTTCCAAGGTTTCATGCTGTCTTTACTAGCTTTGATTACTATTAGAGACTATCCTTAGCTATAACAAAAATTCTGATTCAACGAAGACCAAATATGTCTTGCAATTTTATCAATTCAATCTCGGTCTATTTCATGAAACTTCGATCAAACAACTCTACTAGCAATTCTAGCCAAACAGGAACATATTGTGTGTGTGTGCTCCGCAGAGCTTTTATGGCCAAGTGACTATTTATTCACCGCAACTCTGCTCGAACGACCTTCTAGGGCTCGAGACTGGCGGTGTCAGATCTCGATCGCGTAGATCGAAGACTAGTCCTAATTGCGTATAGCTGGTGGATGCGGACGATCTTATCTGTGTTAGTGGCTGGAGAAGGGTCACTTGGATGAAAAGCCTCTTCAAGACACCAATTACTACCTACAACAGACAGTCACATATTAAGGCAGGTTACATATGTGTATTCGGAAGATCATTTTGCAAGAATTGATCCCTACTTTCAGTGCCATGGCAGTTGTTGATCAACAAAGTTGAGGACAAACAACCCACATCCGTGTGATAACATGTCTCAGAGAACTGCACAAATGAGTACTTGCGACCCGTCAATACCGTGAGTTATGCCATTTGAATCTCCCCGAAAGAATTAACTAACCCATCTCAAGGGGATAGAAAAAGCACGCTCGTACCGGTACCCGATGTATCCGACGTATCCGTTCACAGCTCACGCATCCCTCAACGCGAACGCGATTCGAGTGCTCGATACTCTGTTGGCACATGAGCTATGCATAGCGCTTTCTACCGAGCTAAGCGCCTCGCTCCGCGCCCGATTCCTCGCTACCTGACTCTCCCAGACAAGTCTAGATCTAGCAGGTTGGTGCACATCATATTCACAGCCTCGAGATGGCTAGATCTGTGATGACGGGAAACCCTGGAGCCTACAATATGTCCAATGACCCGTCTACATAGTGCAGGCCTGCCCCTAGTGCCGTATGTGACAGGGACGGTGAACCTTTAGGGCTGGTTGTGTGACAGCTTTCGGCGAACTGGATCAAGACTGTATCGGGTGGTTTCGGTGCAATACCCGGTGCAGAGATAAAGATCACACTTGCGCTGATCAAGGACGTGTGTACACCGTGGTTGTTGCGAGGGTTGATGCTTTCGGGCAGGTCGGGAAGGGTGGTTGGCCCTTATTGCGGTAGGTGTTGTTTCTGGCAGATCATAGGCCGCTGCTCATGGCCTTTCTCGTTCGAAAAAGACGCGTTGGGTGATGAACATGTTTGGATGATGTTAGTACGAAATACTCTATCCTAGCATTTTGAGTTCGTGGGGGCGGATATGTCGACGAGATAACGACTATGAGATTAGGCATGCGTTGTCCAACGCATCAGCTGTAACAGGTCGCGCTGCCGCTAGGCTTGTGATTGCATGTGTTCCTGCCGAGGGCGTGGTGCGGTTTAAGGGAAGCTTATGTGTGCTGACTGGGGGCACAGTTCATCTTATGGTGAAATTGAGAGTGGATATTTAAGAAAGAGACTAAGCTATGGATACTGTGTGTGTCTTATCGATTTACGGCAATACTGCGTATACGATTATACTGAGGCTATACGGGATGCCAACTGGCCTTATGACCTCACGGCATGTCAATGATGAGTTGATGAGTCGCCGAGTATGCAATTACCATACCGTAATTTTGTATTTTACCCGATTACACCCGGTTCCGGAGCCCCTTATCTCGATACCTCTAGACAGCTCCGGCTCAAAGCTTCTTTTTGATACTCAATTGTCTTGTTCCAATTGCAATTCATACTCTCTGACAATTATGCTCAATTCCCATCTCAATGACCTAAATTACTTCAGGTAAGGCAAAGCGCGTAACGACTGCACCCTGAAATCGAGCTTGTGTGGGTCCCGCCAAGCTGCGATCAGCCGAAATTACCAAAAATCGAATTTCCGGAAGAAATGCGAAGAGCCTCTGGTTAGCCCGTTTGGGACACTCTAATTTGGGTGTGAAAGTTTTATTTGACTGGGGGTAGGCCTGTCTATATAAGGGTCACCAGCCCCGTTGCAAAGGGAGGGTAGATTGAATGACCGTTCACCGCGTTACTCTGAATGTTCTGTAATCTCCTTTAGGGCAATCCGGAAAGACCAGTTTTCACGATAGTTCGGGTTATGGCGGGTCAAAATTCCAGTCTAAGTGGACCGGCGAAAGCGAGGACACGACAACCCGGTTTTTTGCTTTTTTTTTAACTCCTTTTTTCCCTGTCTTTTTTTTTCATCTGAGCTCACCCCCTACCATAAATCTATATAAGAATCAAGCAGTACCTGCAGGTCCAATGCATGATTTCTTTCCCTCGGCAAGCCATCAGACCGAAAGCTATCGGGGTACCGGATCCGTCCAGAATTACGTATGTTCCAAATGTGACCACTCGGTGAGGTGGATTCCCGAGGGATGAAAGGGGAGACAATATCCACCCTCAATCCACATTATTTGTCTCCTTTCGGCCGGTCCACTGGTGGTTGCCCAGTGACTCCGTAGTTGGTGGACCTGGAATCCGAGTCGGGCCGGTTTGGGCGACGCCGGGAACAAATCCAAGGAAAATAGCGGACCCGAGTGGATTATGATTGGTTGAGAGCAGCTTGTTAGTGGACCGGTCCACTGGATTGGAACATGCTTAAGATCCACTGCAAGGGCAGAATTAGTATTTTCTTTTTTATTTCTATTTTCTTTTTTAATCGTCATGTAATTTTATTTCATCCCTTTATTCAGCGTCTTATACCACAACGGGCATACGTATATGGCCAATTGAATTAAGGACACTAAGTAAGTTCCCCTGTAAAAAGTGAAGGGTCATCTTTACATGCAGGGGACATCCTGAAAGAAGACCCATAAGCCCTCAAAAAAAAACCAGTGGACCCAGTTGGAACGATACCCGACTGATTCCGACAGGTCTCGATACACGGTAAGAATGGGAAAAACGAAAGCAAAACCGATGAAAACGAGACGAATACAGACCAAAACGATCCCCAGCATTCCTTCATAGTGTGATTTGCGTATGAAATACTCCGGAGTCCACGCACAACCTAGGGCTTTTTTCTTACCTTACACATACACTAAGACCGACTAGGAGGCGGACGGGCGAAAATTTGGCCGTAGAGTATTTATGTCCTAGTGAGTGCCGTCTCCCGTAGTTTCCCAGCTTTTTCTCCCTGAAAAGTCCATCTCTCTCCTCTTTCCTTCTTTCTCCTCTCTTCCACCCACCCTTTAATTCTATAACCCATCATCACAATGGCCACCTCTCGTGTCTTCGCCTCCCGCATGGCCTCCGTCATGGCCCAGAGCTCCAAGGTCGCTCGCCCTGCTGCTCGCTTCCAGCTCAACGCTGCCACCAAGCGCACCTTCACCCAGAAGGCCCCCGCCTTCGGTGCCCCCAAGCGCATCCAGTCGCCCACTCTCCTCCAGGCCAAGGCTTTCCAGACTGCCGCCCGCCGCCAGTACTCCTCCGAGGTCGCCTCCGCCATGGTTGAGGTCTCCAAGAACATCGGTATGGGTTCCGCTGCCATCGGTCTCGGTGGTGCCGGTATCGGTATCGGTCTCGTCTTCGCCGCTCTCCTCATGAGTGTCTCCCGCAACCCTGCCCTCCGTGGCCAGCTCTTCTCCTACGCCATTCTCGGCTTTGCCTTCGTCGAGGCCATGGGTCTCTTCGATCTCATGGTTGCCATGATGTGCAAGTACGTCTAAATTATCTACAACTCGGGTTTTCGGATTCTTGGAGAAATGTCATCAAAACAAGGATTTTGGGTTTTTTGAGAGAATCTCTTTTTCCGCCGGGGAGGGTATTTGGTCGTGATGTATTACCATGTACTACTTTCAGCGTCATCTACAACACTTTTCTTTTTGTACATATAGAGTCCTATATGGCCCATCGACCATCCAACCTATCAAAGAGCCAAAACAAAAACTCTGTGTGTTGCGTCTGACGGCCGTATAATATCCTCTTTCCTCTCCCTTTAGATTTTCACCTTCCCCACGGGGCGAATGGGAAAATATGCAACACGTATTGGGGGCTTCAACGAGCAATCTGCTCTTGCTCCAAAGCTCCGAACTCCACGTAGACAAGCTCTAAAAGCTTCAACCCCGCTGGGCCACTAGTTTGGATCTCCAAAACAAACAGCTCTGTCGTTTACGCCTTGCTATCTTCCCCCGTTATAGCGGATGTCGCTACGGGTCCTGCAGTGTATTTGACCCGCTCTTCAACGAGCGACTACGCCACAACCACCATCCATTGGCCTAAAAGAGACGGTGAGAGTAAACTAGAGACGGTTCATAAGACAATCGAGCTACTTTATTGCAAATCTTTAGTGTTGCTGGACCTCAATTGAGCTGGAGACCCTCGACGCAAATTTTTTAGCTCCCGGGCCTCGGGAACGGCTTTCCCGTAGTCAGCTGACTCAGCTTGTAACATCAGCCCATTCCAGACCTGCCACAGATGTCGAAGTTCTGCATGCAGCATGCAGGACTTGAAAGCGAAGCAAGTCATATTGCATCGTCAACTAGCTGTCTTGCTAATCTACTCTGGTTGAGGACGTGGAAGCTGCGATGTTCGGCAACTTCCCCGGTTATATCCACGAACCCGATCTAGTCCGCTTTCAGTTAGTGACATAAAGTAGTATATCTCAGTGACATTGAACGATATCTCCATCTTTCTTTCCGATGAGATTCTAGATATGTTTAGATATTAGTAGTGCTCGGGGCCTGTTTTCTCTTTTTGTGCATCAATGTTCGATTTGAGTAATATATATAATATATCTATCGGGGCTTGATTTTCAAGGGTTCATCCAATATATACATCGACGACTGCCATATTACATCAACAATGACTTTTTTTTTCTCTCAATTTATTTTACTTCAAATCTGATATAGCAAAATAATCAAGAGAGCTCATAGCAGTCACCAAATAAATTTATCAATGCAAAAATCTCGAAGCCAGAAGAGCAATGCACGTGCCAGGCAGACGCGTCCACGGGCGACTGCTCGCGATCATACATCTGGGCAGCGAACTTACACTTCCACTGCCCACTGCAGTGTCAACAACAGCTCAAGCATCATGAATCATGCCCTCAAAATGACATAAACATGAAACTTGTCAACGGAAAGGTTCACAAAAAAATCACAAAAAACGACTCCAGACATGCCATAATCGCTCGATGAAACTGATGAAACGCTGATGGGGAATATGTATCACCAGGACTCGACAAAAGAAAACCCAAAGTGTAAGCGCATCAAAGCAAACCAAAAATCAAAGAAGAGAACAAAACACACCAGCTATAAGATCTCTAGATCCTCAAACTCAACCACCAACCCATCCGCCGAACCCGCCGGCAGAGAGGTATCCAGCCTCATACCATGCATAGCATCCCACATAGTGCCCCCACGCGACAGACTTGTCGGCCGACTCGCATAAACCCCAACATGCACGAACTTATCCTCAACTCCATAAAAGAACCACGTCACCTCGCGTAACTTCTTCCACGAATTCCCCACCGCACCAGGCGACATAGCGAATGGCGACGCCGACGGAACCTGATACCAAATCCACAACGCATAACCGACTCGCTCAAGCTTGATGCGCAGCGAGTGAATCGCTAGTCCTGCTTGTGTCGACTGCGCCAGCGGCGACAAACACCAGTCTGCGCCATCCGCTGTCGCGCTCACTGACGACGCGTTCACAGTCCCCGACGAAAACTCCATCCCGGCTTTGACCCATTTGCAGGGTGAGCGGGTGCTGCGGAATCCGGGTGGACCGTCGACTTCGGAGGAGAGGGATTGAGGTGCTGCCCCGGCGAATATGACTAGGCCGCCTTGGTCCCATTCCATTTCCCAGTCTGCGCTCACGGTCACTTCTGCTACGACGAAGGCGTGTCGGAGGGATGTGAAGACGATTGGGGCGGTGGAGGTTTCGCCGTTAGGAGGCTTGCGCCACAGGTCTGTGTTTGGACCCGCTCGAAGTGTAAAGTACTCCATGCATTGGGGTAGCTCGAATGTCGGTGGGAGGTTTAGAGCCGTGAAGGTTGATCCATCTGGAGGCATTGTTTCTGGGGTTTTTTTTTTTTTTTTTTTTGAATTTCGAGATCCTTGAATTGGGTTTCCAAGCGCGCTCAACTGAAAGGAAAATAATTGGAGCGTCACACTGTGTGGTTTCTTGAAAATTGGAACACCGATGAGATGCAGCGGTTGATACTCTTAAATTCTCGGCAATGACGCTGGGGTCACAGCATTGGCTTCTAATTCTTTAAGGAAGCGCACTAATCCGAGAAAAGGAGAGCATGCAAGATCTGTAGAATGCCAAAAAAAAAGGAATTGTTGGGATACGCAGTCGAGAATCGGGATACGCGGAGACGCCGAATGCGGGCTGCGCCAGACCTGGGAATGGGAACACCAAAAAAGCAAAAGGAAGGTAAAGAAGAGTAAAGATGATGGAATAAATTATTTTGGAACTAGATAGTATTTATGTGAGTGTGTTGTCTGCCCCCTACTGGATTTCAGGGGATGATCTTCTCACGTCCCGCTGGGGATGAGCCTATCGTGGAAGCAGACCCAGAGTGCTGGAGACTCGAACCGAACTGTTGGGCTCGCGGAGGCGCTAGAGTCGTGTTCTTTATGGTCAATTCCTTGGAGGGCACTCGAGAAGCGTGCTTGCATTGCTTCGATGAGCTGCAGGCCAGTTCATAAGTGGGGGGGTCACCATGCATCTGCGGAGGATCCATCACGATGTGACGGAGCTTCTGAGAGGAGAATCAAAAGTCCTCTAGGCCTAAAGGACCCAGACACACAAAAAAACAAGGAATATGGCGAAATTGTGCCGTTGACACTAGTCAGACGTGAAAGAACGTGCAGTTGGGGACTTTCAGCATCTTTGGCACGGGAGAGATTATACTTCAACCCATCGAGGATCAATCGGAATAATGCAGGACGCATGAACTGGGTTGAACTCAGATTCGGAGAGCTGAGAATTGCCTAGGGTCTTCCCTGATCGGTGGTTTGACAGCTTACGGGGGGAAAAAAAGGCCAAATGGGCTTGGGGGGTTTTATTTTACTCTCTGCAGACTCCGCCACGCGAGTTTTCTCTCCACTTATGCGGTCTGCACGAGGCTGGAGAGGGTAAGGGTGGATGTTTCAATGGAAGATGAGTGATATAAGACATAAGATGTAAGGGAGTATTATAAGATATGATATAAGAACTTTGTCTCCCCAAACACCTGACCGACTCCTACTAGATCTACTATACTCTTTCACGTATTATTCACAAATCCCCGTCCTAGTCATCCTAATTTATGAGGTCAAAGATACAGATCAGCTGATATGTTTCTTTTAATAGAGTGCCAAGGCTTTAGCTTGTGATCGACTTGACCTTCGAAGTCATTCAAACGGTGATGTGTTGGCATCTTCGGGCGCAACTTAACTGGGCTCTTCTGTCCTTCTCTGCCTAACGTCAAAAAAAGCTTTCGTCTTTTTCTTCTCCCTTTCTCCCATGGAATTCCAAATCTCAACTACAGTGCCCCCGCACTAGCAAGCGCCCATGTACTCTGTAGCCGAACATGCACGGGGCGAAGTGCAGGTCCCCAAAAGGGGGTTAAAACACGAAAACTCCAAAATCAACACGGGGCAAAGTCAACAGGTCTTTTGCTTGTTGCCTGGCAATGCTAAAAAGAGCCTTAGACCAATCACCCCCGTGCTAGGAACATCTTGGCTTCGTATTCCGGACGTCAAGCCTCAATTTTAGCTAGTGTGGATTTGCTTCAGCCCCCTTGATCTGATTACTTAAAGCTCTTCATTTCGTAAACTAGAACCGGTACACTGTTAGATCTCTCGAGGCTAAGCATATCGAATTACTGAAAGAATGGCACCTCGACGCGGTGACGGAGGCTATTCCTCGGGCTACTATAACCAAGACAATCCATGGAGCCAAAAAATCTGGTTATCGCTGGATGGCTACCAGGGTAGAGATTTCTTTCTCGCCCAATTTGCCTTTGATATCTTTTCACTCGTCGCATTCATCACCTTCCTCATCTGGGCGTGTACAATTAGGAATCGCAGTCTCCCTTTGAAGGGAATCATGTGTGCCCTGACTTCCTTTATATGGTATGTGGAAAGACCTGCACCTAGATAGAAAATCCGCTAACCAGCAACGTAATTACCAGCTCCCAAATATCTACCATCGTCTGGGCATCCTTATATATCGCCGATGCAGAGGTGATGATGTACTATATGATCACCTTGATGCTCCGGGACTTCTTCATGGTGATGGGAATCTGTCTCACTTTCTACGTCTTCTGGAGCCTCATCCATCGCTTCCTGGGCCTACTTGTACCCTCCGGCAAGCCGCACGTGGCAGTGACCGCCATCCATTATCTCCTCTTTGCTCTTATTTTCGTGGCCTCTCTTTCCGAATGCGCCTTGTATATCGCTTTTTGGGTGGGGGCCGTGATTGCAGACTATGAACTCATAATGCTGCCATCGGGAAAATTGAGTGCCGCGATCTATATCGTTTACTGGCTGCTGTCCATGGAGGTGATCGGTTGGACGTTCTTCGTGATTAAGAAGGCTGGGAGTCATCGTTTCGTCTCAAAGGTGAGTCCTAGTATAGCCACTCCTGTATAGATCAACAGGCCAACTAACTAACTGTTTTCAGATGCCCGCTGTTGCACTCATCAATGCCGCCGTTTGCTGGTTTGCGGTGTGTTTCGCATGGGCGATCATATACATTCGTTATAGCCTAATCCTTACCGATGCTTGGCCGTTATACTTGGATCTCGTTAAAGCCATTATCCAGTTCATTTTCTGGACCGGCACTTACACTGGCATTCTCCTGTGTTGTGCGAAATGGCACAGACTCGGAGACGAGCAGAGCTATGCTGCGCCTCAGTACGAGACCCAGTACCAACCTACTCAACTCCCACCCCGGAACACGGCTCATGTGCCCCAAGGGAATTATCCTCCGGTTCAGCATCAGCCGTATGGTACTGCTCCTTACCAGGATTATTCGGCACAGCCTCACACTCACTCGCACCAAGTCTCGCCTCGGTAAGGTTGAAGTTGAGGTCAGGTTCTGTTGAGAGGTACTCATTAATTTCCTCATGGACTTTGCGCGATTATCCTATATTTTGATATGAGAGTTCCATGCAGTCATACTCTCTTTTAATATACCTTAATGTCGATACCCAAGGAACGATGCGAATGATACCAATGCAACCATTTTTGTATAAACCATTGCATGAAAAATATTTCTAGTATACCTCAAATAATAACCCATAAATAAATAACAAAAAAAAATAACAATAAATCGACAAAGCCAGTCATAACATGCGAGGAAGCAAGTAGACATGACATCTTGGCAAGACACCAGGCGGTGGCAAACAAACCCGCGATAACATCATCTTCATTTTCGCGGGCTCTCTTGATCAACAATTTCCCATTTACTTCTCTCCCTGCAGCAAATAAAAATGGTCTGCTCCAAATGCCAAAAGAAGCTCAAAGCTACCGAGCTCGCCACACCCGGCGTCAAGAACAAGAATGACATGTACTATGGCTCGCCATCTAGTACGCTGGGTGGCGGTGCAGGCAAGGGAAAGACCAAGGCAACGCTAGGCGCGACAGGAATCGGAAAGGTATGCTACAGAACTTTCACTTCTATATTACATTAAATATTACTTGGGACGAATTTTGGCACTGACCTCCCCTCGCAGAGCAAACTCCTCAGCGCAAAAGCGAAGAATCCTTATGCGGCTTATGCTTCGTCTTGTGATAACTGCAAAGTGAAGACCGAGCAGGGGAAGAAGTTCTGCCAGCGGTGCGCTTATCAGCGGAATGGTAGGCTTCTCTATTCTTTTCTCTTGGCTTCGTAGCGAATGCTGATATCAATACTAGCTTGTGCCATGTGCGGCAAGAATCTGGCGGGGAAATCGGCCAAGGACCAGCCTATTGTTCAGGGACAGAAGTTCAATATGGCCTAAGGTGCTTGCAGGCTAGACCTGGGTGATTGTAACATTTACTTCTTTATTTTGTTTTATTCTCTACATGGCATGGCATGGCGTTTGCGGGGGCGTTCATGATATCATGGAATCAATATGAACATCAATATCGACATCGAAATGAAATAAAATAAATTGATTTGACAGTGCAGGAATAGTTATACATGGCATGCGCAATAAGAGTATATGCAATGCGTCCCAAATGGTGCGCTATAGTATCGGAACAAGTATGCCTTTTCATCTCCACTTGAAGAACTTGGAACCTCGTGTTCTCCTCACCCGACTCTAGCCTCTCAGCTGCTTCTAGGTATCGACCTCTTAACGGTCGGCCAGCATGTTCTTGATGTTGCTGTAGTATTGCGTGTTCAGGTATTGTGCAATCTCCTCCTTGGCGAGCCACTTGAAGTCCTTGAGGTCCTGGGTGTTGACAGACAGATCGGCCTGGCCGGCCATCATACGAGACTTCAAGAAGAAGATCTTGCTACCGGGGGCCTCGATCTCGTTTGTCTTCTTCGAGCGGCGCGGGTTGAAGGAGTGCCATCCGATCGGGTGGAAGCCGACCATCCAGGTGTTCATGTTGACACCGGCGGACTGGGAAAGGGTGCGCTCAGCAGCCTAAAGGGAACATGATATGTCAGTATAATTTCCAAACTCAGAGTGGTCGAAAACAAATATAGCACTTACCAAGCGAAGGGTCTCGCCCTCCTCAACCGGTGAGCTGGGGAACTTCCAGTGTCCCTCCTTGGACTGAACAAGGAGGTAGAGGGTACGGGAAAGCAAACGATCGAGACTCTTTTGGTCGTTCTTCTTGTCTGCCTCTGTAATCCGAGGGTACGGCCGAGGGATTTCCTCCTTTTTGCTAGTATCTTGGGAAGTCGCATTGGCAGTAGATTCTGCGTCCTGAACAAGGGCCTCAACCTGGTGTTCCGGCTCAGACTCCTTCGCTCCTAGCAGGAGCTCGTCGTTCCATGCATCGCTGTCGTACGCGTTGTAAGTTCCGATATCACGCGCGGCAGTCCGGCGCTCCTGAATCTTTCTCTTCCAGTCTTCGTCGGCTGGTGTTCCACGCTTGAAGTAGAAATATTTCGTAAAGGGGAGGGCCAGACGCTCGTTGAGACGCTTCTGGTAGAAAAAGAACGCTTTCTCGAATGGTTCGAGTTCACGGGTGATTTGGGGAGGGCGGGAGAGGACTACACCCGCGTTGATGATGTAGGCTGGCTTCACGGCGGGGTCGGCTGCTGTAGATGCGGAGGTCGATTCGATCGCTGATGCTGCGGCGGAATAGCTGCGGCGGCCAAGGGTCTCTTTACAGCTTCTGCACACGCCGGAGTCGATTATTGATGGCCCTGCGCGCGGAGTCAGTATTTGGACCTAAGGAATCCCGTAAAAACATCAATTGGACATACGCAGTAGCGAGGCTACGCGCCGTGCACCATTAGATCCTGACGACATGTTCAAGGGTGGAATGGCCGTATGTTTGAGGCTGATCAGTGTCTTGTCCCCGAGAAAAAGATCCAACCAGGTCACGTTGTCGCCAGGCCCAATTGGGCTTAGTCACCGCCCGGGTGGTTTAAATTGTGAAAATCCAACTTCGCTTTTCCTTTCTTCTCCAAGCATCTCTTATCATCACTGCGTCCAGTATTCTACGGCCGGTTGATCATTTTAAGGTGCTCAGATTGAGCTCCCCTGAGGTCGCGTCCAATTTTCGCTAGCGGTACCTTCTTTAAAAATCAAGGCGTACTGTTAGATAGCTGTCGCGGACATCCCTATTTTAGTCTCATATTATGTACTTCAATAAAAAGTCCATTTCGATCTTTTTTACTAAATTGCAATTGTCCTCTCCATCTAAGATCGTTTCTTGGTCTCTTCCCCAAATACCATAAATCGCTACCTGCCCTCAAATTTCCAACAGCAGGTCTTCCTGCTCTGGCACTTGCTTTCCCAGCTGCACCATCCTCTCCTGCGTACCGAAGACCCGCAGTATGTTTCCATAGATATCCCAGAAGGGATCTCCGAGACGCGGGAGTAATTTACCCTGGCTGACCAGGCGAGCTATACGCCCGGAACCAGTGTTGGCTAGGGATGCGCCAGCTCGAGCAATCTGAGCTGGCTGAATCGTCGGAATGGTCTCAGTCTCAATATCAAAGAAGTTGCTGAACTCGCTTCCGGGAACAGTCTGATTACTAGGCTGTGCCATGATACCGGCAGCCAAGCTAGGTGTTGTGGCGTGCAGTCGGGTTCTGACGGTCAGCTGGGAAGGGCCGCGCTGTATCTCGCCTGCTAGTTTGATGAAGGCCATGGCGGCAAGCATGCTGTCATATCCTGCCTCATGGGTACGCTTACGGAACTTGTACTTCGCAAAGCGAGGGTCGATCTCTGCAAGATGGTTAGTCATGCTTTCTTGCTGTCAATGATTCAAATCATGCCTTACCTATCTTGGGACTTTCTATTCCAGCTAAAGTTGTGTTGAGCTCTTCCAGCGATGACATGGGGTTCAGAGAACCGCAGTCATGAGTGGCTATGTATTTGGTATCAGCCAGCACGGGGAATAGCTCGTGGATGACTGTCTGAAACTCCGCGAGGGTATTCGGCAACGGGCCCAGGAAGCATCTATAGAAAAAGAGCAGATCGCAGAACATGTTGTGGCCGACCAGAACTGGTCTGTTCTCCTTCAGCCGGTTCTTCACCTTGTCTGCCAACTGCTGGATTCCGAACGTTGGTTGCTCGATTATCTTCATCAGAGGATGGAAAGCGTCTGATTCGAGTTCTTCCAGGCTTCCGCCTACAAGTCCTTCTGCAATCCAGCGGAACCCGATATGCTTCCGGACTCGTTCCTTTTTGACCTTCAATTTCGCATCAAAGGTAAATTGCTCATTGCATGGGTCTCGCAATTCGATTTGGACAAAGGTTGACGCACCCCGCGACGTTAAATTGGGGTATTCATCGCTGATAAGGTGATGTATCAGCCATTTCTGCATACTGCTCAGCCCGGTAGGAATGGGGCCCGGAATAATCTGCAGACTGCTGGGTGGTGGAATGTTGAGCCAGTCACGGCGTTTCTATACATATCAATTATTTACTCAGACCGACAGTTGCCATAGCATCTTACCTCGCCCTGGGCCAGCCACTCATTGATACTGATTCGAACGGCTTCAAGAAACTGCAGAGATTCATGGTCATCTTCTTTAATATTTGCAACTTGAACGAAATTACGCGATTGACATTTCTCCGTAGCTTTTTTGATTGCCAGTTTTTCTTCCTCGCGAGACAGGTATCGGACACCGAAGGAGCACATATGGTCAATGCTGAAGTGGTTAGCCAGTAAGAATTCCATTGCTGGCCAGGACGATATTAGTGGTATGCTAAACATTCATCGTAGATATCGAACATACAGCGGCTTCCGAATGTCCAGTCTCGATTTACATCCATCTCATGCTGGGTGATGGGGCTCAAGTTTATGTTGTAGGGTTTCAGGGTGTAGGTGGCTATAGATAATTAGCGGGACATGTCTTGAATGGGGTGAATTGCGTACCATTTCCCTTGTCTTCATGACATGTTGTCAGCCCAACTTGAAGAATATGGTACCGCTCTGCGGCTGCCTTGGCTTCCACATATCGCTCTTGCACAGTTTGGAGCCGGGACTGTGGTCCACTTGGTTTGAAAACCACCCCAGACAGCTCGAAATCTATGGACACGAAACAGCTGGTGGCGATGTCGTTGAGGATGGAGGGGAGACAATCGGGGAAGGTGACAGCTGTGACATCCATCTTGGCTCAAAGTTGAGAGCAGCCCTAAAGTATGAACTTGGTGAATGAAGATAAGAGGCGAAAGGCGAGAGTTGATTGGCTTTGTTGAAGTCTTGATTGCTGAAAACCGATTGATGCAGAGGTAAAACGAGAGCCTGGTTTCGGAAGGCAGGTATCCAAGCTTCATTGATCAGAAAAAGTCATGCTCTCAATTTGTCGAAAGGGTGATCTGATCTGATATGAAACTGATAGTTTGAAAGTTTGCTGGTCTGTTTGGGTGTGTATCAAGTCTTATAGATCAGAGTTATGATTGGAAGGAAGTAAGAAGGGAGTTGGAGGAAGTGATGATACAATGGAGGATTCCAAACTATTTAAATACCTCCAAGCTTTGGAATACCACCGCCTGCATTAGAATATATATGGATGCTGTAGCAAGTATGCGCACTTTCGACTACATAGCTACATTTTGTCACTAATTTCTGTCGATATACATTCTGCATTGCCTCAGAGATGTATCATCTAGCCCCATAGACAAGATATATATCAGAAATGGGCGTTAAATCAGTCAACGAGGGTATATACGATCGAGCCGATACCCCAGTGATGTTGTTTAATGCCTCCATTGTTTGATTGGAACGAAAATAGAGGCTGTCAATCTCGTAGATCCAGTCTGCGATGCATTAACCGCAACAGGGGCGACCGAGAATTCCTAGGATGAAAGCATCTCATCCCAAAACTGTCAATAGATGTAAAAATAATGTATAGATTAGGAAGTGATAGAAGAGTAAACACGCTTAGATATCACGGGTAGATACTCACAGGCCAGTCCCGTGACCGACCCCGGACTTGGATGAGCCGAGGGAAAACGAAAGCCGACCCCGACACGCTTCACTTGCATGGTTTCCCTCTTATAATTACTCCTTTTACTCCTTCTTAAACAAATAAATATTGCTTTCATTTGATACGGCTTCCGCAATGGCTAACGGATCCCCCATGTCGTCTCACTCTCACGACCGCTCTTCATCCTCGGCCTCCCCCACAAAGCTGTTCTCCAAAACATACAAGAAAGCCTCCCAACTTTACCTCACAAGACGTTTACCAGAAGCCCTCGCAAATATTCAACCGATTATTAAACCGTCAGTACCACAAGAAGACCAGCACACAAATGGCGACAGCTCAACACCGGTTGCGCCGATTGCCACAGCCGCCGGCACGTGGAGGATCAAGGTGTGGAACCTGTACATCACCCTCCTCAGCGCAATAGTCGATCTCGGCGCAGAGGAGGGAAAGAAGCAATTTGGACTGAAGGAGTGGAAAGCAATTGCCTCGCAAGTCAGAGAAGGTGCAATTTGGGAGACCGTCGTCGACGTTGGGTACCATGGCCACGAGGGTTCGGTGGATGCCGAAGTGGTCTATAACCTGTCAGTATTCTAATTCACCCCCACTGGCCCAAAATGACATACTGACAATGCGATAATAGTGCTACCCTACTTCTAACCCACTCCTCTTCGCAATCCCTGAATCAACAGCGCCTTGAAACCTATCTCTCCTCCTACGGACAACCCAACCTCGACCTTATGGGTCGTCTACAGGATGCATCTGATGATTACGAGCAGCGCCCTCTGCGTGCGACTAGCGGAGCTGATACGCCGAAAGATCTAACTGCCAGAGTAAAGATCATCGAGCTCTTTACTTTGCACGTCCTCCCGCGCAACGATGAGTGGGAATACTCGACGGAATTCATCAATTTGAGCGAAGTCCTCGACGAGGAACGAAAGGATTTGTTTCTACAGACTCTAGAGGGGCTGAAGGAAGAGAAGGAGCGGGGTGAAATGCGTGCAGTCGAATTACAACAAGCCAAAGATGCAGAGCTTGAACGGCAACGAGAGGATGAACGCCGCGAAGCAGAAGAAGCCGCGGCAGCCGCTGCGCGACTACAATCCAATGGGCATAAACGCAATCCTAGCGAAGTCGACTACGGTATTGAGAAAAGCCGCCCACATGGTTCTCCCAAAGGCAAAGGAGCCAGGCAATCGACAGATAAGTCGCCAAATGGCAAGCCACGAACTTCTATCTCATCCTCCGGCTCCAAGAATGTCAAGAAGCAGGACAAGGCTGAAGCCCGAGGCCGTTCACCTCGGACCATGGCCACTGGACTGCGCAACCTCTATCGTCACATAATTCGGACTGTGTCAGGGAATCCCATGTCATTAGTGCGTACTTTGCTTTTCGTGATCGGCATCTTGATGGCCATGAGCCGGCAGGGTGTGCGTGATCGTATCCGACGGGTCACGGACGGCGCTTGGCAGAAGGTCAAAGCTACGGCCGGAATGGGAGTCAAAGTGAGCTATATTTGAGATATAGGCCACTTCGATCTCCACGCACGTTGCATGGTCATCATGTATATTTTTCTTGATCAAGTTGACACTCTTAGAGCTCTTGCAGGGCTCTTGGTGGTTATTTTTGCATACTTTTCTTTTGTGATTCCCTTTGTGATTCTCTATGTCCATGTATTTTATGCATACATACCAGATTGCCACCAGGTGTGGCTGAATTTACTCCTATCCAAGTCCAACGTTCTCTTTGTTCCAGCCAGCAATCTTCGAAGACAACCTTCTTGGGTCTTGGCTCACTGTCCAGTGCGTTCATTCCACTGCCGATCAAAGACAGTAAGAGATCGTTGAGCTATGGAATATGAACGTTAGCTTGTTTTCTGCATAAGATATCCAATCTATCCCAAGATAGGAGACTTGGTACTCACCCGAAGGAACAACATCCAAAGCCTTAATAGAAACGTTGAGAGGCTGGCTAAGCATATAAACCGCAGCTTCAGCAACATCATTCGCAATAAGCGGCCTAACAACACTACCATTAGCAAATCCCCTCGATCGGATAGAGTAAATTGCAAAGCAAAAACCCACGTGTATCCGTCCAAGAACTCATCATATTGGGACTGATCATGTCCGATCCTTTGAGCATGGAAATGTCCCGCAACAACACCAGGCCTCAACGCCAACACCCGGATATTAGACCCATTCAACTCATTCCTCAATGAGTTAGTGAATCCCTCTTGCGCCGCTTTGCTAGAATGGTAGACTGCTTCGCCCGTAAAAGGAGGAACCTCTAGGCCTGTGACTGAGGTGACGTTTATGATCGTCCCTGATTTGCGCGAAAGCATACTGCGGTTGAGCACAGAGTGAGTCACGTACATTGGGCCGTTGACGTTGGTTGAGATCATTGTTTGGATGTCTGATATCTTGAGGTTGTGAAAGGCGTTTGGCGCACCAAGGGCGAGACCGGCCTTGGGATTTGTTAGTAAGAGTCTATAAGAGAGTTTGATACTTGGAGATTTAGATATTCAGCCTACGTTGTTGATGAGGATATCGATGCCACCGACTTCTTTGACTGATGACTCGACAGCTGTATCAACTTCTTCGTAGTTCCCTACATCGGCTGTCCGGTAGATCACTCTTATCTGAGGGTATTGCTTGCTTAACTCTTCTGTGAGTTTGGCTAGTTTGTCCTGGGTACCATGTATGTCAGTTCATATGTTCAGGATCTCGATGGGCACTGAGATACAAGATGCTTACCTCGGATCGAGAAAGAAGAATTAAATTTGCACTGGCTTCGGCTAGAGCCCTTGCTGTCGCTTCACCGATGCCCATCGAGGCTCCGGTCTATAGAAGTAGATTTAATATGAGAGTTTCTTTGTGATGGTGGGCAGTCAACTTACAACGAGGGCAGTTTGTCCACTTAGAGCCATTTTGATGGATTTAACTATATCAAATTAAGCCTTTCTAATAGAGATCAAAGAAAGAATTATTGTTGATATGTTATAGATCATGGATAATTTATAACCTCGCATTACAAATCATCTTGCAGGTGGACGTCATCCGGAGCAACTTCGGGAAGATGTTCAACCCACATCACCTTCACTTATAGTCACAGATCGATACCATATCCTTCGAGGATCATATTAGGTATATGATTCTAATGGGGCTGTACGCATGAGTCAAAGGTTCTAGGCTAATCAGCAACTGGACTCAGGATTTGCCCCTTACCTATTCAGAAATCGAGTTGGTTGGGATAAATTATGCATGGTTGCTGTTAGGGATTTGTCTGCTTGGCCGTAGAAGTTTGTCATGTTGCTAATTGTGTGAGGCAAAATGACGAGGATGTTCATTTCTTGTCTAGAATCTATGCCGATCCATCGTATTTGAAGCTTGATCTGTTTTTGGTGGGTGTTTTGTATCTCGGGGCGATCTCTCTATCCACAACAGATTGGTACTGCCTTAACAAAAAGCGCTAGAATCTTGACAAGTTCCACCGCTAGATATAAGATACAAGTATTGTGTAGGCGTCTGCAGATAGAAATGACTTTATTTGTGATCAATATTAAATTGGGCTCTAGATTGATTGAACTAGATTGTACAATGTACTTAGCTGGCTGGCTTTATCTTATGCATCCAAGTTCAGATACTGGTATTCATGGAATAAGTCTAACAGGCATATGTCTCGTCACTTAAAGCAAAAGTAAACAATGAAAGGCTCGATCTAAAGAGCAGTCCAGGCCACAAAGGGATAAAACCAAAATAACTTACTCTAAAGGGGCATCAAACAGTCGTATGCTCATCACCACGTCCAGCGTGATCTCTATGTGGGTCTTCAACAATACTCATCCCAACATCATCACCCGTACGGTCATCCAGCTCCTCTTTCTCCACAATTCTAGCATGCCACCACCGAAACAACTGAACAAAGAAATGCGCTACGCAGATCTGCTCCGTAGTATAAAGCAATACCGGCACCGATGTCTTTGCTTTTAGAAGTAGATCGACCGGCTGCCACATTGCGTAGAGCAGCGGAATACCGAGTGCAGTGCTTTTCGCTGGTCCGCAAAAGCACACTGCAATAGTCTCCTCGGGAGACATGCGTTTGAATATGGGCTTGGACCAGCGGCGAGAGCTAAAGATCTGCGGCGGTCTGGAGCAGAAGAAACATACCGTCGTTAAGGTGGTGTAGAGTATGATGTTGAACAGCACCACGAAGACTATGCTCTGCGCGGAAAGTGTTTGGAGGGCTCCTGTTGCGAAGCAGGAAGAAAATGTGGCCCTGATTGATAGGAATGTCGGTGAGAAATGTAAAGAGCGATAAAGAGGCCCGAGGCTTTCACAGAATGCTCGTTGTACTCACCAAATCAATAATAACAAGCAGACAGTAGCCAGCTTAGGCAGCTTGGTCTTCTGCAGGACCAACGCCGTGCGATCAGGCCAAGTCCACTTCACAAGCTGCCCAACAAACAACGGTAGCAACACGCTGAGCCCGAGTTGCTGAAAAATCTCCTTGTACATACTCCCCAAATCTCCACCGCCATACCGCCACGGATAAAACTCGGCCATCTTCGGCATCAACGCAATAGTCCATGCAGCCGTAACAAACGGACCAAGAATATTAGCCAACAAAACCTCCACTAAAGCAGCCGCATCATCCCCGCCCGCAGACCTCGTCATGACAACATTGGATGCAATCGTCGTCGGAATGCAAGCAGTAAAGATATACCCTGCCAGCACGGCGCGATCAATCTTTCCCCCAGGATCCGCAGCAAGGATAATATGCACGATGGCCAGCACCAGGGCGGGGATAAATATAAACGAAATTACCTGCACGATCACATGAAGGCGCCAATTCAGGACGTGCGAGATAAGCTTCTGGCGCGGTATGCTCAGGCCGGAGATTAGGAAGATGATCGCTATCACGCCGTACATGATGCTGTACTCGGAACGGATGGTGCCGCCATGCTTGGCCACATTTGGGAAACAATATGCCAGGGCGCAAACGATCCCGATCCCGATTAGGAGCCATTGGTGGAGGATTAGACTTGCGATGCGCTTCAACCCCCGCTGCCACCGCGGTTGTGCGATGTCTGGGGCTGCTTCCATTCTTTTTGGTCTAGTTTAGGAATATGGAAATGAACATTGTACTCCCATGGATTTTTTCACTTCCACAAGGTGAGTTGATCATATAGGGGTATGTCGATGATATGTAGGGGTGTTGAAAATTGCGTTATCGGAATTGGTCCGATCCCATCGGAGTCGATAGCGCGTCTAAGAATCGCATCATCTATTTGAAGCTATACGTTTTACTATTTTGATGTAAATTGTAGTAACAGTCATTAGGAATTCGTGCACCGAGTAATCCTTGCATCTTCGTATATCAAATCTGACATTCCAGAACGGGGTCGCCGAGATCGGGTAGCCGATCTATCTCAGTCGGGTTGAATGACCCCGGGATGTGATAGGCAATGCACGTGAAGGTACTCCCGTACTTCGAGTCAACATACAGAGCATGTTGCGAATGTTGCATATTTTATACTTCATATCTTGTATACCTCGTCGATACTAGATCTTTTCCAATGTTGCAAAGTTCCGTATGAGTGAACCAGTGCTTCGGTAAAATGTTTCTCCGACTGAATGACGGGCACCAACGTCACCGTCTGCAACTATGCCCGTGAGCATATCTATATGGATGTATGTAAGAACTTTACAAACCCCGGACCAGAATGATAAGTTAAGCCAAGCCTACAGCAAACCCCACGTCCAACCTTCGAATACTTTAATTGTCCATCTGACTCAGAACGTCCCATGACCTCTGGATATGGACCTCGGCTGAGGGGAGCTCCAGCGTTGGTCCGAGATCTTCCGCAAATAGCCAGCGAATTTCGCTACTTTTCGGCCAAGTTCAACTCCCGAACTGTTCAGAATCTCCGGAGTAATGTAGCCCCCTAGAAATATATTATTAGTGTTTCCAGACTGGTAGGTTATGGGAAAAGGGGGCGTGTAAGATAATGTGCAAGTAGTTGAATGAGGGACGAGCATTTCAAAACGGGTTTTTTACATTGTACAATCTAATCTGGAATTAAAGTATAGAATCACAAGCTGCTGAAACTATGACGACAGTTGAAAAGGCATGTGAAATCAGATCATTGGAGATCTGGGGTGATTCATTCCGCGCTGAATAGAGAGCCGCCCTTGTTACCGAAGGCCTCGGGATTGTCTTGGGAGGCGTGTAGCTTGTACTCGGAAGACACACATAATTATTATATAGCAGATATCTCCCTCGGCAGATCATTTAGTCTTCTACCTCTTCCTTTTTTTTTTCTCTCTCCTTTTCCGTTCTTGGTTGTGTGAGGTTATATATACTTCCGTTCGTCCATTTCGTCCGCTTCCCCGTCATAGCTCCCCACAAAGTCTGGCACTGCCGCCACTTTGCCTCGTGAATCATATACCTGTGGAACTTCGGCATTCTTTTCTTTTAAAGATTCAAGATCTTTCCAATTGATCTCTTGTCCTCGCTCAGACACTCCAGATATACCATCTCTTTCAATCGCAGGTTGTTTCTGGTTATTCCCCCGGCATTGTATACTTCCGCTTCTCCGCAATTTTCGGCTTTCCCTTGCGACAATCGGAAGATCTGCGAAACTCGATTTCCGAGACGGCCGAAAGATTTCCGTGAAGTCTTCTTGAACAAAAGTGCAAATTCTCTGCATAATATAACACATATTGAAAAACAATGTCTGCCAAGACTGCGAATCAGAAGCGCACATCGCCCGCGGTCAACTTGATCGGTAGAGTAGACTCCCCCTTTTAGGATGATATACAGCTATTGACTTTTGCCTGATTAGCTGGTGGTGGTGCCGGTATGATGGAGGCGCTCGTGTGCCATCCGCTAGACACGATCAAGGTCCGCATGCAGCTGTCAAAGAGAGCTACAGCACCCGGGGTGAGTTGAAGAAAATCATATTTGATAGAGCCATTGCTAATCATATTCGCTGGAACAGGTTAAGCCACGCGGGTTCGTGGCCACGGGTGTTCAAATCGTGCAAAAGGAGACCGCTCTCGGTCTGTACAAGGGTCTTGGTGCCGTGCTTGGTGGTATCATCCCCAAGATGGCCATCCGATTCACCTCATACGAGTCATATAAGGGCATGCTGGCCGATAAGGAGACAGGAACTGTGACTAGCAAAGCCACCTTCCTGGGTATGTGAAGCGTTCAACAAATTGAAAAATGCAAATTGAAAGCTAACCTTCCCCACAGCTGGTCTCGCCGCCGGTGTTACCGAAGCCGTGGCCGTCGTCAACCCCATGGAAGTCATCAAAATTCGTCTGCAGGCCCAGCACCACAGTCTGGCTGATCCCCTGGATGCCCCTAAGTACCGCAGCGCCCCACACGCACTCTTCACCGTGGTCAAGGAAGAGGGCTTCAGCGTTCTGTACCGCGGTGTTTCCCTGACAGCCCTCCGACAAGGAACCAACCAGGCTGCCAACTTCACCGCTTACACGGAACTGAAGGCTGCCCTGCAGCGCTGGCAACCCGAGTACAGCAACAGTCAGCTGCCCGCTTACCAGACCACCATGATTGGATTGATCTCCGGTGCCGTGGGCCCCTTCTCTAACGCTCCCATCGATACCATCAAGACCCGCCTTCAGAAGACCCGTGCCGAGCCCGGTCAATCCGCTGTCACCCGTATCATGATCATTGCCAAGGACATGTTCAAGACGGAGGGTGCTCGCGCTTTCTACAAGGGTATCACTCCCCGTGTGATGCGTGTTGCTCCCGGTCAGGCTGTCACTTTCACCGTGTACGAGTTCCTTAAGGGTAAGCTAGAAGCCTCCAACTGGGCTTTCGTCGGCGGCAGTTTTGAGGAGTGAACGTGCCGAAATTTCTTGTCTTTTTGGAAAGCATTGTGATACCTGACCGGCATGGTGGTCTGTTTCGCGCGTTGGACTGTCTCAGATGTTCAACTGCAAGCCGGTTGAAACGGCCTTTTTTTTTGTAAATATTTTGTGCTGTGCGTTAGTTCTTTTTGTATACCACTTTGTCTGGTGCGCCTCGAGCTGAAATAGAGAGTGTTCAAAAACGTTTGAAGTGTCGTTCGCCAAGGTAGTTGGATGCTTAGGTCTGTCCGTGAAGTGGTTGTAGATACCGTTAGCGATGCTCATGTAACGACCCCACAAGAATTGCAATGTATCTCCATCGAGTGAGGATAATGATGAATCAATTGCTTCTTCTGTATGGACACTTGTTAGATGTAAGGTCCGGGCAGCCTAGGTGGCCCTGACCGCTGACATGTCATCGGCCCCTCATTCACCGCTCCCCCTCATAAACAACAACAACCAACTCAGCTGCATCCTCAAGTGCAGCATCATGCAGTCAGGAATTACAGGTAAGAAACTTGAACATCTTGAACATCGAAATTCGAGCACAAGTCCATCAAAGTCAATCCAACTAACAAATCACCTAGTCTCCGCGGAGCTGCAAGATGCATTCACCCGCTTCAACTCCGACTCCTCAACCTTCTGCCTGCCGGTGACCATCACAGCAGAGACCCTAACACCACTGGCCCCAATCTCCTTCCAGGGAACTCCCTCGCCAAATGCCTTCTTTTCAGCCCTTCCCCAGCTGTCCTCCGTCCTTCAGCCTAAAACCCCCATCTACCTCCTCCTCCGGCGCCCATCGAGTGCCTCAACTGCACTCATTGCTCTGACTTACATCCCGTCCAATGCGCCTGTGCGAGCAAAGACGCTCTTTGCCTCGACTCGCTCGACGCTGACCCGCGAACTGGGCACGGAGAAGTTCGCTTCTACCGTCTTTGCTACCGAGGAAGACGAGATCCTGGGTCAGGATGCGTGGCGCGAGCGTGATGGCGAAGGCCCCAATGCTATCTCTCGTGAAGATATGATGGGCGAGAAGGAGAGAGAGCTGGAGGCTGTTCGCAGGGCCGAGGCCGAGGCACGGAGTGGCACTCCCGGGAGGGACATTGGTATCGGCGGCACTTTTGGACCCAGCACTGGCTCTGGGATGAGGGTTTCTGTAGCGATTGATGAAGACGTTAAGTCTGCGCTGAGAGGTCTGCAGGATAGTGGTTTGGTACAACTTGTAAGTCATTATCCTAGGTCGTGGTCATTTTTTGAGAGGGTAGATGCCACTTGCAAGGATGGGCAGTACATGAGACCTGTAAGATTTGAGGCTAACTTCAAGCAGACAGTTGACCTCCGCTCGGAGAAGATGATCTTGGCCGACTCACAGTCTGGAGTCGAGCCGGATGCTGTTGCTACACACATTTCCTCCTCTTCACCGCGGTATTCCTTCTACCATTACCCTGGAACCGATGTTGTGATCTTCGCGTACACCTGTCCCGTTGGATCATCGATCAGAGATCGTATGCTGCATGCCAGTTCGCGGAGGAACGCCATCGGAGTTGCTGAGCAGGAAGGACTGAAAATCGAGAAAAAGGTATGCAAGCCCGTGTTGTGGATCATGATTTTTGGTTGTTTTGATGCTCACAGATACCAGATTGAGGCCTCTAGCCCTGACGAAATCACCGGCGATCGGCTGCAAGAGGAAGTCACCCCGTCACGAGACCAGGGTTCTACGCGAGGCTTCGCCAGACCTCGTCGCCCCGGCCGGTAAATCGCTATTGTATAGATAGGCTACGTTGTTAATGAGGTCGGAAAACCCCGAGCCTCGGCGGGCATCGATTCAATAATGGCAGTAAATATAGCAGAAGTGTGCTAGACTCTCGCCAGGTTGTCGTCTAAATATTGGTAACTGGTTGTCCCCACAGGACGAACATAGGTAGAAATGGCTCTGGGCAAGTTCTACTCATAGGTCGGCCAAGGCATTGATCAGATCCTCAGACACCTCCTTTGAAGTGCATCATTTTGACAAAGAAACCGTGCCATGGCCACCCAATGTGATACAAACAACATCCTTAGTTATTGCTTGATGTAGGTCCTACGAGGTCATGTATGTTATATGAATAGTGTATTGCCTTAAACAACGAGTTTCAAGACGAAATGTCACATACACATATCCAAAGCAACAAAGAAAACTTCCGGGTATTTGTCAGTGTCGGCCTAAAGACTAAAGCCATCTCACCGCATGATTTGACTTGAAAAGTCGACCACAACCGACTACAAATTAATAAATCACAGTGTCCTCGTTATCCTCAACGACCTCGCCGCCGTCATCATGTTGATCTTGAACGGCACTTTCCTTCACGTTAGCAGCGGTGTCATCCTTTTTAGCTAGGTCAGAGGTCTGGTCATTATTGTCTGAACCCACCGTATCCGGAGCACCCTGAGTCGCTTCCTTAGATTTTACATCTGTCAGATCTGCCTCGTGCTCTGGAGACGGCTGGTCTTGACGACCATCTGTTTGCTCCTGCTCTTCTGACCCTTGAAGCGGTTGTTCATCTGCCTGTTTTGTTTCAGTCCCGGTTGGCTCTGTTGGCTGCGCTTCAGCCTGGGTTGGCTGTTCAGGCGCAAATGCTTCTGGTGGATATCGTGCTTCGAACTCAGCGACTTCTCGGGCAATAGTCGCCTCTGCTTCTTCGATCTGCTGCTTTATCGCTGAGTCGTCGCCAGGTCTAGGTTGCCATGGTTTGTAATACTAGGGAGGATTAGTTGATGGCTACTATATATGATTAGGAAAGAATAACTCACCAGAGCTGGCTCTGCCTGTGTCTTGTGGAAATGCGCCATGGCAAGCATATTCGAATGCCGTGTTTGCATCTGAAAATGAAAAAGTTAGTGAAAATGCTCATCACTATATATCAAAATGGCAGGTGAATAGAACATGACATACAACTTCTCGCTCATACAACGGCATTTCCCTCCTCCGAATCTCATCACGTTGTTCCTTTCGCCGTTTCTTCAATTCACCGTACTCGGCATCTAGCGATTTCAACTTCTCTTGCTGCTTCTTCTCAATATCAGCGCGCCGTTTTTGTGCCGCGGAACTTGAGCTCTGCGAAAGAGTACCAAGCAGCCCCCCGAATAGCCGCTGGCCCCGCTTGCGATCCTCATCTCGACCTCCGCGCGGTCGCGTAGACTTCGTTCCTACAGACTCATTTGTTGTAGGCGGCGGGGATGATGGCCGACGCCGCTGAGAATGTGGGGAAGTATTGTCTGTAGAGCTGAGTCGTCGACGCTTAGTGTCGTATTCTGAAATTGAAGACTTTCGTCGCTTTACTGTCAACTCCGGAGACTCGTGAATGATGTCCTGGCTGGGCACAGCCACTGCTGATGCGAGTGTCTCGGGACTATTCAGGCAATATGCGCGTTAGCTAGAGTGCTCAATTTACAACGCTTGCGCGTGAGTTGCACGGGATAAAGGTAGCCATACCCTTCAGACATCTTGATCGGCAAACAACGCTGTACCAAACAACAAATTGGGGAGAAATGAGCGACGTTATAAACTCTGATCTGGATCAAATATTGGATTTGAGGTTAAGATGCGCAAAATAACAAGACGACACGCTGCTTAGAATCACCCGGCTTGGAATCACGTGCACAGACCACTTCGCCTTCCATCCACCGTCGGCTTCTCTTCTCTTACCTTCTCTTGCACTTATCCTCGTTTTACTTCCCACAACTTGCCACTCCATACCTCCTTCCACCTTCTTCAAGTTTATCACTCCTACTTTCTTCTTCCGTTACTCGAAATGTCTCGTCATCACCCCGATCTCGTGATGTGCCGCAAGCAACCCGGCATCTCTATCGGCCGTCTGTGTGACAAATGCGACGGAAAATGCCCCGTGTGCGATTCCTACGTACGCCCGACAACCCTAGTCCGCATCTGCGACGAGTGCTCCTTCGGCAATTACCAGAACAAGTGTGTCGTCTGTGGCGGTGAGGGCATCAGTGATGCTTTCTACTGCTTTGAATGTACGCGCCTCGAGAAGGACCGTGATGGATGTCCCAAAATCATCAATTTGGGAAGTTCGAGGACAGATCTATTCTATCAAAAGAAAAGTTTCAGGAATCAATGATCTTGGCGTGTGGCTTGGTGTCCAAGTGGAGGGGAGCCAAGCATGGGTCTGGCGGGTTTACCATATTAAGCCTCACGACGACAAAAATGACTCGACAATCTTTGCAAACATGGGCACGTGGAATACCTCATGTCGGTACTCTATCTGAACTCACTCCAACTGAGTTTATCTGGCACTACCTGCTTGCAACGAGTCGACAAGTGGAGGATATCAACAAGCACATGGACCCTGGACCCCGATGTTATCCGACAAGACTTCCCTGTCACTTGGCCTAATTTTGTAACATAGTGCAATGCTGTGCAAAAATTTGGCAGAGATGGTGGCATGGCGCCATGGAACCTCAGACCCGAGGGTCAGTGAACACTGCTCAGATGTTTGACGACCCAGCGAGGCTTCTGGATTGAGCAGTCAGACTGGAGGCAACCCCTGCAGGCTTCGTGATTGATACCCCTCGAGTATCGATCATGTTTTGTCGATTACCTCAATGGGTATGGCATGGCCCAAGCCTCAAATCTACGGTCTGAAGGCCTCGTGCACGGATTCGCTATCTCAAAAATATCTTTCTTGTTTGACCTTATACCCCAAGGAGCTACTGGCTTCAGTTTCAATAGTCATTATGAATAAAACCATGTTTCCATGCATACAAGTGGTCAGCGACAACGATTTTTTTTCATTCAAAAAATCAAAATGTTCTCATTTCTTCGGTAACATCATCGCAAATATTGGAGAACTCCTAGGCCCTCTGTGTTCCACCACGCCTAGCACGCCATGCGTACCTTTTATATCCTGACCCGCAGAGGAGCTTCCGTCCACCTTTAATATCATATTCCCTTCCTAGTTATCAAACTCGATATCTTCTCTGCCTTCCCAGATCATCAGGGTTGCCGGTACTCGCGCTGATATCGTACCAGTCACACATCACTTAGAAATGAACCAAGAATATATTTTGCAAGACTGTCACCGATAGATTAATGTCAAGTTGTATGAAAAACAGACCTTATAACTGTACAATATGCTCGTGAACTAGGGTTTGCACTAATGTCTTGTCGCTCCACCTGGCGCTTCCAACGTGCCGAGGTCAACCTGGGAGGGGATCTCCACCTGGGCAGCTTCATGATTATTCATCTTTCATCATTTCTGATACTCATCTCTCTCCTAACTTGTATCAATTTATATATTTTCATCTTCAATAGCTTGTGGGGTTGTACTGCTGTAATATTTCAAAGCTTGGACCTACAAGGTGTTCATAGGTACTTTGAAGTCCTCCGTACATAAATCCCCTTGTTCCTCAAGACGGACTTGAGATACCTCTCCCTGAATCAGCTCGTCATGCCAGTCGACAAGATCCGAGTATCGGGTGATTCCCGTATTGAGTACAAGACTGCTACTCTCAACGGTCATAACTACTGTGAGCACACCACAATTTGAATAGCTTATACTTCAATGTCTACTATAACAAGACAGAACTGACAATTTGCAGCTTATCTCCTCAGCCAGCCCAAATCAGGGCAATACAGAGCCACTGTCTTCCTGGTGAGCAGCCAGTTCAATACAAAAATCCACAAGCGTTGATGTATATTTTCCATAGATCCATGGCTTCCCCGATCTCTCTATGGGATGGCGGTATCAGATTCCCATGCTCGTAGACATGGGACTGCGCGTGGTAGCTCCCGACTGTCTCGGATACGGACGAACAGTGAGTCTTTTCATCACATCACAGGAATTACAATCTAACAGCAAATCAACAAGGATGCCCCAGATGAATTCGCCCCGTACTCGCACAAAAGTTGTGCAGCAGACATCAAAGCCCTGGCAATGCATCTGGGCGAAACCCAGATCATCCTTGGTGGACATGACTGGCAAGCACATCCCGAGCAAATATTCTTTCCTAGAACCGCGCAGCTAATATACGAAGCAGGGGTGCAGCACTCGCCTACCGTATTGCCCTTTGGTATCCAGAACTAGTAAGCTACCTGTTCACAGTCTGCGTGCCTTATGCACGACCCATGGCGCAGAATATCTCCATCGAAGACCTCGTTCGCACCGTGACACCGCACTTTGGATATCAGTTGCAATTCAAGAGCGGAGAGCTGGAGAAGGTTATTCGGTCCAAGGATGAGATCCGCCAGTTTTTGCTGGCGCTTTACGGGGGTCGTACGGAGGCGGGCCAATTTGGATTTGATGCCAATAAAGGTGTTTTGGTTGATACAATTGGCAAGTTGAAGATTTCGAGGTTGTTGAGCGAGGAGGTAAGTTGGGTTTATTTGATTTGGAGCTGGGGATGGGGCTGATCTTCTCTAGGAGTTCGACTTTTACACGAATGAGTTTGCTCGGAGTGGCATTCATGGACCACGTATGGTTTCTTCTGGTTTCGGTGGTTAAGTACTAGGTACTTGCTAATCATCTCTACAGTCAATTGGTACCGCACTCGCGACGTGAACTACGAAGACGAGCTTGCTATTCTCGACAGGGTGATCCAGGTTCCTACACTTTTTATCCAGGGACTGAGAGATCAAGCTCTGCCACCTCATTTGGGTAAATCTATGGCCAAGCAGGTCCCGCGACTTACTCTGAAGCAGGTTAATACCGGGCACTGGGCTTTGTGGGAGAAGCCTGAGGAAGTCAATGAGATTATTGGAACTTGGTTGAAAGACCAGTCCTCCGCCGACGGAAGGACTGGCAAACTCTGATTAGAGAGATGGTAGGTATGGTGGCACATTGGAAAGCAGTGATTGATTATCGCGAAAGTACGTATCTCATATCGTCAATGTATTAAGAAGATGCCCCTCATCACAAGTCGCGAGCAGTTGCTTGGGCCAGCATAAATGTACAGGGCCGGGGCCCCGTAGACAGTGAACCTATTTAGTACTGAAACACCTTTGTCTCGATTTTGCAGCCGACCTTCTCTAAGCGGTCTACGTAGTCCTGACCCAGCGTGGCAGGAGTAACAATGCCACCACGCGAGACCTTTCTGATCTTCTCCTCGTCATTAAGAATGACCATAGCTGCCTCAGCCAGCAACAGCCCAGTAAAGGGATACATACCGCCGTGGTAAGTTATCTTACCAAAGACACGCTGTGCTGAAGGATTATCTGCAGTAGCAATGGCATGGTACTCGAGAAGATCATTTGCCGAATCTTCTTTGGTCGGGCCAGAGCCAGGGGCAAAGACGAACTTCCGCACCAGCCAGCGCACCGGCGGCAGCGCAAGCAGCGAAACTGCAATCAGGAAGCCGATATGGATAGCAACACCAATTAGCGCGTTACGGACCGACAGGAACTGATGGAAGAAGAAATGCGGCCCGTACAGCTCTGGCATCAGGCTGCTGCTGCGGTGCACGATGGTCATATCGCAGATGCCGGATGGGGAGGTCGTCACGGTACCCAAGTCGCGAATTGAGCGTGCACCGAGCAGCTTTTCCAGGATTGATTCACCAGGAACTTTCTTGGGTGGTGGGGATGCGGCCAACGAGAAAGGAGTCATTGACTTGGATAGGTCGGACATTGAAAATGCTTCGAAGGTGGTTAGAATGGTACTTATGGTCCCACCGCTGGCACCGGAGGATCTATTGTGAGTTGGTTAGAGATGTGCTTCTTTGCGGACATAAGGTTACATACTTCATTTCCTTGATGGTGCTGTCGATCTGACGGGTTGGAGATGAAAGGTCCTCTCGGACTCGCTTAACCAGAGCCCAGGCCAGGATATCAGCAGGGACGCTCTCAACTCCAGAACAAGGGATCATCTGTCTGAGATTAGTATGAAACTATCTTACAGAAACCAGGCGTATAACGAACAATAGCGCCATTAACCTTGGCAGTTTCATGGTACTTCTCGATGATCGACTTGACCCAGGGTGTTTCTCCGGTACTGTAACGATCAGCAAGTGTTCAAATCACCTGAACGAGTAGAAAGCAAAAACTTACGCATCCACATAGTGAGTTCCATTGACAGCGGATGCCTCCACGACTGGGGTTGAGTACAGGTGGTAGGGACCCACACAATTGATAACCAGCCGCGTTTTCTGAACAAGCTCGTTGAGCTCAGTGGACTTCAGTTGAACGACCAGGACATCTATGATAACACCAGAGTGAGCATTGAGATATATCACTCTTATATAAATGAAATTGTGAGGTTATGTACCTGGGTGCAGACGATCTGGGTTAAGAGCCTTCAGTTCCTGGGCAATAGCCTCGATTTTTTGCGCGGAACGACCTGCGATAGCCCATTTGAGATCGGTAGGAAGGTTCTGCACAATGTGCTCTGCGCAAAGTCGGCCAGTATAGCCAGTTGGACCCAGCAAAATCAGATCATACTGCCTGTTGGAAGTCATGGTGGCTGAGTTGATGGGTTTGGAGTCTATGATGTAGTTTTGTAGAACAAGGGAGCCCTCGGCACGATCACAGGCTCCTTGGCACGGTTAAAATTGGCGTGTGGTGGCTGAACGGGAGATAAATCGAGATAGCCAAAGATGATTTGGAGCTTTACACTAGAAGTAGCTGGATATGTTACACATTCAGACTCTACTAACTGAAACTGGGAACTGGTGTTTATATCGAACAGCAAGAACGGATCACGTGACCGGATAGATTGATTAGCCCGAGGAAGGGCGAGTGGATGGTCTGGAACACAATCAAGCCGAATTAAAATAGACCTTGATATGAGGGCAATCTAAAGACTTCAACGGGGTCATTCTTCTTGTCGATATAGAGGGGAACCATTGACGTGGACACGGACTTGGACACCTTAATTAAAAGGCAATAAAATCCCCTAAAAAATTCAAATTCAAGTCCCAAAATTGAATATCAAATCAGACCCCAAATTCACTGCAATTTACATCCACTCACACCGTCATCGTCTCAATCTGGTGGACCTTGTGGACCTTCGAAACACAAAGTAAGCATCAGAAACCTGAGGCCATCCACCTGACGTAAGCCCACTAACTCGAAAAGGGTCAGGTGATCGCACCAAGCCAAGAGCCCTAAGCGAGAATCCACAGCACAACCCGCCCTCATTCAAAGCGTCTTTTTTGGTCTCCTGTTGAATACCCATCTTCATCCTCTACACCAGCCAAGATGACGAAGCGCACCAAGAGTATGTTCCTCTTCAAATTCAACACACTGCCAGCCGAATTGCTCAATGCTAATTATTTTCTACAGAGGTCGGCATCACCGGTAAATATGGTACCAGGTATGACATTCGCCCAACTCGCGCCCACACGACTGTGATTTCGATCGAGACACACGACACATAGCGGACACCCAACGACACGGATTCTAACAATTTCCCCAACAGATACGGTGCCTCCCTGCGTAAGCAGGTGAAGAAGATGGAAGTCACCCAGCACGCCCGCTACGTCTGCACTTTCTGCGGAAAGAACACCGTCAAGCGCAAGGCTGTCGGTATCTGGGAGTGCAAGGGCTGCGACAAGACTGTTGCCGGCGGTGCTTACGTCGTCTCGTAAGTCGCACACACCTATCGCGAGGATCGGCACTTTGATCCAACCCGGCAATCGACCCGGGTTGGCGCACACAGTCGCAATCCGCAACACGCAAACCGAAAAAGGATTACTAACAGCTCACTTTTCTACAGCACCCCCGCTGCCGCTGCCACCCGCTCCACCATCCGTCGTCTGCGTGAGATCGCTGAGGTCTAAATGGGAGGATTGTGGTTTCATTTCTCTTTTACGGTTACGTTTGAATACCAAAAATGAATGAAAAAAATTCGGGATTACGAATTTCTTGTGCAATACCCGCCTCGCCCCGAGTATTACCGTATATCGATGTGACTGGTTTCCCAAAAGTTCGCTTCGGTCGCTGCCTACATGATAGACAATTCCTCCGGTCAATCCAAGATCCTTCACCTGATTACTTCGATGTTTTGCGACCGTGTGGATCATATGGATGATTGCAGATCGGCGGTCCTTTGTGCGGTTTCTCGGGCGTTGGACAGTCACGTAGACTTGACGAATCTTGATTTGGAGGTCACCTGGTCTTCCTAGCGTATCGCAGTCTTGAAATTGACTGCGTTCCGGCCCATATCTTCGTACTTTTGATTTGCACCTGGACGTTTGCCCTGAGTGTCTGGCATACTCAGACCCGCTTGATACATACCCTGGTATCAGATTGGTCGCATGTCGGTGATTTGCAGATCTTCCACGATGACTAAGGTGCGAAGTGTCCAGAATATTGACACGGTTGTGATTCGGGTTTCAGCCAAGTCATGGGCGCCTAATGTAGCCACTTTTGAATGTAGCCTGGGCCACCTTGCTTTTTTAGTAGGAACTGTTGTGTAGTTGTGTGTTGTACAGGGACCTTGTTAGAAGGGTGTAAGATGTCCATGACGATATTAGATACTTGGGTACTCCAGTACTTGAGAATATTACTCTACAGCCGTATTTTGTAGTCAAAAAGAACTCGAATACATTGTTTTGTGAAAGAATTCTATTTGAAGGATTGTAATACCATCGAAATAGTCCCAAATCCACCTTTTTAGGACATCATTCGCCTCCGTCACGTTCCTGCTTTGCGTTAGTCCGGTAATCCGGCCCACCTTCAAAAGGCGCTCCCCACACCTTTCTCGCTTCTACACTTCTTGAGCGCTCTTCATGGACTTCGCCTTTCCCTATAAATCCGTCGTCCATGTCAGATACCTGTATTGTTTGTTTAGGAGATCTTGGTGAAGGAGCGGGCGATCCTCTTGAACCTGTGAGCCTTGATTTGAAGGATGGCGACTTCAATGGAGACTCTCAGATCGCTCAGCTACTTCCCTGTGGTCATATCCTACATAATAATTGCTTAAAACCATGGGTTGAGCGAGCAAATAGTTGTCCAATATGTCGGCGCAATTTCAATATGGTGGAGTTGAGCGATAGTGTTGGAGGTATGACGCTCCCCCTTCATTTGACCTACGACATGGACTGGTCCTCTCTTGATCACAAGTGCTGACTGTATTGATTTGTTATAGGAACTGTCACATCATCTTACGCTGTCCAAGATCGAACTCAAGTGGCCGACGTTGATCCTTCTATGATAATTGAATATGTGGAGGATGATTTGACCGATTTCCAGCCATGTACAATTTGTGGACAAGCCGACAACGAGGATGTTCTTCTGTTATGCGATGGGTGTGATGGGCCTTCTCATCTATACTGCCTAGGGCTGGACGAGATCCCCTCGGGGTCATGGTATTGCCAACAATGCATGGAGCTACGTGCCATGGGACCGGCTCCTGAAGTATCAGCACGGCCGTCTCGGGCGATCGAGCAACGGAGTCGACGAACGAGGGCTCAGCAGAGACGACTTCAGAATCGAACCCAGACGAATTCTCTTCATTGGGCCCGAGTCTGGCAATCTGTTTGGGATCATCTGAATCTCGATCTTGATTTCCCTTTCGATGACGATCGATCTGCCGAACGTGCGATGCAACAACGCCGTCGCGAGCAGGCCAATCAGCGCGAATTTCAAGCTTGGCAACGTCGCTTTGAGGTTGCTGAGCGACAAGGTGGTGGCAGCCGGTTTCGCGACACGGCGTCCCTGTTCGATCTTGACCATGCGCGACCATCGCGACCTCGAGCGCCTAGAGTTCCAACACCGGAGCCCGAGTCTCTCGAGGAGATGCGGGCTTGGAACGCCTTCGAGAGGGCACGAGAGATCGAAAACAACCCGAGCGCAGCCAGGAAGCGCAAAGAGCCGACCCTGTCGCCGTCCCCCGAGCCCACAGAACCAGAGCGCAAGTTGAAGCGCCCTCGAACGAGAAGGCCACAGGAGCTCGCTGCTCTCGCACAGCAAAGTCAAAATGGTGAATCATCCAGGGCTACGAGCTCCAATGTCCGACCGAGTGGAGACACTACCACCGGACCAAGCTTCCTATCATCACTTTTGAAGGAAGTCGAAGACGCACCGAGTCATTCATATGGACCTTCAGCTTCAGCGTCGGTCGCTCTGACCGATCATCCATCTCCTGGTCCCTCTTCCCCCTCTATTTCTCCCGCTTCGTCTCGCTACTCCTCCCCTCTCCTTTCAGCGGCCACTCCGCCACCCTTTCCGCGGAGCCATCCCATTTCTCCTCTCCAGCTCTCCTCCCCCGCCGAACCCTCATCTCCACATTTTTCACCCGAAGTGTCCATATCGGGTAGTCCATCGACAAATGCCACCAATGAAGACAACCCACAACGCCAGCCAGGCCGTCCTCGCTCTCGCATTCCCCAACGCGCACTGTATATGGGAGCCTGCCGCTCACCCGACTCATCCCCTACTCGATCTGGTCCATCTCTAGCCCTCAAAGCCGACATCCAGAAAATGGTGGGCACCGGATTGAAACCTCATTACAAAAAGAAGATCATTTCGAAAGAGCAATATACGAACATCAACCGGTCCATCTCTCGCATGCTATACGAGCGGGTCGGTAACAAGGAAACGCTTGAGCCGGATGAACGCACCAACCTCGAAACAGAAGCCAAACACGAAGTGCAGAATACAATTGATGCACTGAAGATGAAGAGCAAAGATAAGCAGAAACAGCGCATGGTGGCGACTGACACGGACGGCGATCTATAATGACTATACCACGAATTCTCCCCGGCATTTAATGGCGTTTCTTATCATCTCAAGCGAAGCATACTTCTGGTGGAATGGATTGGAATGTATAACTGGCGTTTGATACTTGCCCCTTCTTCTTCTCCTTCTTCTTCTTCTTCTTCTTCTCTTCCTCCCACGAGGCATCCTTGTGAGAATCCTTTGTTCGTAGCACTTTGCTTCGGTGCGAGTGATTATCTTGTTGTTGTCTTTTTTGGCTAGTCTATTCGCGTTCTCTTTGCTCCATATTATGTCTAAATATTATTTATATTTTGGCCGTAGGAGGGCTGCATCTCCCCTGGATAGCCTCGGCATTTTCTGGTTTATTGGGTCTTTCTATTTCCTAGTTGGGTTTGCAAACTTATAGACACAATTTCTCCACGGACAATCTCTGACGATAATTCACAGGACAGTGTACAGGACAGTGGCAGCTCCTGTGATCATCGGGGATCGGTTTGACTGCACATCTATGGATCGATTTAAACCACATATAGTAAGTGCAAAAAAAGGCCGTGACGCCTGTGGATAAAGCTGATTTCGAACAGTGATACCACATGGAGTTCAATCTATGAGCTATACCGGAATTGAGGGTTCCAATCACAATCAACAGTTAGCAAGGAACAAGCCAATAAACCAGCTCTTATACTCACCGTTTTATCACTCAAATCGTCCTGGCACGCAGTTTCAGATCCCTCGGCAGTCCCAGACTGATCTCGCTTGCGATTTTACCAAACGCTCACAACTCGAAAAATAAACTCAGTCCGGACGAACCAATAGACGGCTTCGTATACTCAACAATACTCAACAATACTAGCAATCTCTTAAGAACAGCATATCTACCCCCAACAGCAGGCAGAAGATAGCACGCAAAGATCATACCACCAGTAGCATCAAGCGGCAGGACCACAAGCAAAAAGGCCGTAATTGTAATAGCCATCTGAGCACCAAAGGCAATACAAGCCCTCACCCAACCCTCATCAAACCGATATGCCGAATACGGCTCAAGAAGCTAGTAACGGCATAAAAAATGGCAGTGAATCAAGCGTGCCAAACCCAAACAAGTTGATAATGATAGGCATGGATATCGATACAGGCCCGTAGCATTTCATGCTTAGGAATACAACAATGAAGATCAGCCAAAATCGTATGTCTAGTGACTTGGCCGCCCTTGTATGTATTCCGCACGCCGGAGTTGTTCGATCCCAGTCGAGCTACGGCGATGTAGCGTTATCGTTAGTCGAACCCGCGGGCTCGGACTGGGTCTGATGGAAGGAAGACTAGGACTAGTCTCCAAATTACGGTCACTGCACCTGCTGTAAATAAGATGGATTTCCAGGGGGATAGTGTGCCTGTTATATAGCCCAGTCCTTAAGTTCTTATTGCCGAGAAGACAGATACGTAGCCTGTACAGCAGTACCATATTCTGGGGGATTATATGTGTTGCCTGTGAGAAGGAAGTGATTGACCTACCCCATTCTCATTGCCGGTTGGTTCTTCTCGTACCAACCTTCCCATAAACAACCCCGTTGATTCCATCCGATCTGTTTGTTTTTGATTGGAGTCCCGACTTAAATGAGAAGCATAAACATGGTGCTAATACCGCTCTCCAGCATGCCCAGGAAAAAGCGCTTTGTAATTGAGGCATATTGGTGTGAATATGAGACAGATACCCCAGAGCGTGATGATAACTGAGGCGACGCATTCAACTGGGAATCTCTGCGCTAGGGACCCCAGGGTCACGGCCGGATATGTTCCTACCATGAATCCGAGGTACAAGGTTGCCGAAGAAAACGAGTATCGGTTTCCATCATTGAAGTCTAGATCTGTCCGCAGGCCAAACAGTACCTGGATCCTATTAGAAAAGCTGTGGAGCTAGTGATGAGGGTGGAGACGTACGGCTTGTGAGAACATCGTCTTGTCAGAATATGGCAATCCATATGCTACGCACAATAGTGACATCAGCCTCCAGTCTATTTTGCGTAGCAGTTTCTTTTCTTCTTTTTCTGCCCTTTTATCATCGCCTATGTAGTTGACGACAACTTTAAGTGCCTCGTTGTTGTGAATTGTGTCGATGGGAGAGAGTTTGTTCACGTCTGGAAGATCTTAGAGAGAGGTCTTCATTGTCTGGTCTTTTTGAGCCTGCCATTTTAGAATAGTGTTAGTCCGTGAAATTATTTAGGCTTGTTGTATAGCGTGTGGTTGGTGATCTTGGATTGGAATCCCATAAAAAGATGAGAATACTGAGAGATATCTGCTTTCCTGGGGTATTCCAATTCGCCCTAGAAAAAAGGTGGCATAGACCTAGTTGGGGAAATTAGACATAAGAATAAAAATAAAATCCGAGCAATAGCACTTCACTCTTCTAGTGCATTTGACTTTTTGAAGAATACAAAGGCTTATTGGAAGAATAATGCGCTTAGGTACATTTCCAGCTAAGAATTCTTTGTACAGCTCTAGATATCTAGACTATTGACGGTATAAATTTGAACTATTCTACATGCATATGCAGAATGCATGTCAGCCTTCCGGATCAAGAATTGAGTACCTAGGTAGTTTGTAGTTAGCCGTGTACGCCACCTCTATCCTTGACATAGGAATTGGTAAATTGATTCATTCGCCCAGGTGGCTCAAGAGTATAAATATGTTGAACTTTGACTTTGAGTATGAAACCAACATACCGCTTCAAGACCGATGACACGATTAGATATACCATACCTCGCAAGACATTCCTGAAATAAGTGATTGTATTGTAGTACGAATTGCATTGGATAATGAATCTCGGTCCACTCTATCTGTAGTTTTCACATATGCGCGCTCTCATCTATCAAAATCGGGTATATGTAAACTGTTGTCTCTTGATGTTTACCATGAGACAGCCCCTGGTTCCGCGTATGTTCCCTTGGCCGAGCTTCCCTCACATTCATCGGGCACCTTAGAATCAGACGCACCCCAAGTAGGGGGAACAGTTCCATCCCGACGCTCAGCAGCAGTCAGGAACGCCGCGTAGGACCAGGTCAAGTCTTTAGCAGAGGCTGGGGTGCCGTCATCCCGAGTGAATTGTTCGGCTAGATTTCCACCTTTGGGCGCGTACTCCTGAACGACAGAGACGAATCCATCGGCGTATTTCTTGACCGCGGCAGTGAGGGAGGTGTAAGTCTCCGAGTCGCTGGCATAGTCACCGACGGCAGCAGATGAATCCAGATCCTTGAAGAAAGCAAGACTGGTCTCTGTGATGGACAATGACTTTTGTTGCTTCCACTGATAAAGAGCATCATACAGCTGCTCAGCGGCAGCAAGTGTTGTCAAGTACCTGGAAAGGTCAGCAAAGCTCAAACCTGAATGAAAATGGAAGATTTGCATACCATGGGTTGCCGCCCATATAAGTGTCTTCGGCATACCGTCCAACAGCAGCGGCAGCTCCAGCCTCCTTGCCTTTGTTCACGTTATAAATCGAACGGAACGAGTCAACGTACTCCTTATGGTTCGATAGGGCCCGAGAAGAGCAAGGCTGGAAGGTTACATCATCGCAAGCAGCCTTAGGGTCGAACAGTTGGAGCGAAGCAAGCACGGAGTTTGCATCCAGACCAGATCGGCCATTATCGGCCACGTTGGAAACGACAGACTTGCCGTTCCAGAAGGACTGCAGGAAGCATAGGATCTGAGGTGCCTGGGAATCACACCCCTCGCAGGATTCTCCCAGCGACTTGGCAAATGCACTACCCTCAACCAACGCGCGGTGCTGTGCGGCAATAGTGAAGAATGAGGAGCCCTCGACCTCCTCCCACAGATCGAAACCGGTCTGGTTCCAGTATTGTGCAACGTAGTTCAGATCATTTTGAACGCTAGGCCAGATGTTTGACTTGACGACATCCTCCTTTTTCTTCGAAATCAAAGAATTGCCATAGGTAATCATGGCTGTCGCTCGTAGAGCGGGTCCGTCGCGCTGGGGACGGCCCCAGTCACCTGTAAAGGCAGTTGCGTCTGCTTGATACTTGGGCTCTGCAAGTCCTGCTCCGTCGGACAAGTCACCGGATGGGTTAGACACGGCTTGTAGCTTTGCTTGAGCAGTGATGTAGTCCTGGATGGTAGATTCCAGCGAGGTTTCTCCGGCGAGGAAATCATCAATCAACACTTTCAATGTTAAGGCTGCATCACGGGTCCAGGTATAAAAGTCTAGCAGCTATGAGTTCCCATCATTCCATCCTGGGGAAGGGGAGCTCACAATCTGGGTCCGATTTGGATGGAGACGCTATCACAATACCAGCACCTGCTCCAGAAACAGCAGACCCATCGGCGCCGATGTTGCTCAAAATGGACTTGAGAGCAAGGGTAGACTCCGACTTGATGAATCCATCAAGATCAGCCTCCTGTCGAGGGTGCAAGGCAGCTGATAGCACACCTGGTGCCAACAAGGCGGTCAAAAGATTGAATGTTAACATAATGTATGGATAATTTTGTGTTCTTTCGGAATATTTCTCTGAAAATGCTGAGCATCTTTATATATTCTTCAACAACTGCAGTAGGCCCCAGACTGTGGATTGTAAATTCGCTCATCGAACAAACAAGCAAACGGACTCCGAGGCAATTGAGTTTCGCATTGATTGTTCAACTACAAAAGAACGAATGAGCTGCTGCTTAGAAGGCGTCTCATCTGGACGCAGTGTAACATTGAGTTGATGTTGATCCCGATCGGCATTGATCAGCATGACAGATCCCGAACCGAGTAAGGACTTGTCCGATAAACCGCCGTGCTCTGCACTTTCATCATCGCGGTTGTCTAACTGCCCGAGATTTTGGATCATAGGGTATCTGAATGCTTTTCCGATAACAATCCGAGAAGTAAATGGCGCAGGGGGCGATCGCCGTGGATGATTATAACAATTGGTTGTCTTGGGAATTGGAGAGAGGAAAAAGAAATTATTTGATCTATTGGGCATAGTTTCCTGCTAAGCATATTAAAGGAGTATGATCTACATTATTGAGTACTATTTGCTCTAATACGCGCATCTCCTAATACCTGGACACTCCCACTTCATAAATCATTTCAGCCTGCTCAAAAGTGCCCTGGACAAGCTCGTGCCATAGTTGTTTTTACCAAACTTCCCCCGCTATATTTATGAAAGTTATGACGTTCCCTTTCGATCTTATCAATTATGGTCTGTTTCATTGAACCACCATGGGGATTAAGGTCCCGACGGTTCCCGGCTTGGACCGCCACCAATCCGGGGTTAGAGAGAAATTTGGGAGCGTCAGTGCGGGCATGCTCGTGGGCACTCAAAGGCGTGTTCCGCCCTTGAGGAAAAAGCGGCAAGGCTTGAGCACAAAAGCGGAAAGACACCAAAGGCAGAGACATCTCGGCTCCAGGGCTTTTCCAAGGTTCATACAAGCGTATACCGGCTGTGTTGATGTGGGTCTCCCCCGCAAATGGTCCATGGTCCATCGCGGCATGCCTCCGGCTTAAAGTTATCAGCCGAAGGTTTAATCCAAACTGATAACCATATATTGATGGCTAGGTAGAACATAATAATCATATGGAGTTCACTTTCATTCTGAATAGTTGATTCATGGGTAGCATCGAAGAGCCAGACTTCTGCCAGAAGAACAAAGACCTCGACTACGATGTTCTTATCATTGGCGCCGGTCTTTCCGGCATTTACTCGCTATATCGAATGCGACAATTAGGCCTGCGGACAAAGGTCTTGGAGGCCGGTGGAGGTGTAGGTGGCACCTGGTACTGGAATCGATACCCAGGCGCACGATTCGACTCCGAAAGCTACTCATACAATTTCTCATTTTCCCAAGAAGTCCTCGATGAGTGGAACTGGTCAGAGCATTTCGCCTCCCAACCTGAGACATTACGATATTGCGAGTTCGTGTGCGACAAATTCAATCTCCGCCGAGACATGCAATTTGACACGCGCGTCACGGCGGCACATTTCCAAGACGATACCAAGTCATGGCTCGTCACAGACGAGAAGGGACAACAATACACCTCCCGATTTGTCGTCACTTGCATTGGGATCTTAAACAACTATACTCTTCCCAATATCCCCGGAGTCCTGGATTACAAAGGCGAAGCCTTCCACACAGCCCGCTGGCCTGCAGAAGAAGTCGACTTTACAAACAAACGCGTCGCAGTTATCGGCACCGGAGCAACTGCCATCCAAGTAATCCAGGAAGTCTCCAAGACGGTAGGCCATCTGACCGTCTTTCAAAGAACTCCAAACTGGAGTCTACCTCTCCGAAACGCACCTCTTACCCCAGAAGAAATGAACGAGATCCGAGCTCGTTACCCAGAAATTTTCCGTAAATGCGCGGAATCCTGGCACTGCTTTATGCACGTGCCCGATAAGCGAAGCACTTTCGACCTGAGCTCCGAAGACCGCGAGGAATTTTGGGAGGAACTGTATGCTCAACGCGGGTTCGCGAAGTGGATGAGTAATTTCGGCGATATCAATACGAGCAAAGAGGCAAATGCGTTGTTTAGCGAGTTTATTGCGAATAAGATTCGTCAACGCGTGCATGACCCCGTCACGGCGGAAATACTTATTCCGAAATGTCACGGTTTTGGAACGAAACGGGTGCCTATGGAAACGCGTTACTTCGAGGCTTTTAATCAGCCCAATGTACGTTTGGTGGATGTGAAATCAAACCCCATTGAATGCGTGACCGAGACTGGGATCAAGACGCAGGATGAGTGCTTCGAGTTTGACATGATTGTTTATGCCACCGGTTTTGATGCAGTGACTGGGTCTTTTACGGCGATTGATTTTCGGGGTGTGGATGGGGTTCTGCTGAAGGATAGGTGGAGTGAGGGTCCACGCACGTTTTTGGGTTTGTTTGTTGAAAGTTTTCCTAATATGATGATGGTCATGGGGCCACACCAAATGTTTGGGAATATCCCTCGCAGTGTGGAGTATGCTGCGAGCTGGGTGGCACGGTTTATCGAGTTCTGTCGTGATCGGGGTGTTACATTCGCTGAAGCTACGCGGCAGAGTGTCTTGGATTGGACTGAGCACGTTCATACTTGCGCGATTGGGTTGCTTGCTAATGATGTCGACTCCTGGATGACTGGTGTCAATAAGAATTTGGCGCATAAGCAGAAGAGAATCATTGCACGATATCAGGGTCCTGCGCCTGGGTACCGAAAGCGTGCGGAGCAGGTTGCCACGAGAGACTATGAGGATTTGATACTTGAATGATATTTTCATGAACCATCGTTAGGGAATACTTTTAGTTCTACAGAACATGAGCCACATCATTGATACAAATCAATAATCTATTGTCCCTACGGATATGGGTATATTTTGTCGTGTCACTCATTGCAAAAGGACCTCATCTGTAGTCTGGAGAATTCTAAGGACCTAGAGGGCCTCAAATCCTGGTATTACAAAAAAGAAGAGCTAAATAATCAGTGCATTACCTTTACACTTCAAGCACCTTCACATAATTACATGAAAAGATTCATCTCAGTAAGGGTATCGCAAGGCTCAAATAGATCCTGAAACTGAAGCATAGCATCAGCGAAGGCATTGTCATCAAAGAAAAGCTCCTCGGTATGTGGAACCAGCAGTCTACCAGCGATGCCACTAGTCTTAGTAGTCGCGAACGGGAAGTAGGCAGTCCAATCAATACCATCTGCCATCTCCATATACACTGTTCCATCACCCATACCGAGTTCTGGACCAGGCGCTCGTTGCGAGTCAAAGTCCGGCGCGTTAGCACTAGGCCGCAGCCGACCAAATCCTGAGTGAAATACTGCGGCAGTGGGCCACATTATGCGCAGTTGGTCCACGGCTAGAGTTAAGATATCTAGATCTTCATTGGCACTCTTGGCCAGACCTTCGATTCTAAGGGCTTGTAACAATGCAATAAATGCCGTACCGCAATACCAGCCTGTTATGGCCATGAGGAATCGAGTTCCTCCGCGAGATAGGATATCCCGCATAATGCGAGCCATGCATGACGCGGCGAGTATCGCTGGTGGATATGCTTGCGGGAGAGGCTGGGAGGGGGAGGATCGCTGGAGGTGAATGATGATAATGACGGCGAGATACGGAAGATGAAGCTGATGTACATCTCTATTGAAATGAGTTGTGCGATCTGATCCAATCGGTAGTTGCAGATGGGGAGGGAGTGATTGGACCCAACCGATGAGATCGCGGGCCAGAGATGCTGGGAATGCGGAAGATCCAGCGTCGCTGGAACGAGCGAGGTATTTTGCAATTTTGCCAATGATAGCGCATAGACGGACCCAGTATATGAAGACTTCGGCTTTAGTTTTATCTGTGTCCTGTGAGAAATCTTCCAATGTGGGTTCTGACAGGGTACAGTCCTCAGGATCAATGACACATGGTTTGCTTTGACACAAAGCTGTCAATCGCTCACGCGCAAATGCCGTCCACCATATTCGACGCCGGAGACTGAGATTAATCTGTTGACGCAGTGGATGGTTTTGCGCTGGTTCCCGGTGTACACCTAGTTGTTGGCAATGCCGGATGACCACCGATGTCCACCACCAAGAAGAATGGCGATGGAGGATAGTTGGCGGCCGCGGACTCCACCAATAAAAAAGGGAGATAGCTTTTAGCGATGTCATAACGTCTGGCTCTTCATCGTTGTAGAATCTGGTACGAGCTCGATCGTAGTACCCGGCAGGCCCATCATGTGGAATCATGGGCGGTTTGATATGGCTACCAACCACTGCCAAAGCATTGACAAGTAGGGGAGATCGAGCGAGCTCTTCTGATAGGGTCTCTTTATCCAGTACTGGACACCATGTATAACAGTATTCCCAGTATGTTTCTGCGAATGTTTGTTGTAGGTCTGGATCAGGTAGATTGGGCACCTCAGACATTCTTTCAGCAATGAGCCGCTCCTGAGCTCGAGCATTTGTTTGTAGCTCTGGTAGAAAAACATGACCAATTGGATAGCTATCATTATGCTCCGAGTGGTCTTCCGTTCGCTGAGTAGCAGGGGAATCATTGGTCATTGCTTGCGCAGGCCTGCCCTGGGGATCAGGGGGCACTTGACCCGGAGATATGTCATTTCTCATCGACCATCCGATATTCTCGAAAGTTTGAGCTCCTGCTTGTTCTACATGTGCCGGAGAGATGGAAGATCTCTGAAGCAAATCTCTAGGGAAGTCCAAAGACCGGCTATCATTTCTTAACCGGGCACCGGGCGGTCCAGATGGTGGATTGACGGCAAGATGATCCGGAATAGAGCCATGCCGATTTATTTGGACACAGGAATTGGTTTCAGTTACCGGGGGTGTCAATGGGGCCACACTTGCAGCGGGCCGACCTCGTTTTGATGGTCTCGTTCTGTGACCGGGTCAGGCCATACATCCGAAAAGCCTAGGAAGAGTCACTCACCGGCATTCTTTGCCGCCAGATTCACACTTGGTGCATTTATTATACCCTTGAGCCCCTCGCGCTTGCAAGTCACATCTAATCTGCAGCCGTAAGTATCTTTGCCGAGACCTAGATTTTGGTCACTTACCTTCTTGCTATGACATGCCACACAGGCGAGCTCTGCACGCTTCCGTTTAGTTTGATTACCAGTGAATTGTAGCCAAAGCGGTGCAGACATGATTGAAATTCTACAAGATTGCAATTACTTGACCATACTCAAATTGCGAAAGGCGGGGAACAGCTTGTCCCCGCAAAATCTCTCGCCAAGCGCGATACCCTCGGCTCTTCGGCGTCTGTTACCGGTAATTTATCTCTTGCTTGACGTTTTACCCCGGTATCCATTTCTACATAAGTTACATAGGTATTCACACACAGTCGTAAAGCTGCTGGCTTTGCACACAGTCGAAGCCCTGGAGGGCATGAGGAAACATACTTTTTTTGTTAAATTACCATTTTGCCTAATTGATAGACTGAGCTCCGTCCTGTCATGATATTGACATCCTGATGAACATGCGGGGAAGCCAAGCCGGCCGGCATCGGCTGTCCTTTCTGGGAGGCTCTTTACGCTACTTTTGGTCTTTCGACTGACATAGACATAAGTAGTCAGGTCCCTATCCACATTTACAGATAATCTCTTTGTTAATTACAGCCAATTATGGTAGTCAATTCTGAAATCATGAGAAGCACGGCACTACCATCCACAATGCATGCGTGGAGAAAGCATAAAGGGAATCCAAATCCAGTGTGCTGGCACTTGTAGTTCACAAAGCAAGTTCATACATCTCTGACACTCATAGGTTTGGGAAAAAATTTCTGTGCCCTCGGTCCCCACTACGGGGTTTCTGGTCAAGATACTGGCATCCGGAGGTACCACCCGGTTCTCACCAAACTTGGGATCCTAAGTTTTCCTTTTCTGATCTTTCCTGTTCATGACAGTGTGTCATAGCGATCAGCCCCTATTAGACATTGAAGACCGGCCGCAGTTCAATGAGAAATATACACTTGTATGGACGTTTCTTCACGGACTAAATATATTCATGAGCAAAGCTAACCTCTTCTCCCAGGGCCATGAAGGATGTGGAGAGATCATACAGATAGGGGAAGGGGTCACAGACAAGAGATTCAAATCGGTAGAAATATCACTGCCAGGTACTGAGACCTTACTAACTGAGAAATAAAGGGAGACAGAGTGGCTCTTCTTTCTGTCCCGGGATGTGGTTTAGACACTTGCTCTGAATGCTCAAGGGACCTGGCACAACTATGCCCAGCTGGATTGCACCACGGAATTGGTCAAGACGGCTTCTATGCTGAGTATGTTGCGGTCGATGTCCGGTCCGCTGTTCCATTGCCTGATGGTAAGTTTGTTACCGTGAAACTGTCAACTACATAATCTAACTCTGGTCATAGGTGTTGAGCCAGCTGTTGCTGCAGTTGCTACTGATGCTGTCACTACAGCTTACCATGGTATTACCCGCCGTGCCGAGGTCAAGAAAGAAGAAACTACTTTCCTTTTTGGACTTGGTGGACTTGGCTTCAATGCGCTCCAAATTGTATACTCTATCGGTGCTAGAGTGATCGTTTCCGATCTTCGTCAGGAAAAGCTGGACGCTGCTCTGAAATTAGGTGTTCCATTGGAGGATATCGTTCCAGTCGGAAAGTCGGTGCAAGATTTTGTGAAGGAAAATGGGTTGCAGGGGAAAATTGATACCGTACTGGAATTTGTGGGCAGTCATCAAACTTGCCAGGATGCACAGCACATTGGTGATCATCCCCATTAGATGTTACTCCCGGCCATATTTTGCTAACACCATATCGTTCTCGAACAGTTCGTCCTGGGGGTAAGATCCTGTGTGTTGGCACCCTCAATTTTGTTAATGAATTTGACATGAAGATCGGAATTCGGAAGAGACTGAGCATTATCTTCACATATGGTGGGCAGTACCAGGATCTAGTAGAGGTGCTTGACTTGATTGCAAAGGGTGTCATTCAGCCCCGGGTGGAATTGGGCAAGTTGCAGGACTTCCCGAGAGTTCTCAAAGAATTGGGAGAGGGCAAGATCAAAGATCGGATTGCGCTAGTATCAGACATTGTATAATTGCATTAGGATATGACCAAATTATTTGGATCTCTGAATTTTTCAAAGGTTGTAGATTTGGATATGCAATGCATAGGAGTAGTCGGTCGTGTATGCGGTCTCTGTCCTAAACGTCGGAATATAATGAATAAGTTAAGCAATCGGGCTTCAAGATGATGGAAAGGATGAATATTACGGGTTGACATACCGGAGTCATCACTCTTCGACAACACAAGTCGGTAAAGCATGTAAACCGTGTAAAAGTCTTTGCTATCTCAGCCTATATATAGCAATAGACCACGAGATACGTGAGAAAAAATTTGATTTATAAATATGTAGAAGAGAAGAGCTGAGCATTTGAGTAATGCTGCAATCCGGCCTTAATTTAGGCATTAACACTTGCACTCTTCGTCATGCCAATTCCTACGGCAGCTGTTGTCCCCGCGTCAACTGGCAGAATAACACCAGTCATCCATCGAGCGTGGGGGCCAGCAAGGAATACCACAGCTCCAGCACAGTCCCATCCATTCCCTTCAGTTCCCAACAAGCTTCGTTTCCGACGAGCCTCACGCGCCTCTTCACTCATACCCTTTCCATACATCATCGGGGTATACAGCATCTAGTAACATCAGCTTCAGTTTGATACGGCGGAAGTGTCAAGCATACTCCTGGACAGACACAATTCACGCGAATCCCATCAGGGGAGTGATGGGCCGCCATAGCACGGGTCATGTTGACAATGGCGCCCTTGGCAGTCGGATATAACAAATGAGGTGTCCCGCCCTTCAACCCAGCAACACTGCCCATGTTCACAATGCTCCCTTTGATCTCCCCGTCATTTCGATCCATCTCGGGGATAGCATATTTGGCCATTTGGACCATACTGGCAACGTTGATCTCCATACTCTTGGCCCATTGAACCATGTCAACTTCCACTGCAGTGCCCGCCGCGCCCCCAATTCCAACATTGTTGACTAAAATATCTAGTCGGCCAAACTTTTCAATTGCAAAGCGTACTGCCACTTGACAGTCTTCTTCTGATGTGACGTCTGCGCGAACCGCAAACGCTCGTCCATGACCGGGCTTCGAGTTCACCAATTCAACGGTCTTGTTGGCCCACTCCAAGTTTAGGTCAACGCAGATCACGTCGCAGCCATCATGGGCAAGCAGTATTGAAATCGCACGTCCGTTTCCGATCCCATCACCCAGGCAGCCTGCGCCTGTTACGATGGCGACTTTACCGGTTAAAGAACGCGAAGGGGGATCGGATGGAATACCAGACTCCATGATTTTTGATTTGATTTGGTTTCAAGCTCACTTGTGACCTACATCCAAAAGGTACACAGGTGGATATGCCATTTACCTTTACATATACCTGCGCCGTTTCTCATTCACGGTATACCTAAATAGTCCATCTTCATGCGGGGTTACCGAATGCTCAGGTATCATTTTACCGGGAGCCGAGCCGAGGTGATCTATGGGTAGACCTCCGCAAAGCCCACAATACCCAAACATCAGCCTGACCCAGCCTCCAAGAGGCTGGGCTTTAGCCCTATCTTTGGGCCCACCGGTGTGCCATGGGCCTGTATAAAGTCCACTGGAAGAATTATTAATGACTTCTTACCCAGAAAGTGGTAATACTCTCGCTTAGATTCTAGATATATATCTTTTATTCAAATATTTAGATCAATGTCTCCGCGATAATCCAACTTCTATAGGTCAGATGTCTAGATTAGCAATATACACTTATAGAGCTAAAGGTGATTATTCTGGCTTACAAACACAAATTCCATACGACTAGTAGGTAGAAGGCTAGATTACAGCATCATGAGAGGCTGATTTATAAGCGGTAAGACTCCTTCGAAGACCCATAGGGGTCCGGGCCCTGGAATTTGCGGAACGCCATGTATGGGGTAAGGCTGATGGCCAGGCTGATGGTGATATGTCTCAAAGTGATTAGGCCCTTACACGGGCCCTTGCACGGCAGCAGAGACAGACCCAAAAAAAAGCCGAGAACCCAAAACTTTAAGCCCTCATATCAACGCCATCAAATACAAACTAGATTGCCTAGAATCGTTGGTTCCCTAATCCTAGTAGGGGCCTGATAGACAATATAACGATATAGAGGTGAAGATAGAATGGGTGTCTCCTTCTGAATGAGCCTTCTGCTCGATACAACAGTATAAGTTGGTGTTTCTGGGTGTCTCTCAGCTTTTTTCTTATCTGTTTCAGCTGATAACCCTGTGATTGACATCAGGCATGTATAGAGTGTCTCACCATGAGTAACTATGCGTTGTTACTTTGCGGGGTTTATCGCATCCCGAAGATGGTGGGACGCCTGATTACTCCTTACTTCTACTTCTTATAGCGACATTCTTACTTCCTCCTCATACTCCTTCTAGCAAGAGATTTACCCTTCGTCACTGTAAAAATGGCCGACTTCACTGAATATGGTACACCCAGCGCCGAATGGGTCGCCCTCGAGCCTACGCTGCCTGAGCCCCCCGAGAACCTCTCGGTGGAACAGTTGAAAGTGTTGTTGAACAAAACCCGGGAGGCATCCGCCGCGAAAGATATGCTCAGCGGTCTCAGCGCTGCAGTTCAGCTGCATGACTATACAATCACAGCCCGTGACGGCATGTCTCTTGAAGCACGCACCTACCGCCCCGTCGGCATCCCAATCTCCGAGCGCCTGCCCGTTTACATCCACCTTCATGGCGGAGGTTTTCTTATCGGAACACTTTCTTCTGAAGATGCCATTTGCTCGCGGATTGTCACTTCGCGTGCCCAGAAGGGTACCCCAGTCGTAGTCTTGAATATCAACTACCGACACACACCCGAATATCCCTTCCCCACTGCTTGGGAGGACGTCGAAGATGCATTTGTCTGGCTACATGGTAACATTGCCGAAATTGGCGGGATCAGCGAGCAGGTGGTTGTGGGTGGCATCTCAGCTGGTGCATGGATGACTGCGTCGTTGGCACTGGCCCAGCTCCGCGGCGAAGATAAGCGCTTAGCGGCCTGCCCCAAGATTGCAGGACAGGTCCTCATGATTCCTTGTGTTGTGCAATGGGACCACTATGCGCCAAGGCTGGAGATGCTAAAGAGTCCTGATTTGTCGAGCTATGTGCAATGTGCCAACGCGCCTATCTTGCCAGTGGCTCAAATGGACTTGTACAAAGATCTTCTTGGAATTCTTGATACCAAGGATGCTGTTGGAGATCGTCGGCTGAGCCCTGGAAATGCCCTCGCAGAAGAAGTCAAGGACTTGCCTCCTACTACGTTGGGAATCGCGGGAAATGACCCATTGAGAGACGAGGGTCTGTTCTATGGACAGCATCTTGCTGCAAACGGGTGAGTTTTCCATATTCTTTGATTGTGAAAGTTTCAAAAGCTAAATGTTTTATCAGCATCCCCACTAACGTTCATGTCTTCCCCGGTGTGCCTCATGCATTCAGGATGTTCAACGAGCAGCTGTCAGAGAGCAAGAGATGGGACGAGGTAATGAGTGACGGTATTGCCTGGGCACTGACGAATCCTGTACCTGGTCCATTTGAGATCATATCCATGGCAAAAGACTGAGTTGTAGGCTGAATACGCATACATAATTTTGGAATCTGTCAATGGACATCGGGATCCTCGTCCTGGATATCAACTAGATCATAGTCATAACTGCCCTATAAGCAAAATCAAATAAGGTATAGTTTTTGTGCCAGGCGAAAAGAATAGTAGGAGTTGAAGAATTCAGCTTCATTCGATGAATAAGGAGAGGCATCAATAGCAGACATCAGGCGATTGATTCACCGCTCGGACCCACAATGCCGATTGTCCGATCTGGGCCGTCAATGCGAGTCTTCTGATTCATCTACGCTCCTATTCCATATCTTCTGTTCCTCAATTGTCTGGTCATTATGCATGTCTGTTCTTCACTACATGCAATGTAATTCTAATCCACCTTCGACCCCGTATTGAAATAAAGGGCGGGCCCTCTCCGACCATCGCTTTTGCGCAAAGCGCTACCTCTTTTCTTGTGCGCGAGAACTAGAGCTTTTGTCACAAAAGCTCATATCGTGTCTTTCTGTCTTGATCGAGCGTCGTCCTGCGAAACTCGAACCCTACCCTCCACAATGCCCCCCTCCGCCTCCGCCTCCACTAACGGGGCCTCCTCCACCCCCGACGCCCTCGAATCCGACCTCCTCGTCAAGCTTTCTGCCAGCTGCGCACTTGAAGATCTGCAGGAAACCCTGCTCGGATCGCTCCACCGCTTGGGCTGGACCGAAAAAGTCACCACCCTCGCCACAGAACTCCTCCGCGCCGGCCGCTGTGAGACCTTCGATGATGTGATGGCGGCAGTGCTCGCTTCAGCAGAGGGGCGAAGTCACCCCGCACTGGGGTCCGACATCGCCAATGGTGAAACTACAAATGGAACAAAGGAGACGAACGGTATCAAGAAAGGCAAAGCCAAAGATCATCACTATGATCCTCTGAAGTACATTGAAGAAATCGATATCCGCATTCCGGAGACAGTGGTCGACGAGGGCGTTCGTGGGTTGAAGGATATTATACGAGAAGTGGCCGACTTGGAAGGCGAGAGCGCGCCCAACGGCGACAAGAAATAATTACAGAGACCGGGCGCTAAGAAGCAACATTTCAAAATGTGATCATGCATGGCGGGTTCGTTCTAGGGAGTACAGATTGTTTTGGCCTGGCATCAAATATCATGGGCTTACATACCAAGTCTACGGGCGCTCTTGCATTTGAATAGACTACCAATTCACACTGGGGTTCTGAATACCCTTTTTCGAAACACCGCATTTCCTGTACCTGAAGCCCTACCTCCTTTATAGATCGATGACGCAGTAGGTTCTCCAGGCCCCACAAGGTCTGTACGATCTGATCTCCGCAGATCGGATGCTCTCGTGAGAAAGCATTGTATGTCTCGTCGGTTTACTTTTTTCGGATAGCCGGATTCAGCCCTTCGGTTGAAACGCGGGGGGTGCCGGGCAGAGCCTCACGGACATTAGCCCGAGACTGGAGATCAAGGGCTCAAAATTGGCAATATCGTGTGGGATCAATAGATGAAAGCTTCCATTCTGTGCATCTAGCAAGGAACCAACCTTGAGGGGTTAAATACCGATATCAATATGCCCTAATCACCTCGATATAAGTACACCGGCCCCGTGGGTTGCATCATTCCATCAAATCGGGCAGTATGGGGGGGGTAAAAGTGTTATTATCACTGGGGTATGTTTACTACATCCCTAAATATTCAATCGTTGCTCTAACCTCAGTCATACCAATGGCATGGTTGAAGCAACATTGCGCGCTTTTGCAGCAGAAGGTTATATAGTCTAAGGGAAAATGCAAGACTATCCTCGTTAATACTGTCTCTGGGGAATTTGTTAATATTGTAGATCCAGATGAAATCTGAGGCCAGGGGATAGCCAGGGAGCTGAGTTCGTATGTTCACCAAGTCTTGAGAAGTATTTCTTTGTTCGAATTCTAATACTTTCCTCCTGTGCAGCAATTTCCAGTGTGTGGATTGCAATATCACTTCCTGGGATGACCAGGTACGAAGCTATGAGGCAGCAATTGCCAAACCTCCACACAAGAGTTGTGATATTCCCATAGCCATTACTGGCATCAGTCGTGCCTCTGATGAAGACCTGTCACATTTAGATGGTGAGATTCAATCCCATGCTATGTCTCCAGGGGTAGTAACTCATCTCTGACCCATTTTGACATATATCAGGGAGCCTCCTGTCAAGCCGGAACCCAAAATTGTCAACACCAACTTGATTGGCACAATGTATACATGGAAATTGGCCATCTATCATCTCCGCAAGCAACCCCATACTGTAGACCGGGACCAATGTTTTATCATCACTGACATTATGATTCCTGGATTATGTCACCAGTGAGTTTCATCTTGGGCAAACATATACGAATTATATGCGAATAATCAATACCAATATTTGCTCTCATAAGGCAAACTGGCGATATACCAGCAGTAAGTGTCGCCTGCGAGGCACAGCTCATGGGCAGAGATGCCAACCACACCAAGGATGATTATTTCAAGAGCACTTAAAAGGCTCAGTTTGGTATTATTGAAGACCAATGGGTACCCGGTTGGAGGACTACAGGGAGAACTGCTAAGCCATAATAGTTCGCTCCAAGGCTGTAGGTGCTTGGCATCCTTTTGATGAAGGCGGGGTCGGGTGAGAAGTTTGATTCGCTCATCCCAGAGAGATTGAGTCTAGAGAGAGTAATGTATTATGCTTATACAAAGCTCTCCGAACCAACTGAAAACACATCTTATTTAAGAAAAAGAAGAAGAGATCAAGTTGATGTTGGATATACTTCCCAAGGTTCCACCGTTGTGAGTCCAGACCCAGTCACGTGAACCCCATTCTCATCAGACCAGCGTCCTCTTCGCCTAATCTTGACCTTTGCTTTAAGCTTGCTCCCAGCGTCGTTTTACATTTGGCGTCAAGCTACATAGACCTATCACTCGCTTTGACCGGTGGCCTTACTATCTTCCAACGCCCCTGTCCCGCCGTGGTCCTGAACCGCCAACCTTCCCCGCTTTGCTCAGCTTGTTGATTGCCGCGTCTTCACACTCAACAACACCCCTCCTCAAAGGAGTGTCGAGATTTTATTTCGGCAAACCTACGAGAGGCATAGTACAACCTGGATCTGTTGGAAGATATTGCAAATCTGTCCATGTTCGCCTTGAAACATTCGAGTCTTGACGTACCCTCGTTCTGCCCGCGCTTTATAAAATAGGCATTCGGCGCATTACCGCCAATACTCATTTCGTTTGTCTTTGCTGGAACAAGTACCTCGAATCTGGCGGTGGCGCCTGTGAACCCCTCATACCATTAATCCCGACTTTCGGTGAATATTGTCTTACCGCCAAAGATCCTCCGCCATGTCTCTCCACACCTCCTACCACGCCGATTCAGATGCGGACGATGAATACGAGCGCAGTGTGATAACTTCACCGCACCTTCACATCGACTGTGAATCTTCTCCCACGGACTCCGACATTCATTCATCAGAACACACCCCGACGAAATTCGGACATCCGATCGATGGTCCTCGCTCGCCACGAACACTGATCACGGAGTGGGGAGTCGATGAATGCAAGGAATTTTTGACATCGCTTGGATTGCTACAATATCATGGTATATTCCGAGGTAAGCAGAGCCATTCAAGCATATTTAGTCACGCCCTCTACTAACCATAATCTATGACCCAGAAAATGCAATTGTCGGTGAAGCCCTTATTGCCCTAAAGCATGAGGAGTTGAAGGAGATGGGCATCAACAGTGTGGGGCATCGATTGACGATTTTGAAAAGCGTGTATGAAATCAAAGTCAAGCAAGATGTCCCCCTCGATGCAGACCATTATATTCCACTTTGTATGTTCTCAGACCTTCCGATTTGACCTCATTTCTAACCCATGCTTGCAGCGGCGGACCAGAGTATGAATGAAACTGCGACACAAGAAGATCTCGCGCGTTTAATCAAATCGATCCAAGTTCGAGATGAAAAGCTCATGTTGGTTGAAACGGAGCTGCGCCGAATCACGGACGACTACCGGCGATTGCGCGAAGAAATCTTACCAGTTATCAAAATAGTAAAAGATCGGTCACATCCATTACCTCCGCCCTCTTCTGGGGGGCAATCCTCAGAGAACTGGCATGACAGCACGGCCACTCTCACATCAACTCCTCAACCCACAGTTGAACTTTCTTCTGGGTCGAAAATTGCGCGAGCTTTCTCCAAGCGCATTCATCCTAATGGCAACACACCCAAAAACAATTCACCGACCCACCCTCCTCCTACGAGCTATGATGCACGCTCTCATCACGACAACCTTAATCCGTCAGCCGCTGCCTTGGCCGCCTCATCCCATTTGACTGGAGGGTCACAACTATCACCTGGAATTCCTTCACCAACGTCCCCCCACTACCATCACACTCATCCTCAGACACTCAATCCACGATCATATACGCAACCACTCTCTAGCGCCAACCGCAACACAGCCTATGACTATGCCGAACAAACCCCGACAATACATTCTAGAGGAGATCGGCTCACTCCCAGTCAGCTTCCAGCGTCTCGCGCCGAAACACCATCCACTGCATCACGTCTTGACCCACGACTCGATAGGTCTGACTCACGGGGTGGTGGAGGCAGCGGCGGCGAGAATCCAAATAGCGTGGAAATCTTCAAGTCATTCCGAGTCTCTTGGGAGGACCCCTGCTACAAGGTTCTACCAGCTGCTCTGAAGAAATACAACATCAACTCTGACTGGAAACACTATGCGCTTTATATTGTCTATGGAGATCAAGAGCGTTGCCTGGAATTGCAGGAGAAACCTCTTCTTTTGTTCAAGCAGCTAGAAAAGGAAGGACGAAAGCCAATGTTCATGTTGCGGAAGATGCAGGTGGACAACCCTTCAGGCACTCCAGGGCCTGGTGCATCAGCACCTAACAGCGCCGGCTTCGATGGCGGCCGACAAGGACAAATCAATCTTCCAGGCGGCGTGCTCTGATTTTCTCGAGGCCAGCCTCCCTCTTTCGATGCACACGTGTCTGTGACTTGAGATACCCGGGGATTTTTGACTACGTGTTAGGATTCTTTCTTCCGTTGCATTGGATTTGTGGGTCATGGAATTATGTCGAGTTGGTTTTGTCGGTGTTTGGTGTGCTATGGGAGAGTCGGTATACCGTATTCGGGGGATGGATTTATGACTGACATTGGCGTTTTCTGCTTCTCTTGACGCTTTGATTCCAGATCTTTCGATGTCCCATGCAGCATTGCGCATCATCAGCCTTTTCTTTTTTTTTACTTCTTTCAAGATATCCTTGACCGGCATAGGACTTTGGTCCAGTGTTTTCTGATTTTAGCATAGTACATACTGAGTTTGTACATGAGATTCCCATTGTTTACCCCCATTGTCAATGGGCTTTTTGTCAGTGTGTTCAAATAAGACAGATTTACTCCGTAACAGTAACTACCTACTTACGCGGCCTTGGCTTTGATGTTGCTTCCTCGATGCTGAACAATCTTATGACTCTGAACTGTTCTGATGCACCTTGATCCGTGCACTGGACTTCGGGTATACCCGATTTTGTAATTATCAGGATTCATGCTGCCTCCAGTTTACGCATATTACGAATTTGTAAAAAGATTGATAGTTAAACAGAGCAAATTTCTATATTAAATCTATATAAATCACTTAATTGAAAACAGTATGTGACGTCCTCCCCACTGCTAGCGCCCAAGGGATATCTCGAAAGATACTCTAGCATAGCTATAACGTGTTGTATAGAGAGGACGCCTTTACTCTCCAGGGCCGGGAACGGAAGAAAACCCATGAAGGCCGAAGCCATCGGATAAGCCTCAGCAAGCCACAAAGTGGAGCCCCGTGAAGTTGATAGAAAAGAAAAAGAAAAAGAGTAAAGACGCGGGAGATCCGGTTGTATTTATGTGTTGTCTTTTTTTTTCCACGCTAGAGCTGATTAGGCCTCGGTAAAGTTATTCCGGTTATAACAGTAAAAGATCCAAAAAGCAAAAAAAGGAGAGGTCGTGCCCGGGATCGAACCGGGATCGGTGGAATCAGAATCCACAGTGATAACCATTACACTACACAACCTGATTTGATGATTGGGCCAGGACCAATGCAACCATAGACCAAAGACTCCGAGGGCATACCGAGGGAGGTCATAACGTCGTCGAATTCCAGACCTCGTATCATTCCCAAGGTTCTAGGTTATTTTAGAGTTGTACTTGGGTCTTTTCAATTTCCATAATTGAGCAAATTCTCCAATTTTAGTAGTCGAGATGGCTTCTCTCATTCCCATGTATTCTGATAGTCAATTGCTCCACTATATAAACTTCAAAAGGTTTCTCGATCTTTACTATTATCAAAAGACGCATTGCTTGCAAGTCCAGTAGAGTGAGTTTTGATCATCTGACTGTCGTCTTGGTTGGTTGTAAGCAAGTATCCTATACTAACCTCGAAACCTGTTCCAGTTGCCTCTCTCTTCTCAGAGGCAGGTAGGTGGTAGGGATGTATGGATGGTCTAACAATTGAATACACTTGCGTTAGCCTTGGCTTCTTCGAAGCTTCTGCTACATTCGCAGTCAGTTTAGTAGCTTCTAGGCCAGTGGCAGTTGCTATACAGCCTGCTGATCCCGCATTTTCTTGTTATTCGTGGATCTGTCAAATTATTGCTCAGCGACAAAGGCACCCGTATGTTAGTTATCGGCATTGGGTTTCAATTGATCGAATTGGTGACCAGGCTGTAGCTACTTTTCATATATCTGATCTTGCACATTGAGGGAAAAAAAAAAAAAAAAACTTACAAGACCTTTGATGTTAGGATCATGGAATTTCGACGAGAACATATATAATAGGATGAATAGATATAGGTGAGTCAGGAGTACCAATGGAGACCACCTCCAGTATTCTATTGTAAATTGTATATCTAGGCCAGGCCACGACAGACACCCCCCTGACAGTCGGTGGACTGTTTACCCCAGACCTGACTTCACAAGGTATAATGCTGGACTCGGGCTCTTTTCAACCTCTTTTCAACACACCATTGTTATTCAGGGCGTCAGAGGCTGTCAGCTCGAGTCTTTTGATGGCGCATTAATCTCAATGATATTGGTTCAACCAAGTGATCTCCGAGCGATTCATTGTTTCTGCTTCGCTCAGGGCTCAAGTCACATTGATCTAGCAAAATTTCCATGGTTGACTACATCTTTTATTCATAATCAGTAGATATGGATATAGCATGGTATTTTATCTATGGCTGCGGATTCCCTCGCCGTAGAGTCGACAATCATGAGTCTAGTGCCGCCCATAGGGGGAATTTTTGTTGATCGACATGCAAATGCGAGTGTATAGGCGAGAATAGGGACGGGAAATAGGGGAGAGGGGAAACTAGTATCCAGAAGAAATATATTCATTGGAGTACGCACTCTGGGTAGGATGGGACTAAAGGTGTGATGATCTCAGGTCACCGGACAGCAAGGTAAAAGACGCATAGCTATAGTAGTATGTATCCACATTAGGGTTAGAAAGCGTGCTACAGATCTCTCATTAGTTTTTCCGCGAAAAAAAAAAAAAAAAAATCAAATAGATAAAGAAGACAGACTCACAGTTAGCGCTCTGAAACGCCCACAAAGCCCATAAACCAACTCAACCCACCCCGCGAATGAGCTAGACTTTAGGCCCTATCTTCGGGCCCACTAGGCTTTGATGCGAGCCTATTAAGGCTTAGAGGTACCGGCCAATACAAATATTCCGAAAAACACGATTTTGATTATTATATATATGGTCCCTATTTCTCGTTTTTATCTCGGGGTAATATCTTGTTGGTATAGTTTACATGTTGTCAATTAATATGTACAAAACTTATAGAGGTTCACCAAGAAAACAGTGGTGCTCCCCGAAAGGTTTAATATATATATTTGACAATAGAGAATATCTAGATATTTTTTTGACCTCCTTCAGTTAAATTCTACTTTAAAACATGATATAAGCCCACACCGTGATTGCAAATATGCATTACAGATTTGAAGTCTATACAATTAGCAGAAGGGTTAGAAAACCGCGATTATAAGGTCCTGAGTGAACCCCCTCAATGGGCTTCAATGGGGGCCTTATGGGCCCCCACGAATAGGCTGTGGGTTGGGTTAGACTTCGAAGGTTGCACCCATAGCTCAGTTCCGGTCGGGCTATGGCCTGGGGTCCAGGCCCATTGGTGGACTTTACGGAGCGCTATTCACAGCCTCTGCAAGCTTGAAGATAATGTGTCACGGGTGTAGAGAACAATTTTTGCTTGTATAGGTAAATGGTTTATAATACATATTATAGTAAACACTATCATCAAATCAGGTTGTGTAGTGTAATGGTTATCACTGTGGATTCTGATTCCACCGATCCCGGTTCGATCCCGGGCACGACCTCTCTTTTTTCTTTTTCCTTTTTTTAGACCCGAGTTTCATACAACTTCCCAGGATATATCAATAAGCAATTTAAACAGAGATCAAACTCTCCCAAACAACGTGGATTATTGGTGTGTTGAATCCTCTCGGAGTTCAACAAGCACCCTGAAGTCACAATGGTCTACCTTGAAGTGTGCGCTCCCCAGAAGGGCTAACTCCAATGTCTTCTTCCATATCTTCAATCGGAGCTCCGGATTCACCAATTCCATGTCGTAGTCGAGACCAGTCACATCGTTTTCGTGCTCAATGATACACGGTATGGGGGCAGTTTTCAAGATTACTATCTTATAGGACACTATATAGTCTCAAGGAAAAGTTGGCATATTAGATAACCCACACCCAAGAACATCATATATCCCTCACGCCGAGTATTCCACCTGCTCACTCTTCGCATCAGTCATTTCCATGACCTCATCAGAATCTGCAAATGCCTTGTCACCGAATGCAACAGCAATCTCCTCTAGAGAATGATGTGCTGTCTCAACATAGTAAAAGTGAACGAGGAGGGCCGAACTGAGACAAAACCCTGCAATCACCAGGTAGAAATAACCGTGAATGCCAGCGAATGCATCCGGGGAGACCATTCCGATGATGAAGTTGAAAATCCAATTGCTAGTCGTGGCCAGGGCCATGCCTTTACTCCGACCCCGGAGTGGGAATATCTCTGCAGGTAAAAGCCAGGGCATCGGACCCCAGGTGAATCCGTACATGATATTGTAAAGCATAACGAAGGCATACTGTCCGTTCGCTTTGACATGGACATCCACATTAATTTCGGTGAAGACGCAGACAATGGCTAATAGTACGGCCATGCCGAGACCTATTTGGATCGTTAGACTCCAGTCGCTAATCGATTTGATTTGTCCTATTCATAACAGATATTCAACTGACCTCCGGTAATGAGTAAAGGCTTCCGGCCCCATCGGTCCGCTAACCACCAGGTAACAACTGTTGCAGCGGTGTAGGGAATGGCATTTGCAGCAGTGAATAGCAGAGATTTGCGGTTATCATAGCCAGCAGAGGAGAGAGTGCTCGGTAGGTAGAAGGAGATGATGTTGATTCCGTTGATCTGCGCGTACATCTGGACCGTGATACCAACAATGGTTCGTTTACGATACCGGGTGAACATTTCCTGTAAAGTGGCGATTAGTGATCCACAAAATCAACAAGTCACCCACGTAGAAGAACAATACCTTCCAACTAGACTTCCCAAGATTGTTCTCGTAGATCACTGCTTCTTGGATTTCGAGGAACGTCTGCTGAACATGCTCCGCTTCGGTATTACCGTCAGAATGTAGATCTGCAATCGTTTGCAAACTTTCATCCACGAAACCATTCAAAGCCAACCATCGAGGGGTTTCCGGTAGGAAGAAGGACATGCCAAACAAGATAAAAGAGAACACAATCTGGATGATGAATGGTCCCTGCCATGATATGTTATGCGGCAGCAAGAAGTTAAATCCATAGTCCACCCAGCAAGAAAGCATATATCCAGCGATCAGACAGCTGTACTCTATACCGACCATCAAACCTCGGCGATGAGGCGCAGCAATCTCGGTTTGAATGATAGGCACGGTCATGGAGAGGAACCCGACGCCCAGTCCTTGAATGGTACGGCCTGCAATGAAGGTTGCGAAACCAGGCGCAAACATCTGGATAAACGAGCTAAAGAAGTAGATGAAGGCGCCGAGGCGGACACATTTCTTTCGGCCAATTATGTCCCCAAGACGACCTGCTATGAGTGCTCCTACCGCCGCTGCTGCTTGCAAACACGCAACCGATATGCCTGTGATCGAGGGATTGACTCCACTTGTCGTCCCGTCGGCTCCTCCATAGTTTTTGAAGAAGCGAGCTATGAAAACTTCGTTGACCAGCAGGCCGGACATGATACCTATGGAATCAGCAGTCATCTTGACAGTATGTTGAAAAATACCATACCGGAGTTATAACCAAACAGGGAATCTCCCAAGCTGCCAAAGGCACATGTTGCATACAGTAAGGGTGTTCCTTTGAAGGGATATCTGGCCGAGACCTTTTTAGGTTTGAGTTTTCTCTCCAGCCAGCTCTGCTGTTCCTCGACTTGCGCGGCGACAGCGAGGAGGCGCTCCCTGAGGGTCCCATTGGACGCCGGCTCGAAGGATTTCGTGATGGTCATAGTGCCGGAGAGCAATTGACCAACAATGACAAGTATAAAAGCCACTTGTGTATTGGATCAAGAGATATTCTGTAACAACATTTTGAGGCCGGGCAATGACTTTACATTTATACCCCAGACACGTGAAGAATAGAATTTTTCTCCAGGATGACGGGGAAATGGATCCTGAGGTACATCATGGGGTCACCATTTCGGGGGTTTGCCGAATCCATATGTTTTCATGGCTCGGGATTGTTATTGGGCAATATAGGATATAGCTATAGCTTGGCTTCTAGGCATTCTTTGCCGGCTCGGAAAAGGGACACTATTATTGATCATTTAGCCCTACCAGTCAAAGTTCCAACACATTGAATATCCATCAATTTCGGCCTGTGGGGAGTTGAACGGTTCCGGGGAGTATAAGGTGGAGCCCTAGTCTCGGTTCCGGTGGCGAATATCAACGGGCTAACATACGAAAGGTCCCGGTTCCTGAACTTCCCGGGATTTGAAATCGGGATATGTGGGGAATAAATATGAGAAATGAAGTAAATTTGCGAGTAACAAATGATCTGAGCCGGGAATTCTTTCTGTTTGTTTCCTCATTGAACAGCTATTCCGTACTGCTAGCCCGGCTTCTTGGACACAGGCCCGTCGACCATCCGCCGGATAAGTTACAATATATAGGATCCGTCCGCAAACTCAAGTTCTGTATAATGTGACTGAGTGGGTAAAATTTTCATATTCATAATATTTAAAGCTCAGTAGGATCCCAAAAGCTTTGCCCGCTCAACTCTAAAAAAGAAAACTGCAAACATGACTGTCACAGAAGTTGACCAGGTAGTCCTAACCCTAATCCATGACCCAAGCCCATGGGTTTATATTACATCTACTCACCCCAAAAAATCCATATAGACTGCCAATCAGGCCTTCGTACTACATCCCGGAGGCACATTTGCATTCGAAGAACGCAGCAAACCCACACTTCAGTCAGACCGAGATGTCATAGTCCGAGTCATGGCAACAGGTCTCTGTGGCTCAGATGTGAGTGCAATTAGTTGAAATTTCCAATTTCCCTTTCCTCATTGCAATTCAAACTAATACAATCCTCCCGGCACACAGGTCCACTACTGGCAACATGGCCGAATAGGCCCATACGTCGTCGAAGGCCCCATAACCCTGGGCCACGAGTCAACAGGAGTGGTAGTAGAGAGCGGAAGTGGAGTCCAAGGCCTCGCCATTGGAGACCGTGTCGTTCTCGAACCCGGCATCGCCTGCAACACCTGCAATCATTGTCGCAACGGTCGATACAACCTCTGCCAGGCTATGCGCTTTGCCGCAACACCTCCCTATGACGGAACGCTCGCTACATACTACCGATTGCCTGCAGAATGCTGTTTTAAGCTTCCACCCCACATATCCCTGCGTGACGGTACCCTGATCGAGCCTCTGAGTGTAGCTGTGCACAGCTGTCGATTGGCGGGCTTTATGCAGGATCAATCGGTAATCATATTCGGAGCTGGGCCTGTCGGGTTGCTCTGCTGCGCTGTTGCACGGGCCTTTGGTGCTTCAACAGTAGTTGCTGTGGATGTTGTCCCGGCTCGGCTTGCGTCTGCGGTCAAATATGGTGCTACGCACACATACCAAATGATCGGCGAGACGGCGGAGAAGAATGCGGCAGATTTGTTGGCAACTGCTGGTTTGGATTGTGCTGATATTGCTCTGGATGCCACTGGGGCGGAGCCCTGTCTGAACTGTGGTATCCTTGCTCTCGCGCAGGGTGGGACGTTCATTCAAGTGGGACTGGGGAAACCGAACCTATCGGTTCCAGTTGGTCAGATCTGCGATAAAGAGATTGTTTTCAAAGGAAGCTTTCGGTATGGACCCGGGGACTTCAAATTGGCCATTGGATTGCTGGACTCGCGTAGAATCAGGCTGGATGGTCTCGTCACTCATGAGTATTCTTTCAGTCAGGCTGAGGAGGCTTTCAAAAATGTTGCTGGTCGAGGTGGGATTAAGAGTGTGATCTACGGCCCGAATGTTGACGAGGAACAGACAAGAGCAAGTTCAGTATAGCCCATGTCTTCAGGACATTAGATTCATGACAACAAAATTGAACATGTTACTACCTGAATGGGCCTTATTATGATATGCAACGTGTAATGATTGCATTTTGCTTGAGTAATTACCCTCTATACATCTCTTTATGTTCGTGGTGATTGATACACCCCCATCACCCTCCAGCTCCATTCCACGTCATGTCCCATAACCAATACAACCCACCTTCAATAGTATCCTGTTGGTTGTTTTCTAGAGCCTGCCGAGACTGACCAGGCATACTCCAATCGTATTCTGCTGGCTGCCATACTTCATGTGTTTGTATGCCTGGCTCAACCAACTCACGAAATTGATTGTTATCTCCACCAACAGGAATGCCGGAGCGATCCCCTGGACCCAAGGCTGAAAAATATATTTGCGTTAGCAAGTTCCATCATGTAAGCGGACTCGTATCAGTGATAATTTTCTTACCATATTGGACAGATGTTAAGCTGTTGTTAAGGCGATCAGCCCTACTGAGATCCGGTAAACGTTGGTCTCTAGCAAGAGGATTGCGAGAATCCCAGGCCGCATCAAGCGGCATCCGAAGTGTATCTTCAACAGAAATCAATGACGGATCTGGCATGGTCTGTAAAGGTTGGTGACCCATTACCTGGCTTGTTCCGGTAATCGGAGCAAGCATGGCAGCAGATTCACGACGGAGGAGCATGATAACAACGTTCTTCAGCACAGCCGTGCTTTGTTTCGATAGTGCAAACCGTCTACCGAGCAGATCCTGCAGACGAAGAATGCGAGTAATTGTGCGCTTCACTTCCTGAGCGGTATCGGAAAGAGGCTCTGAGAGAGCCATGACAGCCAAAACGATTGCGGCGTTGAATAGGTTGATGGCAAGAAAGGCGCCGAGATGACTGTCGGTGGCAAGCTGGGCTAGAACAGGCATTTCGGTTACCCTCGATGTTCTTGTTGCGGCATTCATCCATAGATCCGGACTTGTAGCCTGGGTATTGGGGAATGTGGAGTCGAGAGATGGGTTCGACCGGGCCACGGATGGAGCGGTGCTCGGATGATACATAATCCTATCTGTGATGCTTTCCTCTGGTGATTGCTTATTCACGGTATAGAGATGATCGACCTGCCGTGCCAGCAAAGGCCGATGCAACACAATTAGAACGTTGTCGTAAGTCAGTTGTAGCGACAAGGACTGCAAGGCGTGTGCTCTCAAGCTCGGTCTATCATCGGGCCCAAAGTCTCGATCAACATCCAAGGCTAGATGGCTCGGTAGGCATGATCGCCATTTCTGGAGGTTCTCGGTGGCGTGCCTGACTAATGCAAAATATGTGTCGCCGTTTAGCTGTTCGGACGTCCTGAGAGTCCGTGAGCCAAAAACGGTCTTGAGGGCAGGCGATGCAATCAAATACAGCTGATTTAACTCCCTCTGGTAAGTTGAATAGCATATGGGGCTAGTCTGACCGGTGGCTGGAGCAACAAACTTAGGGTTCTCGAACACATCCGCTGGCATGTCAAGATTGCAATCCTTGTCGTTTATGCCCAGTGGACGGCCATAGGTAATTGACGCGAACCTATCCCATGTGTAGATCGTCCACCACACTCTTTTTCTTTCCTCGATATTTTCGAACTCGCCCCGTCCAAGCCCCCGATGCATTCCTAAGGACTGAGCCATCTTTATCGTTGCTCCTAATAAGGAAAAGGAGAGATTTGGACGGCCGTGATAGACGTGATGCGATCCTAAGAGAATGCAGGTCTGGGCGGAGGTGATTGAAGGTTGGTCCATCAATTCCACCAGATTGGACTCAACCAGCCCCAGCAAGTCCGCACTTAATTTCTCCATATAATCGTTGTTATCAGCCAGATCGGCAAAACTTCTCTGGGAGCGGTACCATGATGCCATTGCAAGCATCATGGCTAACAGTACGAGAAACGGTCTTTGTGAGGGATATGCAGAGCCATCCGCAATGGAAAGGAGGCTCTTTCTGAATTTTGGCTCGTAAATGGCGAGAGAAAACCAGTGTATAGCATCAAAATAATCTTCCAACAGACTGTATACGAGTTCCATGGGAGGGAACGGCTGCCTCAAGATGGAAGAGATCGGAATGCGTTGGCCAGTTGCCGAATTTACCACGGAGCCACCGCTGCTGGCCTGATAGCCAGGAATTGCGGATGTGGTTTGTTCATCGATGTTATGGCTGCCAAGTTGACAAATTCTGCGAGCAATTCCTATGGCAGATTCGGCTTCCCCGCAGTCGAGGGACGAAGACATATTCTGCCCTCCAGCGGAAAATTCAGCATCATTGCCGTTAACGTGCACGTCTATCGATCTACTCTGGTCAGGACTTCTTTCGGCGCGACCAGAGCCATTTCCACCCGGAGATTTTTCGGCACCGGTCACTGGAGTTGTCACTGGAGGCTGATTAGATTGATGCCGGTCAAGTCGCTGGTTTCGTTTGGAGCCCAGGCGCCTACTATCTCGTGTAAGTAGAAGAACAGGTTTAAGGCATCCTGCCGTACAGCCTACTTTGGCAGAGAGCTCCTCCGTGAATGGGTTGTTGGGAGTGGTCGGCAATCAACATTGGCTCGGATACAAACCGAACAAGGCCGAACAGGATCACACTAGGTCCGAGTTGGAATCAGTATATTTCACTGAATCCCGATCAAAGGGGTTTTACCCGAGATTTGTGGCGACGACATCTTTCGCAAGCACTACGGACTCTGGTTGGCAATGGTGACCGGACGTAACCGTTATTTTCGACAGGGTCATTCAAAGTCCCAGTCATGGTTATGAGGTTTATATCGGAAGGTGAAAGAACATCGGCAGAAATAAGATTTCGGGAACCAAATTTGCGGTAGCGCTGCCCAGGGGGTCACGCGTTTGGATTTACCTCTTCTCTATGTCTGGTATACGGTTTACATGGTTTCTCTGTCATTGTATTGTTATTGACACAACCCACTGGAACCTAATAGTGCATGGTGGTTTGTTTGACATTCGGGTGCCTCTCGAGATACTCATTCGGAATGTCCATGGGTAGGGTAGCCCCGGGGCCTGGGGGGCCTGGGGCCTGAGGCCGGGGCTAAACCCGTATTAACTAATCACGCAGACACAAGGTTTCCCGGCCAGTTGGGGCGTTAGAAGGTTCTCGTATAGATCCAGGGGGTCTAGATTCAGGCTCAAGTCTAGGCTCAAGGATTTTGAAATAAAAATATATATTTCCAGGCCACATTAAGGAAATCAGAAAAATCCCTGAAATAAAAAAAGGAAAAAGAAAGAGGTCGTGCCCGGGATCGAACCGGGATCGGTGGAATCAGAATCCACAGTGATAACCATTACACTACACAACCTGATTTGATGATTGGGCCAGGATTGATGCATCTATAAACCAAGTGTTTTACTTACTCATTGGGATGGGAAGTAAGTGAATAATGCGCTAAGAGATTTGGAGCTTTACCTCAATCTCTAGTGACAGCTATAGCTCTCTTGAAATATCAACAAGTAGTTAGATCTCGAAAACAATTTATTTCCTCAAATTGGCTGGTTCTACTCGGAATTTATTTCTCGGTGATTCAATGATCATTTGGCTTCCTTCAACGTTCTACGTTCGATATATATATAAATCCAAGCCAATGTTCGAATAGAAGCGACACGCATTGAACGTGTCACGCTAAGTAACGCTCAAATTAATATAGTAAAACAAGATTGAACATTACGGTGATACTGTGATTAACCCTACTACCTCAACGCATAGCGAGGTTATAATGATGGGGCAAAACCTAGTATCAACGCCCTGTCGTATGCTCTCAACGGATGAGAAAGTAAATTAGCATCCACCCCCCGCCAGCAGGACTTGCGCAGTAAACAAAGTTGCGAATAGCGTCACTGGTCTCTGCTTTCGAGTGTGGCACTTGTAACCAACACGCCCTAGCCACTAGCAAACCCCCGGATGTGAGCAATACTGAGCTTTATCCCAGCTAGTAGATGACCTAATTTTTTTTACACCAACAAACCCCAGCGAGTACTTAATACCACTAGATTCCAAATGTCTAACCGCAGAAGAATACTTATTCCTCGCATACTAGGCATTAGTCCGCCGATCAGGTCACCAAGGGGATTTAGTGTAGTCTAGGTTATCCCATGGCCGGAGTAGGTATCAACTCTGAAGAATAGCTTCCGGCAAATTCCCTGTGATTTATGAAAATAAGTACTACCTGTGGATAAACCCCTAGGAGACAGTCTGTGTGACCGCAGTTCCGTATAGCTCAATGATCGGTTTTCCCAACAATAGTCCTCGTTCAATCCCATGCTGCTAAGCTAGAGATCAACTTCCCGTAAGAACTCGGATATGTAGTCGTGTTGGTAACCCGATACCACACGCGAGATGCCTGTAACCTATCCAAATTCGAACCAATAATCGACATACCCGGGGCAATAATGATCATGGAAGAGACCGGAGATCTGGGGTCGTAGCCTGGGAGTCCGGGATACGGACTGTCGCTGTGTTTTGCACTTTGTTGGTGGTTTTTCCGCAATGCCTGCAGGCTCGAGTGCAACATGTCTGATGGAAGTGAATACGCGGATCACAACATCAGTCGGTAGCGCCTGATTCACTGAATACAACCGGTTGTGTAGGTTAGAGACTGCTTTTAGAACTACGGTTTCTTACAAGCCACCGAAGCGGCCGTTTCATGTCTCCTTTCGAAGTATTTTTTGGATATCTCAGATTTTCTTGCTAGATGTTTGTACAGTTCTCCCTATTTTCAGTTTCGTAGAATGGTGAGTTTAACCCATGAACTCTATCTGATGGAAAAGAATATAATGTCAACTATGATACCCTAAACCAACAAATCAGGTTGTGTAGTGTAATGGTCATCACTGTGGATTCTGATTCCACCGATCCCGGTTCGATCCCGGGCACGACCTTGTTTTTTGGATCTTGTTATATTTTTTGCGATTTTGCCCGCAAATCTAATCTATTCCGAGGCGCAAAAGTTTTATTTTTCCTGGAGTTGTTGTAGAGAATTTTAGGGCTATATAGACTCTAATGTTATTCCTATCAACTAATAAGGTTGTGTAGTGTAATGGTTATCACTGTGGATTCTGATTCCACCGATCCCGGTTCGATCCCGGGCACGACCTCACTTTTTTTGCACATGTTCTTTTTTTGGAATTTATACAAATTCATCCAAGTAGTCGGCCCTATGTACGAACTAATTCCTCCTGGAAGATCGGGGCGCACGGGTTAATGCATGTCTACTGAACATGCATCTTTTGCATATTAGGAAGGCACTTATAGTGCTCAACGTTTAAAAGTCTTATAAATTATTCTAAACCATATGATCGGATATATTATACTTAGGAAAGATATTGATATTAAGAGTCAAGATTACGTTATAGTGTGATAAAAGCTACGATGTTTTTTATTAGGCTCTATATTGTCATTATGTCAATCTAGACGATGAAAAACTGCACTTTTAAGGCCCTCCTTGACTGTACTATCCACCACAGATTCTGTTCTCAAAAAATCCCATAGATAATGGTGCTCTGATATCATATATCTCCAAGCTTTGTTTATCTCTATCTATGTGATATTGCGGTTGATGACTACGAGTTTAAAGACACTCGGATGGTAGGTATATTTCACATGGCGGCTCAATAGAAGGGCTGGGTAGTACCTGACTTGCACTTGTGGTGTCTATTCGAAAGCCTTTTTAGAAGTCCTTTTAGATATCTCCACCTTATGGAGAGCCTTCGAACTCGTGATATTTCCCCAGCCCAATTACTACCAGTCAAAAGCATTCTTTTCACTTCGGGACCAAGTCACCACGTCTCACCGTCACCCGTTTCACTCCCATAGTACATCTGGGAAAACCTCAACTCTCCGCTATCGTGGACTTTAACCTAATAAAACGTCAGACAGACCCTAAGTCCATCTGTGAATGAGGTTACACATATCAAGGATTCTATAAATTGAGTTACAATTCCTACCTCTTTTCTTTGAAAATACTTTTCTCCCTCCTCTTAGGGGTGGAAGTTTCAGAAAATGTCCTTGAGCATTCGAAATACATCCATAGAACTCTGCTCTGTTCGCGAGATACCATCGTAATTCTGGGGTATGGATCCCCATGATAGACTTGTGCGAGATGGATAGCACTTACGATTTGATGGATATTATCCATCTATTATTATATTGAATGATTGGACAGGCTTATTTGTTCAAGATGGAGATTGTGTTTAATCAGAATAGCGTTAAGCGGTAAATTGTCTTCGTCAAACATTTCCTGTACTGAGTATGTTTTCTATGGCCATTTGCTGGGCAATTGAGACAGTGCAATATTGGTGACTATTCCGCGGAGCTCGGGTATGGATTCTCGCTCGCAAAAGCCTTTTGCCTCCAGTAAACGAGAGGCAGTGGCTCCACGAACGAAAGGGCTCTCGTGGTCTTTCATGAGCCAACTGGGCCACCGAAATAGAGAGATTAGTAGGAAGAACAGAGAGATTATGAGGTTGTTTGGTAATGTACTAGACTCGATGACACGTTTTCTCTCGTGAATACTCACTTCAAACAGAGCTGACGCTCTTCCTTCTCGGGAAGTTTGAGGAAGCTTATATCGATAAATCCCACATCGGTGATCCTTTGCGTCATTTTCGCTTTTAAGACGCGAAAATTGGTATGTTCAATGGAAAACATGAGTACGGTTCGCCGCTCGCTGTCTTAATTGTCGAGACTGAGCCTTGCGCGAAATAAGGTGGGACGAGAAGCGGTCTGACTAGGAAGAGAGAATTTAGACCAAGATGAAAGAGACACCTCGAGAGAAAGAGAAGGCTTGTGGCCTGAGTTATACTGAAATTCGTTTTTATTATCTACGTCGCTCATAACCAATGTTTGCTCAGATTCAACATTTAACTACTCATCCAATGAGCTTATGATATCCGTTCCAATCTCCGGTGTTTTTGTTGTACTCCCCAACATACAACTTCCGGAGTCCTGGGGGATTTGCATACAATGATAAGACACAAGCGTACTCTTTCCTATCAAGTAATTATATGGATGTTCGGAGATGGGATATAAGTCCTTGTTCTATGGAATATATGGGGAGTGAAGACAGTTAGCCACTGCTCGGCTAATTTAGCTCTTTTCTTTTCTAAAATATAAGCAACCTTGGATATTTGATTTTGAAATCCTTTGATACCGCTATACCCGAGGTCCATAATCATACGGCATTTCAAACTCTATCATTAGAACAGGCCGCATTTTACTGTTCCAAAAACTCATTTGGTACATAACGCGGCATTGAATCCTCCCATAAACTATCAGTGAGAACAGTCTTGTTCGAGCCGTCAACATTCATAACCATAATCTGGCCGTAGGGCTGGAATGTATCATCATAAGTCGCAGCCTCAGCCTGGAATCCCCACATTCCAGTAGACCACATAATACGCCCATCAGCAGTCCAGACAGCATGGGCATCGTTGGCAAACGATGTAGTGAGAACAGTCAAATCCGTTCCATCAGGACGAATAATGCACACCTCATAGTTTGAGAATTCGTTTCTCGACAAGTCGGTCATGTTGCGCGTGAATAGCACCCACTCGCCGGATGGCGAGAAGAATGGCAGGTTGTCACGCTCTGTTGTTAGGGTAGTGGTCTCGTTGGACTCCAGGTCTAGCAGACGCAGGCCAAATCCAGGCAGGTATTCGCGATACACAATCTTCTTGCCGTCGGGAGAGAAGCTGGGGAAACCCTTGTTGGAGGAGTTGCCGAAGGTGAGCTGCTCGTAGCTCGATCCATCCGCCTTGGTTCGGAAGATCCAGCCGGGCTTCTGGCCACGGCTCTGGAACCACGAGCCCAGACTGAAGGTAATCCATTTACCATCGGATGACCATGATGGTTGGAAAGACCCACCACCGCCCTTGGCAACGGTGGCTTCGTCGAGCGCACCCGTTTCGTACGTATCGAATGCCACGGTAAATTCGGTGTCGCCAGGAGGCATCACGGCCACAGACGAGTTGCCGGGGCTACCCGTCTGTTTGGAGGTGAATGTCAATTGTCCATCGAGAGAGAGATCGGGGAAGACATCCATGAAGCGGTAATCCCACTCCGAGTCCCAGGACCACAGCTCCTTTTGCAAAGGCCGAATTTCCCAGCCGGTCCTCTCGTAGACCACGTGTTTGCCGTCGGCGGACCACGCAGGCGAGCGCATACCGCCGAGAATCTTCTTTTTGCTGGAGGTATAGTGAATACCACCGTTGTCTCCACCCTTCAGCAAGTATCCAATGTCAGTTTTCGAGACATACTGGGGGTAGATCTTGATGCCGGAGGTATTAGTGTGTCGGACAAAATCGGTTCCCGTTTTGAAGTCCACAGAAACGATTTGGTTGGTTGTGGAGTTGACAGAGTACGACGACCGCGCATCCCAAGTTGCTTGAACAGTCATCTCGTAGAACACAATTCGCTTGCCATCGGGGGAAAATCGGGGTGACCCGTAGGTGTAATCTGGTTTGCTGTACACCTCACGGAAACCAGTTCCCTCAGGAGTGATGGCATAGATAGCCAGCTTCTGAGTGTGCTCCCAGCCAGTGCCATTGTCGTGACCGGTCCACGCAGTGTTTCGATCAGAGGAGAAGACAATCCATTTCCCATCAGGTGACCAGGCAGGCGCAAAGAATCCATTCGGTGATTCCGGTTTGCCCGTCACACCGGTCTGATTGGTGAGGTTGCGGGTAACGCCGGTCTCGAGGTTTGTGAGCCAGATGTTGGAGGTATAGACGCCGGCTGTGGATGCGTAGGCGGCGTATTTGCCATTGGGAGAGATGACTGCTGCATCTTCAACCGAGGGAGTGGTTGCGATTGGTCTCAGACCGCTGCCGTCGACGTTGACCATGTAGATATCGGAGTTGCCATCGCCGTTTCGTTCAGTGGTGAAGACAACGTGTTTACCGTCTGGATGGAAGGAAGCGTGATATTCGTAGTTGGAGTTATCGCCCAACAAAGAGCGTTCATTTGTGCCATCTGCATTGGCAATGTATAGTTGCGATGAGGAGGGATTGATGCGGTTCAACAGCATGATGCCTTTCTTCCCCGGCGTAGCACGAGGTAGCACTACATCAGAGCGAGATTTAATGCTTGTGTCGAGGTCTCTGGTATCTGCCAAATGCGCGTAGGGACAGGCGGCTTGACATAGCGAAGCAGCCAATAGGACCAGAAGGGAGAAAAAGAACATGATGTTCTGCACCGGGTCGATGCTTAGGTTTCTGTGAGAATCGAGTATGTGGCACAGCAGATCGCTCTTTATATAACCATTTCTGCAGACTACGTGTCAAAAGTCTAACAAAAAAGCCGTCGAAGTCGGTTCGAGTTTGGTTTCGATTTGATGACTTCTTGATTGGATAGACTTATGACGATCGACATGTTCTCAACCTGCCGAGTGGCTAAATGGAGAAAAAAGTACAGTGCCCAGGCCCTATGTGTGTGATCAACACAGAATATCACCGAGTTTGAGAATTTCTGTCCAGGACGTAAATGCCAAGGACCGAGATTGCAATTGTTTCGAGCCTTTTTGAGTATCGGAGATCAACACCGTGCAAGGAAGATAAGCCCGAGATTCGGGACCCACAGCGATATTCCCTTTTTTGGCTCGATCGGCAACAGAGTTGCCTTTATCAGATCCTGAAGTTGACCCTGTTTTATCAGATCGGAGACTTCGGGATGAACATTCAAACAGAAATTTGCCGCAATATATATATCAAACAAGTCCCTGATTCCAGGATATGTCATGTATGAACCCCAAATTTTTGCAATCGGGATATGCCACCTACGTATATAATTCAGAAAGCGGATATCAATTTCCATTTTCACCGACTAGACACATTGACATAACGACGTAAGCCGACTCTGTGAATTTCTCGTCGCTTGCCATTTCCTGACCTGGATGCCGCATGTTTTCATGGGATTAAGCTTCCGGCTCGGTACTTCGTACAGTGTATAGTATTCCATGAACCTTAGATAGTACATAATATGTGCATATGTACATGTCATACCTTTTTCGTTGAAACCTCAGTTGATCGACAGGCACAATGTAAGTACCTTGTCTAGTATGGAGCAAATCTTTGATATTTGGGCATAAATATAAGCCTGAATCGTGGTATATGCTAAGAGTTCTGTGGTCTATTCTATGGCACTTATTGAACCAGGCTGTAGCACCTCGGCCCTACATAATATATTTACCAAGGTAAGGAGGGTAAGTAGGAGCTAGTAAGCGATATTTCATTTGCCTCAGTCTTTCCCACGGAACACATCGTGTCAGCACTAGAGTAATATTGATTGTGAAATCCGTTCCCGAATTGGCTCTATCATGCGAGAAACAACATATGCAAAGAGTTTCGTTTTAGTTGGGCTTCGGGTATATTGCAATTATAGATCTACAATGCACATACCCAAAGTATGAAGCCCATGATGGAATTAATAATATTCCCAAATCAAATACAGGGCTGGGAATGCCCACTAAAACCGTCTAGCTCCCCGAGTTAGCCCCGTCAGATGCCGAGTCCGGCAAATTTTAACCGGTGGCCCGCCGGGAGAGCGTTTGGCATTGTAAGCACTAATGCTGAAGCAAGATATCATTATCATATTGACTGCCCAGGCGTTTTTTTTTTTTTTCAAAAGATACTAAGCCTACTGGATTCAAACGTCAAAATATGACTCTGTATTTGATATAGTCACTTTGGATGTCATTCAAAACGCTACCTTAACGCCTCTACAGGTCATCTGATAGCATCGCTCAACTGGGATCAACAATGCAGTCGAGTCACTTGGTTAGCAAACGCTCGCAACCAGGTGGTTGGTTTCCTGTTTTGAAGAAAAAAAGCCGAAGTCATCGCAGGACTGGTACTGATCCTCCAGCTGAATAAACTCTGACAGTCATCGGTTTTCGAGCTGAGAATCCATGAAATCAGCAAGCACGGCTGGATCCCCGAGGGAGACCATGATGTTCTCAAGCTTGAGATCTAGGCGGCCACCTAGGCTTAGTATTTCTAGCGGAAAGCAAGACCAAAGACAAACTTACCCGTATAAATTATCCTGTATGTTTTATTCAGATAATCAAGCTCCGTAAGAAGAGCATAGATATATATTTTAGTAAGGGGTAGTGGTATCTTTCTATCCTTAAAGTGCCGCTAATACATCGATAGTGGTTCCCTCTTAGGCGGATATATAAGGTATAAATAAGATCCTTCTAGATTTTTAACTTTGAAATAGTCTAATAATATTAGAAATCACTGAGCGACCGCGATATGATAGGTCTACTGTGGAAATATACTCCTTAATTTCGCGCTTATAACTAGCGGAACTTGTATTAATATTGGTAATTTTCAGTGTCATGACAGTCTCTAGCTTCTTAGGATCGTAAAATATCAGTTACAGATAGAGAAGGAGCTTGAAGTTGAATAAAATTATTAAAGGCCACTCTTGTAAATCACGCGCGAGCCATACTGTCGAAGATATATCCTAACCAACTTAACCATGGTTCGATAACGATTGGCGAGAACCTCTCCTAAATTAACTAGATAAAAGTATTTAGAATCGTATACTGGCGAGATCTCTTCATCAACGAGTATGCTAGGAAGTGAGAGTGACCCGGAAGCAGGCATGGAAGACGATTTCTTCCGAAGCAATGCAGAGGAGCGAGGATTAATCAGCCTTGTATAATCCAGTACGGAATAGCTCCCCATAAGCCGAGGGAGGGTGTGATATCAATCGTTGTAAAAAAAAGATCAAGGAGGAGGGGGTCCAAGTACGGTATGGTAGGGTAGGTAGCTGATTGATCAAAAAACATAGCTATTTCCCGTAGTCCGCTAATAAAGACTGAAACATCTCAGGCATTCGAAAAGTGGAACTGATTCCTAAAAAAAGACTAACCATGCTTGCGTAGGGTATGTTCTCAACATGAGGTTAAATAAGAGTTATCATGCATCCTTATCATCACGTGCTGTCGTGTCAGGGACGCGTTAGACAACTTTCTTTTCGCTCAATGATCAAAGCCACTAATTCTGACAACATTGATAGGTAAACCCCAATGAGTTTGGATCGTGTCATCCAGGATTCTGATGAGGATGAGCCCTTCGAGGGGGGTGGCCTCCCCACCTCTGTCAACACTGTCCCCTCCGAGCCCGTATTGCAGCAGGAACATCACGCCCCCGCCAAACAGGCGATCCACAATGCAGTGTATGAATACGTCCCTGCTCCCGACGAAAGTACCTGCTCACAGCTGAACGTCAACTTCGATGAATTTCTCCAATCGCCAGAAAGGGGCCATTCAATGCTATCGTCATCGCAGCAGCGGCGCGAGGACAAATGGATCCCCTCAACCAGCGAGGGTGGAAGTGGGTCGGTCGGTACGATATGATAGCATATTCCGAAACATAAAAATGGCTATGTGACCTATATGCTGATGCCGAAGATGATCTAGGCGCCATGATGACGGAGATTGGAATCGCGCAGAGAAAACTACTGGACGACGACCCATCAAGTGCAAGCCTACTGCTCCCTTCCACAGCTGCGCTGTACTCGACAGAGTCATTCCAATCTACGCCATTTCCCACCATACCAAGTTCCCACCCATATCATATGGATCAACTAGAAAGTCGCAGCTTCACATATAATCCAGCACCCATTGACGCCTACGTTGATGCACATCAGACTTTTTTGCCCACCAGACAGGATGCCTATGACTTGAATCCACCTGAGATCACTCACTCAATGACCTCGCCCCCGAAAATTTTACCTCTCCAAGCTATCGAACCCTGTATGGGACGGGATAATCCACCACCAGACCCACCCCAGGAAGTTTCACAGTCGAAATCTCAACAGACAGGTCCCTCTTCCCCCCATGACACCGAGCCTCTTTCCTCCGTTACATCTATGCGATTCAGCGAAGCAAAAACAACCACCGCCAGAACTAGTCTCATTTCCCCGCAGCAATCCCAGTCAAGCACGCATGACGAGCTCGCTCTGCCAGTTGTCCCACCAACTGCGTCAGGTGCCGAGACGCTCAGTGCAACAAAGAAGCGAGGACGGCCCAAGAAGCACCTCGTGCCAGATAGCGACGAAGACGATGAGCTAGCCAACTCTCGGGACCACGAGTTCAAACACCCCGGCACAAATGGTGCGATTGACCCCGCTGACAGCGAAGAGACTACGGAAGATAACACCCCGGGCTCGAGTGGAGTCCCCGTTGAGACTGACGAAGAACATCTAGATACAGTCTCCAAGCCGGCAAAATCAGGACCCAAGGAGCCGAAAAAGAAGAAAGCCAAAAAGACCAAGACGACACCAACCCCGGTGCCTGACGCCGATGACGACGTGATATGGGTAGATACGAAGCCTCTCAGCTCGGAACCTTCAACCGAGAAAGCCACTCTGCTGCCGGAAGCATCAAAAGCTCCAGGCCAGGATTTGAACTCCAATTTCGTGGACCCAACCTCTCCCATTGAACCCCAGGCACCGATTCCTGCAGTCGAAGAAAAGATGCAACACATCGAAAAAACAGCACCCAAGAAACGCGGCCGCAAGCGAAAGCAGACTGCAGACCAAGTGGAAACACCATTAGAGTCCGCAAATACACCTGAACCAACCAAGTCGCCCTCTGGAGCCCAGACTCCAGCATCGAAGTTGGCTGTCGTTGTCGACAATAGTCCTAGATCCATGCTGGAAGCTCAAAACGGTGACAAAGATACATCTGCCATTCAAAGCGAGAACCAGAACCCCCATCCACTCCCTGGTTTGGTGCCGCCTCCTGAAACTACAATTGATATCCCTCAGCCTCAGCCTCAGACTCCTTCGAAACCCGATGTTGCGTCTATCAATACACCCCAGAACACAAGCAAAGGCCCAGATAAGCACAGCCCTATCTTGGCGCGGAGCGGGGTGCCTTACCGCGTGGGATTGAGTAAAAGGGCGAGGATTGCGCCGTTGCTCAAGATGGTACGGAAATAGGAGAGTTTTGTGCTTTCTTCATCGAAATCCCCATTTCGTGTGTTGTGTTGTTCCTTTTTCTTCCATTGGGTTGGTCTGGTGCTGTTATTCTTCTGCAATCATTATACCCCTCGAGATAATGTTCTCGGCGTGCCTGCTTTGGTTTTTTTTGCTTGTTTCTGTTGGTATTGGTATCTGCATATCTTCTATGATTGCATGTCTGTACTTCCCCATTTATATGGAGTGGAACCTTGGTAGAAAGGTTGGCTTCCTTCATGGCGTCTTGACCAGATGCGGGCTGCGACAATTTGTCTTGAGATATTCTCAGCTACTCTCAATATCAGAAAGAATTACGTTTGTTTTGCTAACAGTGAGTAAGTTTCACAACCAAAGGATTATATAACAGCCTATGATCGGTAGTCGAGAAGACGAAGTTTTGTTTCGTATTGCAATTCTGCTACTTGGTGATTCCTATTCCATGAGCTAATTAACCCTGCCACGCCTGCTGATAAGTTCAAAAGAATGGATTGGCCACAAAGCCACACCGTGTAAGTATAACTGCCTATAATCTCAACAATGTAAAACTCAGTCAACCAATCATGGCAATCCAATCCAAAGATCAAGATGATTCATCACATCCACTTCACATCCACATCGCAACGATCAAAGCAAGGAACAACGAGGTCGCAGCCGCAGTGCCAATGGTTCGGAAATCAGAATCAGCTTCTGACTTGTGGCCCTTGGTTTCAACCTTGGGGTCCCAGGCGTCGCCATTGAAAGGAGCCTCAACGGAACAATATCCAGCATCCTTTTGACAACCGCTACCACAATGACTGGTGGTGTTACCACAAGAGTTGGTACTACCGCAGCAAAAGCCATAGGCGGACCCCAGGCAAGTGTAATTAGAACCGCAAGAGCCGTCCCAAGAGATCGGCTTGTTGGGATCTGCCGAAGCAGTATTCTTGGGCTTCTTTTTATGAGTGGGTATCCGGCTATCCTTGCGGTACCAGAGCGGCCTGGGATCTTTAAGACAGTCACCAACAGTGATGGCGCGGTAGCCCTGTCGTTTGATTCCCTTGAGCATGTGCTCCGTGAGATTATGGACAGTCTGTTCATGGGCGTCATGAGCAATGACAAGCCAGGACTTGATGCGAGGGTCACTGTACAAGAGCTGGTGATCAAATATGTCCTTGGACCGCTGAATCAGATCTGGACTATCGTTCTTGTAGTCATCCGTGTCAATGTCATATAAAATGATATGGTATCCAAGCTTGCCCAGCTCATTTCCGCAATCAGTGTCAGGGTTGCAGCTGGAATACGGCGGTCGCATGTAGGTGGGGAAATGTCCGAGGATATTGCGCAGGGCAGCTTCGTTCTTTTCAATCTGCTCAGTGCGTTGTGAAGGGGTGATTTTGCTGAGGTCCTCATGCGACCAAGTGTGACTGGCGATCTGGTGGCCACTCGAGTGCATTCGTTCGATCAGCGAAGCCCACGGTAAGGTGAGATCATCGATGGCACCCTTTCCATTATTGATACCAGTAATGAAAAATGTCGCCTTCGCATCATATTTATCGAGCAAATCGAGCAGGTCGCCAGTGTAACGTGTCGGACCATCGTCGAAGGTCAATGCAACAGTTCCGGGGATGGCACATGAACGAATTTCGTGAGGGCCATAGGCAACTTGACCAACGTGAGGACGGGGGATCTCCTTGGTTGGGGGTCCAGAAGGCGATCGGTGAGCATCACATTTACCGTAGTCAATCTTGCAGTCTGGAGAGCGACAGTGCGCCTTCGACGTACCGCAGAAACCTTTCACAGAGATGTCATCAGAAAGTTGCCCAACTCAATAGAATTTTGATACATACCTGCGCCAGAGCAGCATGTACCGACCGGACATTTGCCGATCTTGGGGCCACAGCGATAGTCCAAATTGTTAGGGGCATCACGGGTGTCCAGATGAGACGACTCCGTTTCTGGTTGAGATTGTTCAATCGAGACCGTATGCACAGGACTGGCAATATGCACCCCAGCAAACACACACGTCGCCAAAGTAGCGACCAAGACGGGAGGAATCCGCATCTTGAAATTGGTATATAGGGCTATGTTATGTTCAATTGGAAATACAAGAGGTAATGATTCGGGATAGGTGATTCGGGGTGAAAGGTGACAGAAGAGACAAGAAGGACGTGGGAGAAGTAATGGATGAGCTAACTTTTAGAGGAAGGAAAGGAAAGAGCGGCGCTTCGAAGCATTTGTTTACTTAACATAGAGGGAAGGAGCAAACCACCTGAAAAGAGCTTCCAGCCTTTTACATATAGTAGAAGTAGATGTTGACGCGCTTGTATTCAATATGAACGTGGGTATCGTAAAGTCCATGGCCATCTTGGGCATCGGAGAGTTAGCCTGAGAGTCCAGTACATTTTTCCCGATTCAGCATATCACAGCCTAGTGAGAGCGATCGGTATGATCATGACCTGACGACATGTAGCCCATTCAGATCAAATGCAGCACGTGAGGCTATTACTGCGGAGCAGCCCTCAGCATCACATGCAAGGGTCTATCTAGGCGAGGGTGTCGGTCAGACATCTATGAGTTGTAGGCCGGTGATTATGACAACTTAGTTTCCCCGGGTAATGTTGACCTCCCCGACTGCTGAGAAGACAAAAGGAGCAAGGGTATCCAGGTGTGGGCCGAATTTCGCAGGTGCAGTTCTTGCAATGACGCCAATTGCAGCGATCAAGTGCCGACGCTGCACCATGGAAATATCGGAAGACAATGTTTTCGTCAGATTGGACACAAAATCATTGAGCTGGTTGTCGGAGAAGTGGAGCACAAGCGCCGAGATGGCTGTTAGGGCGCGCTTGGTGACGACAGTTCCAGCCGTGTCATTCTCGATAATAGCCATGACGGATACTTGGAGGGCAGCGAGTTCCGACTCTTGGAGTAAAGGCCCAAAGCAGGTCACGACCTTGATGAGCACATCGATCGCATCACTGCTGAAGCCTCGTGATGGATCCTTCTCCATCATGCTCTTCACCATGGAGCCCCGCCTTCCTGTACTTGAGGGTGTCGGTCCGGTCAAACGGGGGACTAAGACCTTTGAAACTGCTGAGTATGCTGTAATCGCATTTTGAGACGCAGGCTGACCCGATTGGGGACGAGGGAGGGTGTCGACGATGACACGAAGAGCAGTGTTGGGGACGGATGTGTCTATCGTCTGCGAGGCAGTCAGGATGGCCAATCGCTCGAGGAGAGGTGTAAGGGATTCAAATGGCAAGCGAACAGCGAGAGGACCGAGACTAGTTCAAGTTAGATATCAGTAGGACAAGCGGATAATAGAGCTCAGTACGAACCATTTGAGGGCCTGGTTCTGCACGTCGCCGTGTTGATCATCCAGAGCCTTTAATAGACCTTCTGCGAGTCTTGTTGATGTGCTGCGGTCATGAGAGAGAAATGAAGAGTTCGGGTTGGTCAGGATCCCATAAAGATCGTTCAGTGACATGTATCTCAAGTCGGCATCGGGGTCGTCAAGCTTCGCTAGCAAGCTGAAAATTGTCTGCTGAGTAACCTGGCGGTCCGCCATATTGTTGAGATTATGACTGATATTGGTATAGAGGTTGGAAGAAATATGCACCCAAAGCGACGGGTGACAAGTGAAGTAGTGTATATGAAGGCGACGGGGACAGCTTGCGGTGGGAGCTTTCGATAAACGCCGCAACGTGGGGTGTGGCGCCTGAGGTGTCGATAATTTATGGCCTGAGGCCCCCGATTACAATTACTCTACGGAGTACGCTTGTCAAAGTATTGAGCGATTCATATAAAGTATCTGGTCATGACTAATGACCTTTAATTATTATAATTGCACTCCATCTTGATTATACCAATCAAGTTGACACTAAGTGGTTGAATGTCAAGTAATTTGATCTGATAACCAGATAGATCGTTGAGATCCACGTGATATCAAAGTCCAACACTCCAACAAGGCCAGTTCTCCTGGTACCCTACCAAGGTATTGAAATCTGTACTTCAAAGGTTCTCCATGAGTATTTGCTACCATCTGGAATCACCAAGCCCAACTTGTGTTTGAGGCATCGAACACCTCCACGCCAATTACATCATTACGCACAGACCTCGGAAACAAGCAAGATGCGGTCTTACGACCCCGATACTTGCGAAAACCGGGAAGGTTTGTAGTGTTAAATTGACATCGGGACTTTGTGCACTTCTACTCCGTACCTCATACCTGAACAATTCGCCTCCCTCAACCTATCCCACTCTCCATATTATTCGTCCGTTCTACACTATTTATACCAGTTTACTACTACACAATGGTATTTGCGCGCCGTTCAATCTTCCGCGCTGCGACTGCAGCTCAGTCTTTCCGTATCTCTTCTGTTACCCGCCAATCGGCCCAGAATCTTGGTCGCCGATTTAAGTCTACTGGCGGCAGCTATGAGCCAGGACGTGCATCCAGTGACTTGCCTTGGTGAGTCTATGTTCTTGGTTCCAAGTAATTCGACTTAATATTCTAACTGCGCCTGCTTGTAGGTTGGCGGCCTCTGCTGCTGTGACTGTTCCAATGGTCTTCTATCTCTGGCCTTCCAGCTCGGAGGGACACCACGACGTTCACGGGGATGAACATAAAGGTGCGCACACAAAGGATGATGAGGTAGAAAAGGCTTCCAATGAGAAATCCGAGGGTTCTTCTGAGGCTGCACCTAAAAAGGAGAAGACAGGCTCCGAGGATAAGGGCGAGAATACAGCGGATAAGAAGCAAGAGCCCGACAACAAGGAAGAAAATAAGAAGAAGGATGAGTCCAAGGAGAAGGAGGAGGAGTCTAAGGAGGAGAAGCCCAAGGAGGAGAAGCCCAAGGAGGAGAAGCCCAAGGAGGAGAAGCCCAAGGAGGAGAAGCCCAAGGAGGAGAAGCCCAAGGAGGAGAAGCCCAAGGAGGAGAAGCCCAAGGAGGAGAAGCCCAAGGAGGAGAAGCCCAAGGATGATGGCTCTAAGGAAAACCAGGATGACAACAAAGATGACCCCAAGAAGGAAGCACCTAAAAAGGACGCAACTGAAAAAAATGAGGGCGAGTCAAAGAAGTGAAGGCGCCTTACTTTAAGATGGTCGCAGAACTAAGCTTGCTGTTGATGTTTCAACATGTCAGTGTTTGATTTCCTTGCCCCATATGTATGTACATATAGCTTTTACTAGATACGAGATATGATATAGCAGCCATGTCAGTATGTCGTAGGATTGAAAACGACAGTCTATTTATCTAATTTACCAGTTCAGTCTGATAATAGTGAGAATAAGTGAGTTTGATACTTGCCCCACTCAGAGTGTTGGATCTATAGGACATGAAATTTTGCTCAATCAGTCAATGGTGTAAACACTTGTGCTTTGAAATGGACCCTTTCAAGCTTCGCAGTCTGACTCTAAGCTTTCTTAACGTTCCACCAGTCTAATATCATGTTGCACTGTGTATCATGATGTCCTTTAGACCTCTCTTGTTCAAATATTGGACATAGATCTACCGTTGTACTTAGCGCTCCGCAAAGCCCATAAAGCCCATAGCCCAACCCAACCCAGCCCACAAATGGGCTGGGCTTTGGGCCCGAGTCCGGGCACGTTAAGCCCAATTAGCACCTAACAATGCAAACATTTTGGAAAATTAATCACACCATGTTTGAGCCTTGTAATTAGCACTTACATTGTAGTAATATTTACGAATCTCAAGTTAAATTTATATATCACGTTAAAATATATGAGAAAACGCGTTGGTCAAGAATAATTCAAATTACAAAGGTCTGTTAAGAAATGGCGGCACTCCCACACTGATCTAGAATATATATCTGGTATCACAGTATGAATATGGAGCATTTTTTCACGATACTTCAACCTCTACGGGTCAAAATTTTCTTAAATTTGATCTAATTAAAAATAGCTATTTTGAGCTAATATACCGGATTTTAGACTCTAAAGAATTAGTAGAAGGCTAAGATACAGCGATTACAAGTCGATGGTTTAGAAGCGCCAATTGCGAAACGCTAGTTGTACTCTTGTCGCTCTTTTGAGATAGCTAAGAATAAGTGCTCATATTTGACCATAACGAACGAAGAACAGTGATAGATATCACTGTATCTATCTAGCAGATGAATTGGCAAAAAGAAGAAGAGAGGAAAAAGAGTAAACTAAGTCAAGTGAAGTCCACAAACAAATTATGGAATCACGTGATACACAAAGCCCTTTGTCCAGATGACTTGACATGAGCCTAGACTTGAAGTGTACATAACTAGAGGTGGAGAACAGTGAACAGGGAGCAGAAAAATCCTCTCAGTTGAGGAAGAACAGTCAAATCGATGAAGAATGTTCGAAATTCTATGTGCACATTTACTAAAACCCAAGCGCTTCAAACACATCTGACAAAGAGCGTACCTCGCACATTAGCATGATGTCCACCCAGCTCAAACCAATTTCCAACATCTCCTGCATCTGATCCATAATCCTCCAAATCAGTTTAGTAATCTTCCACTGTGCCTTAACTTTCGGAGAGCCATATTCCTGTATTGCTTCCCACCAGCACACCCAAGGCTCGCGGTCAATGGCATTCAAGGATCCCACAAAAGCCGGAAAGGTAACCGGGTCATCTCGGTACATCAAATCAGGTTCTATTTGTGCCTTGATTTCTTCGACGCGGAGCAAGCACATCAAGATCCCATTGACAGCAAAGGAAACGTCGTCGATGAAGGTTTTGTCGATTCGATTGCGGAAATAAAGGCTCGCTGCGAGGTACCAGGCAACTTCGAGGTTATTGTAGACTATATCTTGTTCGTCCATCTCAGGAGAGCGGAAAAGTGGAATGTCGTCATCCGGTTGAAAATTCTGGAGTTGGGAGGACAATGAAACTATGCCTGCACTGAGGCGCTCCGGTACTGGAATATTGCGCAATTCGTATTCCTCGATTGCTTCTGCCAAATTCTCTGTTTGCGTGATGGCAAAAAGTGTAAGGGCTGGGGCGCCTTCCAGTGAGCCGAAAGGTGAATTGAGCGGCATGGTGACTACTTAACTGTGTGCACCATAAAGAAGAAGATCAATGACGCCTTGAATGGCATGTGCAGTACAAGAGATGGTTGATCGTGACTGTGTAGAACGGTTAAAAGGCAAATATGAAGACCAGCGAGCAATGGTTGGCATTAAATAACTTCTCCAACATAACTACAAAATCAATCAGCAATATAAATCCATATAACGAATTACAGAGGATCCTAGCGGCCATTCGTATATTGAAAATATGACGTCGATGCCTTATAAGTGAATAGCGTCAATCCTCTGGCATAGATACAAAGTTCCCCAAAAATACAGAGCCATACAATGAAGTATAGAATATTGCGGCGGCCATTCATATATAAACCAATCGAACATTGATAGGGCACATATGGTATCGATGCCTATTACGCGAATAGCTTCAATTTCTGAATCCTAGGCATCGACATCAGTTCTCGGCATAATTTTTCCAAAATATAAGCCTAAAGATGGAGAAACGTTGATATACATAGCGGTGAAATATTGAATTCTTGATGTGATATTTGTTGGGAAAAGACAGCCGGAAACAATCAGCTTGTTAGCGGCAATAGTCAGGCCACTTCTGAGCCCCTTCTAAAACATGAAAAATACAAGAACAATCAAGTTGGTGTAGGTAGAATTTGTTGAGCGCCAGGCTAGGCTCACTATAGAAACAAGGCTAGGTACCTAGGTAGGCCTATTTGGACATTCACAAAGAATAATGAAAATGATGCATCTTTGCAGGTGAGAATTTGTTAGGATCAGTATACGTCAAAACAAAAGATTCACGAGATCTCAGGAAGGGATGTGCACCTGAGGCAAGAGACATGGGAGTGGCTTTCCACCTTTTCTTCTTTTTCTTTTTCTTCTCCTTTCTCTTTCTTCTTCATCCACCTACCTCAGACCTTGATCAGTCCTGGTTGACTACCATCGCCTTGGTCATTTCTATTCTTGGGATCATTTCCTCAGTATTGCTTCCCATCTGATGGATCCCATAAGGAACAAGCAGTAAAGGCCCCCTCTCTATCTTGGATAAACTTGATTACTCATAATACTCGAGCCGCAGTGAAATCTGCGACCCCAGGCATGATGTTGTCATACGAATGCCAGCCAGGAGAGATAATTCAAATTTCTCCCCCCATGCTTGAGTGTCATGGCTTATGAAAAAGTGAGACTCTCGTACTATCTCCTGATATAATCAGGTTTAAAAGAGTCATGCTGTAATCCAACAACCCCTCTCCAGCACAGTCTCCAATGCTGCTGGCTTGTCGTGAAACTTGACCAACAAAAAGGCCAAAAAGACGAAGCAGACAAAACGGCAACTTTGACTTCGCCTCTGTTTCTAACACGCCCAATCCACTCACGTCATCAAGTGATGACGCATCCCCGGTATCACAATCTTCCGACCTCCTTCCATGACCACTCGGCCTCATTCGGTATCGAGGGCCCCCGCGAGTGCCATACCTGTTCATACAGACACTGGCTTTGGAAAGACCTCCCATCTGAAATATTTGAGCTCATGCGGGAACAGCTGGGAGTATACTATGCTTACATACTGAGAGTGCCACAAACAACCACGACCTACTCCACATGAAAAGATACCTGCTGGCTCAAAAAACATATGGTTATGTCTAGACAGGCAGATATATCCCAGACCATCGCTGGGAAGTATTTGCGCGTTATGGGCTTCTATCCTCATTGGCCAAGACTGAATTGTCCAGTCTAGAGTTGACGGGATCAGAACTTCCCAATCAGTTGGCTTCCAATAATGCGTGGCCGTACTCGTTTGTCCATCATTTGAGCCATCCTGTATTCGACTCAGAGAGGTTTGAGCCTTGATCAATTTCAGAGACTCGTCGCAACATACCCATTTCTTGCCGCGAAGAGGATAGTGCGATGTTGTTATGACTTACTAGTTCGCTATGTCCAAACTTACTACACCAGTTGCCATACTTTGTTTAACCATATTCAAAGTAACCCGACGCGTAGATTCAGTGAGATATGTCATTGAAACACTTGGTGTTCAAAAGTAAGTGATACATGATAGAGACTAGGCAGAAAAAGTGTCTCGCTTCTTTTTGGCATGAAGACAGAGGCTGGTATCTGTAACAACATCTGTTTTCTATAGGAATCATCCCTCACTCTATCTGATATTATGTCGTCGAGACGCTTCCTTGAGGGTGGAGAACTTGATTGGTAAAATGAGATACATGAATGAAAATAACATCAAAAGTAGAAGTATGTAAGAAAGAGAAATGAATCACATAGAACATTAAGAGACTGCCCAATAATAATTGCTTAATTCATATGCTCGTCAAAAACAAGCGCCGGCGCCCGCTCTTCTAAGGGGCTATCTAACGGGCACAATCGATTGCGCCGAACTCAGACCCAGCTTCAACACATATATTAACAGCATATCAACACATCCAGAGGATCACCTGGAAGCCCACCCGATCCAAAAGTATAACTATATCACGGTGAAAGTCCCGGTATTTGATGCCCAGGTGATTAATCGAACTCGAACAAGAGAATTCAAGCAACTCATGCCTTTCTGCTGCGAGTACGAGGACCACGCTGCTCGGCGACAGGCTCACCATTAATCAGAACCTGCGGAGCGTGGTTCTCCTTGCCGGTCTGGTCTGCGCCGGTGGCAATTGCCTTAGTCGCGTCAACAGACTCAAGCTCTTCCTCTTCGTCTTCGTCCTCGCTGCGCTCGTCCTTCTTGACATTGGTGAAAATGTAGTTGGCCAAGATACGCAAGATCAGGAACAGCCAGAACAGGTTGACAGCCTGCAAACTGGCGAGCAGCGCAAAGGTGATGTATTGACTGATCCAGCACTTGTACTGCTGAGTCTCCCAGTTCAGCTCGAATGGACCAACAGTGCGGAACTCAGTCAGAACAGCCCAGAGGATCTTCAAGTTCAGCACATGACGCAGGTAAATCCACCACCCAACAAACATGGCAAAGTACGGCGCGGTGATGTAGGCATCCAGGTAATTGAGCGTCTTCGAGGTAGCCAAAAAGAAATCGGAGATGTCATGCGTGATATACACCGCCAGGCCCATGTACGTGAAGTGGAAGCGGTAGCTGAGCGCAATAAGCGCAAGCGTGATAATATGGTGACCAACAAGCTCCTTGAAGTCTTTACGAGGCTTCTCCAACTGCAGCATCAAGACAATCGCCTGCTGGGCCCAGTAACTCGCCTCGAGCAGGTAATACGCCTTGAACAGACCCTCGTGCTCGCGGTGCGGGAAGCCCTCGAACATCGCAGTCGTGTTGAAGTACCAGATACTCGATCGCTTCATCACGTACAGACCAAATGGCCCAAATACACCGAAGTAGATCGCCGTATACATCTGCTCCATGAATCGCGCTGTCTTCCCCTTCCCGCGGATACCGGACCAAACAGCAAATGGCCGGATCATCTGCTGCATGATGAACTCGCGCGTGAATGACAAAACAACCGTGTAGAAGGCCACAAATGCAATGTCCTTCTTGCCCTTGCCGTACATGATGGGTCCGCCGGGAGTCTTCGGGGGTTGCGGGTAGGACAAGAAGATGGCGCTGTGCATTGGATTCGAGGTTGTAGGGTTAACGGCGTAAAGCGCGACCAGGAACAGTGTTATGAGAAGTGGTAAGAGCCAGGTGTATCGTAGACACGTATCCGCAAAACGGTGGAGGAGGGAGCGGCTGCGACGCCGTTTGGGCTGGGCCTTGGCCTGTTTCTGTGCGCCTTCGAATTGCTAGTGTCGCATGTTAATAGGATGATAAGGTGATAGGGTGAATGCGATCTTGAATACGTACCTTTAGATCCGATGGCTCGACAGGACTCACTTCATTCATCGTGGACATTGCCGGTGCGCTGGTGTCACCTCGAATATCCACGCCCAAGGCTGAGCTTCCCCGCGGGCGAACCATGATGTAGCAAAGTCGAGCCCTCTCAAATTGCTCACGTATGCTTGATATAGATGGATGAAAGAAAAAGAAATTTGATCATAACCAGAAAGATCGGAAAGATCGGAAAGAATTGTGAAATGTGATCATCTCTTTTTTTTTTCTTTTTTCCAGGGGTTAACTCCACCACTCCCAAGTTGACCAGACAGCTTCGCAGCTCCGATCGGAAACTCTTGGCAATTCTTTTTCTTTGAACAAATTTGGATTGAACAACTAGCCTTTCACTAGATATATATATACATCCTGGGTGGGTTTTGAATACAACTCCAACTGCCGATCAAATTGCCAATACTTGCGAGACTCCCGAAGACGAGATAACTATTTGGCATTTCAGACACGTTCGTCCTAATCCGAATACGAGCAAATTGATGGGAGAGAAAATGTTGAGACTGAAGTCGTGGATATAGGGGATTTGTTGAATTGTGTTACATGACATCATATCGACATGGATCTTGTTGAACCCAAAAGAAGAAAAAAGAAAGAAACAAACATGATGACGGAGCGATCAAAACCATCCTATACATACTTAACACTTGGTGTCGACAACCTCAGTGTGGGCAGCAGCGCGCTTCTCAGCACCGGCCAGCTTCTCACCAAGGACCTCAACGTCGCCAGACTCGGCTGCGACAGTGCGCCTGGTATCGTGGGTAGTCTTCCAGGCCGGGGTACCGATGTAAGGGATACCGTTGGGATCCTCAAAGATCTGTTCGGTTTCCTCCAAAGTCTTACCGGCAGTCTCAGGGAAGAAGAAGAAGACGTGAATGGTCATGACAACCAAGAAGACACCGAAGATGATATATGTTTGCCAGCGGATTGTGGCAAAGGCAGTGGGGACGAACAGACCAAGCGCGGTGTTGAACGCCCAGTTGAACGAGGTTGCCAAAGCAACGGCCTTACCACGCACGCGCAGAGGGTACAATTCAGGAGGGTACACCCACGACACGGGTCCCCAAGTCGGGGCGTATGATGCCACGAACAGGTATGTGCAGGCAATCAGTCCCTTGGCAGGGGCACCACCCAGAAGCATGGAAGCCTCGGCCACACCATCGATACCACCAGGCACAACCACACCATACTTGGCCATGATACCGGCGTTGGCAAACATCCAGGTCATCATGAGGACGGCACCAATCAGGAGAGTAGGACGACGGCCCCATCTATCAACCCAGACCAGGGCAGGCACGGTCATGACCACGTTGATGATGTACTGGATGGAGGAAGCGAGGAGAGTAGCATCACCCTTATATCCAGCCATCGTGAAGACGTAGTTGATGTAGTACATCATAACGTTCATACCGGTCAGCTGGGACCAGATTTGGGTCCAGACTCCGGTCAGGGTACGATGAATCATCCGAGGCTTGAATAGCTCGAGGTAGGTGACGTCCTTGTTCTCGCGTTCAAACTCGCAAATGTCGCGAATCTCTTGCATTTCGGCTACCACGAAGGGGCTGTTGATATCGCCCTTGCCATGAACGAGGGCCAGCACCGACTGGCACTCTTCCCAGCGGTCATTGCGGGCCAACCAACGAGGGGACTCGGGGAGAATCATCATCCCAAGGAAGAGTAAAATGGCGGGAACAGCCTGCACACCCCAGGGGATCCGGAAGACAGCCTCGCTGTAGTTGTGGGAGGTGGAATCGTTACCATGTCCGATGTATGAGCAGCCGAAGGAGATGCTGTGAAAGAGAAAAGAAAAAAGTCAGTTACTAAATCCCTTGTATGTCAAGGCGTGTGCCACATACTAGTACATGATCAAGATGCCCCAGGTGATGGCCCACTGCTGGGAGCCGACGAGACGACCACGCTTGGAGGGAGGCGCAATCTCCGAAATATAAACGGGGACCTGAGCAGACTCAATTCCGACACTGAGACCGTTGATGACACGCCCGGCAATGAGCATACCCATATTTTGGGAAGCGCACACAATAACGGAGCCGATGACCCTAACTGAATGTTAGCCGCGGTCTGATCCAGCATCGACTCCCATATAACCTGCAACCATCCAACTTACCAAATGACACAGCCAACCATAATGGCATACTTGCGACCAAGACGATCCGAAATGAAACCAGAGATCAGAGCACCGAGCCAAGAACCACCAGGCATGGCAGCAGTCACACCACCCTGAGCCAGGGAGTCGAGACCACTACATACGTCGTCGTCGTTGAATGGAGGTCCCCTAGGTCCATGGTTGAAATAACATCTATAGGCCGGCGTGGTGATGATAGCGGACATGGACGAGATATCGAAACCGAACAGTGCACCGCCAATGACGGACACCGCCGTGATGGCGTAGAGATTCCCTACGACATACATGGTGACTGTTAAACCCAAGCCAGGGGGAAAGGAGGACAAAAACAGAAGTAGCTACAATCCAAAGAGAAAGGAAAAATCCTGCTTAAATAGATCGCATGCCGGGAAAATTCTGCTCTGTATAAACCACTAATAAAATCCACCCGCATATATTGTTTATTTTTTCTTCCATCCCCACTCCCTCGCCCGTGTATGGGATTCTGGGGAGAGAAATTAGTGTAAAATATGTGACCATCTGTATACAAGACTCCAGAGAAAGATATACCTAGGTATTACTGTAGAGTTACAACGGGACCATGCCAAGACTCTGTTTGCAACCCCAGCTCCGTCTACGAGGGCTGATTGGTGGAAACCCAATTATGCTTATCCACTACCATTTTTGTGATTGGTGCACCCATCGGCAATGAACTGGGATCCGGGGAATCGGCGACAACATCTAAGCCGAACGAGGCCAAGCGCGGTAATTAGGAATTTCCCGAACACGGCATCCGTCTTCGGGTTAAGAAAGGAGTCGGCTGACGTCTGCAATCGGCACCGTAGACGGCAGTGGCGTTTCTGGGCAGGAATATCAATCATTCAACATTTAGAGATGAACACGCTCGGGAGAAAAGGTGGTTCTTGTAAATCCCTTTGAAAATAAAAAAGGGTCGACGTGCATATGTTTTTCGGATATCCCCAGACCAACCCACAAAAAAGGTACCTGGGTAATCATTTCAAGGTCTGGGTAGAACCTCCCACCGTTACCAGGGAGTAATTTTTACTGTATCGATTCAATTAACCGGAGTGTCCACATCTTCTACCTCGAGACGAATGAAAAAGAATCTCTTTTCAACCGGTGGCCTGAGTACATAATAGTCCGGGGCCCCGACTACGGTCATATTCCCAGAACGGGACGGTACACGGCTTCTCGTCAAGTTCAGTGGCTGACGCCGAAGTGGACTCGGCTTGAACTCGGCTCCCGCGGTGTTTTTTTTCCTTTTCTAGAATCGTTGGCCGAATACATACTTTTTACCTCTAATTTTATTTAATTTTTCTAGTTTTTTATAGGCAGTAGTCTTTCGCGTGCTACGTAAGTTAAATTGTTGTTTCAGGGCTTTGGACAGCCCTCTTGTCACTGGCTATTGGGGTGGATCAATATTTCCCACGTTGTATGTTGAAGTCGATCGTCTAGACTGAGTTCTCTCAGAGGTGACATTCCCCCGCGTGGAAAAGATGCGGAGGATGGGGAAATACCATTTGCGCTCACCGAGACAATTTCCCCGTACTTTTTGTTCTCTGTACGGAACACGGAGTACGGAGTAACCTGATGCCTAGCGCTGATCTTTCATCTGTTTTAGCTTTTGCCCTTGGACAGATTCTTGAGCCACTGACATCGGTGGTGCAGCTTCTTTCCCCCCCCGCTAATTTTACACGGACCATGATATGTAATCCCTTTCAAATCCATCAATGTTTCCAAGAATGGCTTTGCATATGCACCTACACGGACAAGATAATGTCTGGGGCGTTTGCTGTCTGGCCCGCTTTACGAGGGCACTCAGTCATTCCTGGGTATAGTGGAACTTAGTGCGGGCTCAGTATGCGAGCTGACCGGTAACGTAGTATTTGTACAGTGAGCTCTAGGATGATGTAATCTTGAGAGTCTTTGTGTGGATGAAACACAAGAGTAAACGGCCACTTATGCGGTCTAACGGTGTCTCTTAAAGGGCCGTGAAGTGGTCTTTTCAGCTGTCTTCTCAATAGGGCTCTCAGTGGGCTTCCTAGGTATCCTTAGGTATCCTTAAGATAGTGTTCCCCCTTTCCAGTCGTATGGATAGATAGCAGAAGAAGGTGGGAAAAGAACATGATATGTGCGAGAGACTTTTCTATGTTTAACTTCTGAAGTGAAATTGATATAAGCGTAGACAGCCGCTTCTGCGGCCTTATGATGTCTTTCTTACAGGGCTTTTTAGTGGTCTTTTTAGTGGTCTTTTCAGCAGTCTATTTTGGATCTAGAGGGGCTTATCCTATACTCCAGTGGCAACTGGAGCGTTCTCTACCACTGGCTTAGCCCGGACGGTCTCGCGAAAATCCTCAAGGTTCGCCCCTCTCAACCGAGTAGTGATTATCGGCCTACTCACTATATAAGCACAGCTCTCAAAGGTTTGCATCCAAATTTTTCAACTGAATCCGGCTGAGGTAAGCTTGCACCTCTATCTAGGTATATGAGTGTTCAGGATCAGAAACTGATAACAGCTCGCAAGCGTATATTTGAGAAAAATTACATCACCAACTATCTCAAGCGCATGAAACCCTACAAACAAAAACTGGAAGAGATGGCCTCGAGGTCAAAATACTCTTATAACCTCACACTTGAAGTCAACTGCTGGTGGGAATACACAGCTCCACATCAGTACGAGGTTCTTCAAATAGTGCGCCGTCTGTTGTGGTCTCTGCTGTCACCGTCACTTACTTTATGATATTTTCCCTCACATATTCTAGCACATACGACCATAGGGTGTGGAAAACAGGGCTTCCCGTCCGCTCAGCCGTACTTAAGCCACACGCCGGTGAGTTAGTAGTTGGGTGGGTGACCACCAGCGAATCCTCACTGTTGTATGTTTTTTGCTTTTTTACAATTTGGTTCGTTGCTTCCTACCTCCTTTTGAACTTCTTTTTGATAAACGTTATCTAGAACCCCTTGGTTGTAATGAGCTGTGAAAGAATTGAGGTTCGTGACTGCTCCATTATATTCAAAATTTCTTGGAGATGCAATTATTACTGCGTTTAAAATGCCCCGAAGTCGAAGTCAACTGGCTGAAATTCATAGACGGCTGCACAATACTAGGTACGCTAGTGGGAGAGATCATAGGAGAGCAAATGAATTTGAAAGTGACAATAGGTTCATATATACATTGAAATGCATGAATACAATTAGGGAATGGGTAATGCATAAATACAGTTAAGAAATGGGTTGATACCCGTGGACGTATGACACTGCTATCAAATAACCACTGAGACCCACTTCCCGAAACGGCTTCAAGGGTCGTTTTTCGGGTTCTTAGGATCATATTTCCAGCGGCGATGGTTATCCTTAAGCCACCAGTGGGCGGCGTGGGCCGCTTCGGTGAGCCAGGCCACAGCTTCGGGGCCATTATTCTTCAGCACGACATCGCTCAGGAACATGAGTTGGTGGTTTTCCACGGGATTAAGCTCGAATGGATCGACGGCGACATCGGTGAATCGCCACCTGCCGTCGGGCTTGAGAGGCACGACTAATCGGTATGGCTGTGCGGCGGAGCGCACGGTGAACCAGGTTCCTCCCGGGTTCATGGTGGAGAATTGCCATTCTTTCTTGCCGTCCTTCTCAGGGATGAGTTTGCGGATCATGGACTGGCCCTCGTACATGGGAAGTAGATCGCGGAGGATCTTGGCTCCTTGTTCGTCCATGGAGTTGGTCTCGATGAGAAGATCGAGGATCGTGGGAAGAATTTGCGTAGAAAGGATACCAGCATTTTCGAGATCGATCTGAGGTAGTTTGGGGTGAGAGAAGTATAGCGGCACGTGGAAATTGCCAACGTGAGGGGAATGCCAGGCCGTAATGCCACCGTCATTTGGAAGTGATAGAGCGCTAGGATGAGGTCAGAGGATAGAAGGGTTGTATGGTATAGGTAGAACTTACTGGTCACCAGTCATCACAAGAAGCGTTTCATCGGCAATGCCTGTATCTTCGAGAAGCTCCAAGAGCTCAGCAATCCACTCATCCTGATAGTGAACGGTATTTAGGTATCGATTCAGCTTCTCATTCCGTTCATTCGACAGATCCCCTAGCATCTCCTTATAATCACCAGGCTTATAATAAGGAGTATGTGTTTGATGTGTTAGGGTGCTGATGAAGAGACGAGTGTTGTTCTTCTTCGCATCGTCGATGACATCCCGGAGATAGTATTTCATGATCTTATCCTCATGGCCATGATCCTCCTCCTCTTTGGATTCTTTTGGAACATATTTACCACCGTCTGCATCGATTGTTCTCTTTGCCATAACATTCTGGTATCCCAAATGAGGGGAAAGTAAAAAGTGATTGTCCCAGGCATCGGAGTGTGTCTGCATCCAAGCAGAGTACCACGGCCAGGAAGACCAGTCATCTGTCTGACTGGTACTTGTCTCACTGGTAGTTTTTGGCTGCGCGTTTAATGCGTCGAGGATGTGTGGCAAGCAGGGCTGGTAGATATCGTGCAGGTACTCGAGGTTGGCCTCGACAGCCATAGGGTTCACACCGCATATAGTGGCCGTGAGACTCTTCAGGGTGTAGGTTCCAGACGTGTAAGCGTTTCTCGCGCTGAAACCACCATAGGACTTCGGCTTATCCTCGCCGAATCCGGTCTCAAATCCGGTTAAACGTTCGGCGGTAGGGGTGAGCTTCGAAAGCCTTTCCTGGACATCGCTGGGGATGCCCTTCGGGTAGGAGTCACGGATGTGTTTCATAATGTAGGAGCTATTGCGGAACGGCCATACGTCCTGCCGGGTGCTCTCTAACTTGACGAGAATGACATGCTTAATCTTCACACTTCCGTTGTGGAGAACTTCACGCATAGGCTCCAAGATATCATTCTGGAGATTTGGGAAGTGCAGGGGATCTTTCAGTGGATTGTAGTGTTCGTACACATAGTCATCCTTCTTGTGCATATTGACACGGAATGGAGACCAATCCGGAAGGCCATCTGACGAATTGTACGCAGGCAGCCAGTCGAATGTGGGAAAGGAGTCCAGCGCGGTACGATCTTCCAGCCAGCTGAAATCGGCCGGTAACGAGGTGGCACCTGATGAGACAGGTGGTGGGGCACTTTGAGGAGGAGTTTGAGGTGGGGCTGGAGGGGGTGCTGGAGGGGGGGTTTGAGGAGCAGTTTCAGGAGCGGCACTTCCACTGGTGGACGTGGGACGTTCATGAGCGGGTGAATATTCGAGGTTGCTGAACGGGGCAAGAGGCAGGGATCCAGAGAGATAACTGAAATCCGCATTGTGTGGACGAACGAAACTGAGCAGAACGATGATCAAGCCGCACACTATGACAATACCGCGCTTCAGCAAAGATCGCTTCTTCTTCTCCTCGGGTGCAACTTGGGGTGTGTCGAGTTGCGACACGGAGTCGCTGTCATTGTGATTCTCGTCGTAGTCTTCGATTTCAATCTGCTGATAGGTCTCTGGGTCCAACGGGGTTTTTCTGCGTCGAAGGTATCGGCGGAGAGGAGCGAACAAAAACGAGACCCAAATTTCCAGGAAAGATTCGGTAGCCTCGAATAGATACGGCGTAGCGAAGTATGCACCGATCGTGATCAATATCTCGACAAGGAAAGCGACAATGAACCCGGACAAAATCGTCTGGGCAGCAGTGGGATTTTCTTGACTAGAGGTCTCCGAGTTCCCCCAGGGAATCTCGGCGCCTGTATGGACGTAATAGGAGATGTTGGCGGAGGTCATTGTCGAGAGAATTAGACTGAAGTGTGATTAGCGATCTGCTGTTTCTTTACAAGCCCAAATGATAGCTCACCTGGAGAAAAGAGTCACAACGGCGGCTACATTCCGGAGAATCCGCGATTCAAATGAACGGGTTAGGCAACACGCGAGCAGAATAAGTAGGATATCCACCAAAAAGAACGTGGGGCCCCAGGGGAAGAGGGATGGAACCTCTAAGGCCGTGAGATGCACACTGATATGGAAGCATTTGTATAGGATGAGGGAAACGAAAATAACGGAGAAGAAATATGAGCGGACACGGTCAAGGTAAAGGTCGAGATAGAGTTGAGGGGTTCTGGCGACGTTCAGGACGAATAGGGCTGAATCCTCGAGTCTCCTCCGAAAGGAGACATCTTGATTCATTGAAGACTTCATGGCAGCAACATCCCCTGAAAGAAAGACAAAGTTGGGGGAGGCTGAGGAGAGAAATATAAAATAGTGGAAAATCTAAAATCCAGGGGGTCTAATAAGCGGGGCATAATCTTACTATCTCCGATGCGTCTGACACCACACGTGCGGGATTCCCCTGAAGGGTAAGTGATCTGTGCTCTTATCTTGGGGGCGGTGAGCAATTCCCCGAACCAGATCAATCAGATAGGCCGACTCAGAAACAAACAGAACAAACACTGCAAACCAACAAACTCGCCGCAAGTTGCCCACTGGGGTAATCCACGTGTGAAGGTTAACTCTGAATAGCTCTAATAGCAAATTCTTCAACACGGATGCATTTATAGATAACCACAACGACTACGGAGTATTATCATACTAACATGCATACAGGCACTCCCATTTCATCGCCTCCTGCTGTCAAGTTTCATATCCTTCTAAATCATTCCAAGTCCTTGGCATGCATTGCCTGTAGCCGTTTCAGGACTTGCTGTCCGGGACCCACCAACACTAGGTCTTGGCACCATTATGGGAGATTATCATGTCCACAAATAATTTCAATTTTTTTTTTCTACATCTAGTATGGAGTAGTCTGGGAGTACATGTACAAATAGACACGTATGCTTGACTGTACAGGGACGAAAGCAAATAGCATGCATGTTGTTTCTGGCTAATTTCAGGGGGTGAGGTGAGCACTAGAACAGAAAGGGAAAGCCAAGATTTGCTATGTTGGAGGCGTTCGTGTGAGGCGTTCCTCGTTCTTGTTGTCCGAGAGCGCGCTGCTCTACTCGGTTGGTATTTTATAGGGGCTAGGTTCTGGCTCAAAGTGGGTTAGACCAGTCACTTTTTGGACAAAGTTCATATTCATGAGACGGAGGAGTTCAATTTCTGTACAGAGCAAATGTGTCTTGAAGTTATTATCTTTTCAAGTCAATCGGAATGGCATTCTCCTTTTTCAGCCCTGTTGGCAAATTGCCGATATATGGATCGATATGGGACTGACTATGATTGGTACACGTAAATACGGGGTACCTCCTATTTAAGCCTCATTGAAACACACCGGGGACATATGAAGTCCAGAGTGTGTATCCGTACGGAGTAATATATCTTCGATTAAGACAGTCCACAGATCGAAATTTCGTTCCTAGTTGGCTAGATCCGTCGCATGTCTTAATGTATCTAGAGGGTGTTGCAGGAAGATACCTCCACAAATCGAGATTGCATGACCCCCGTACTCCGTACAATTTATATATCATAAAATAAATTGTGTAATCTTATTTGATGAATGCACTTTAGACCTTCATAGCATAGTGGAAGTATTTAGGATAAACATATTTACATATTTGTTGCGCTCGTGGTCATTAGTACGAGGCATCGTTTTGTCAAGACAGTCAAGAGATGAAGACAGCTCAAGTGAACCATGCCCACTAAGCAGCAAAGATCACCGAAAAATCTCGAATCAACTGACTTGATCCTCTTTCAAGCTCGCGGAGGGAAGACTGAAGCGTTCCGAGCAGGAACTAGGGCGTCTTCCGCGATTTACAAACCCTTGTCTCAACCAAACAGCGACCCAGTATTCGTCCGTAAACTGGTGCTTGACTACCTAGGTATCTACTTTATAAGGTAGATATGTGTATTATACACATGTAGCGATACAGAAAGGTCAGTGATCTAATTGAAAAAGGTTCTCTTCTCTCCTCTCTGGGGCAGATTTGTGTAGTACTTACCAAATGATCTGCTTTGTCTTCGGTAGCCCGCACTCTGAATTACTGAGAGCAATTGCCAAGATCAGCTCGAAGTTTTATCTAAGTAACATATACGGAGTAATTCTCATCTGCATATAGAAAGGAGAAAATATGGTACCTTTATCGAGATATCACTTTCTCCATTGAATTAAGAAACCAACAACTTTTCCCTTTGGCGTACTCACTGCTTTCTCCCACATGGCTGACGGATTATCGAGTGACAACTGGAGCATGTCCACATATCATGGCGTTATGAATGACCGGAAAGTGTAAGATGACTTGACCATGTACAGGATGTTGGCACACATTGGGGGATATCATCCTCCGAGGAGAGGGAAGGGGATGATTTCTCCATTTCAAAATATGTATATAGAGGCAGTTATGTTGATTGAGGAGACGGAGGGAAACTAACAACTGATCAAGGTAAGAGCCAGGTGAATCCATGAAGTTCTCAGATTGGATGTTGATGCTTTCATGGACTACAAACTTGCAGCACAGGTGAGGCAGCACCGTCCAATATCTTTTCTCAATGCGCTCCTGTGTTGTTATGATATTGTTCTGATGCAAACAGAACTATCTTTTGATGTCTATTACCACAGGATGAGCAGCAAGTGTGCAACATTCAAGTATCTCCAATGAATGTCAACAGACATAAAGTTCCTCTCATCTACTGCAAAGCAACATTGTTATGACTACATTTCTTCATCCTCTAGCCAAACAACAGGGAAGCCAAGTTCCTCCCTTCTCAGAAGCGTCGCTATCTTCCACTCCCATTCACGAGCGCGTCGGGTAGATGGTTCCACATTCGCCATGAAATGGGGAGGCTTATCACACTTGTACTTGGCCAATTCACCCGCAAGATCAATCGTAGTATGTAGTTTCCCATCCACCAGCATAAAGATGGTCCCAATTCTCTCATAGATGAGTTTCCCCCATTTCTTAGTCCCAGTGCTGATTTTAATGATTAGTTCCAACCATCCCGTTAAGTCGAGCAAAAGCCACTCTGGACGTGTTTTGTACTCCAAGGAATGTTCTATTTGCCCATCGACAGTATAGCCCTGGTGTTTTGCGTGCCATGCCTTGAATTCCACGTCATCGGGAGGGAATGGTAGCTCCGTCTCGGCCGACTGAAAGTCAAGGATGAGATTCTCAACAGAAATTTGACGGGCCTCGTAGTAGAGGCGTCCTTTGTCGTCTAAACAGGGTTTCTTCTCGCCCACTGGTCCATACTGCAAGAACCGTTCCAGCAGGGCGTAAAAGCACCAATGAAACCCCCAGCGACCACCAGAGCCCAATTGCCTTCCCCCCTCCTCGGCGGTGAGTATACGTCCGAAAAGACGTATATCTACGTGAAGTGTAGATACACGAGTTGTGAGCGTTGGCACTGAGATCCAAGATGAAAACAAATACTGATCATCTAAGACTGAAATATCAAGGACGTATGTTGTTCGCTGCATTCGATAGAGGACTGATTTTGTTTCTTCGAATACTTGACGACTCGTCAAAAGGAGGGGGAGATCGTTTGATGGGCTATGAGAATCACGTCTTTCGTGATATGGCACGAGGTATCTTAGATACGCCCTGTATCTCATGTCCAGAAGAAACACCATGTTCACTGTGGATGGACGGACACGTGGGGTTCGATGGGCATTGAGTGCCTCTTCAAAGATCAGGGCACGGATCTCCTGAGGGAGATCCATTAAGGAAGGCATTGTTGATTAGAGAGCTGATGGTTTGTGGGTGCTGAGGAAGTTAGAATATGCAGAAAGATCTCTGGCCCATTTATACAATTGATCAGTCTATGTTTGCTGTTTGTGCCATCACTCTCACGACAAATAATCATCTCCGTGTCTTGTCCTTCTTCATGGTCGTAACATTGGATACAGAGCTACAATATGTTTGCGGGTTTGTTGCATGTGGTAGTATGGTAGAAAATCCTCATTCTAAAAAGAGATCTCTGTGAAGGGCTACGATGATAGTACTTCGATTATGAGCATCGGCCCTGAATTCTTCTCTTAGTTACCTTTCTTCCGTTGTGTAGCCAATGGTGCTTCTTATTGCTACAGCTATATCGTCCGGTAGATGTACGTAGAAATATCGAACACCATGCTTGTGCTGCTAACGAGTAGAGTGGCCTAGGTCAACTACCTATCCATAAGGGGTATCAATGACTAACATGGTGTACCTAGAAGTATATGCACACTATGTGAACAAGATCAACCCATTAACGGAACAAACACTACATTAATATTATACCATCTGCCGCAGATAAGCAGCAAGCCGACCCAGTGGGAACCTACCTAACCAGCTCCCACTCAGCAACATAGGCCCAAGCCATTCCAATCCTGCCGACCTTCTCCTGAAACTCTTGCGCTGTAACACCACTAGCATCCTCCCGGTCCCCAAATTTAGTCAATACAGCAATCTGCAGCTTCTGACCAGGCGCACCAAGCATACGTGCACTGGGGACATCCACATACCAGAACTCGCCACCGCCCGCGGGTCCGGAGCCTGATACGTGCGTGAAAGGGAGTCTGTCGTCCTCGCGTCCGTCCACACCATGAATCATAAGCAGGAACAATCCTGCATGCTGGATGTGGCTGTGGCGGGAGAGTGTCCAATGCGGACAGAGGAGACCAAACTGGAAACGCATTGCGCCTGGGGTGCTGATAGAGATGTGCAGGTTTTGTGGGTGGAAGGTATTGCGGCCGATGCTGCGCGTGTCGGCATCACTGTAGACCTTGAGACCCTCGACGCCATTTGGTCGTTCCGGGTCCGTGAGGATGTACTCTTCCCAGGTTAGATCGGGACGTCCATCCTCGCGGAAGAACTGGCGTTTGTTTTCTGGGAAGTGCTTTAAACCGAACTCCTCGTTCGGGATCGAGAACATCGCTGGTTCGAAGCGCTGCTTGTATGATTGTCCCCCGTCTTCTATTGCTCCTGCGCCCCAGCAGGAGTCGATTAGCTTCCATCGGCCCCCGTCAATCTTGACGGCATTCCAGGCGTGATTGCCTTCATATGGGGGTACCGGGGCCCCTGGAGCAAGAGCGTAGTGCCCGAAGCCTTTGCCATGGCCACCGACTACCACTGCCTCTAGGCCGGCGTGGGTGGCTAATGCTGCAAAAAGTCCTGCGTAGCCTTCGCAGACTGCCATTCCAGATGCCAGAGTACTAGCTGGCGTGGAGGGTTTCACACAATTATTGAAGAATGAATAGGTATCGTAGAAGATGTTATGATGTAGCCATGTGAATATCGCACGTGCCTTGTCTGTCATGGATGGGAAAGGTGCTGTCAGCTCATTGGCTAGCCACGCCATATCCTGTGTCGGAAGCGATGCACGAGGATATCGGGCGGCATGGTAGTCAGGGCCCGAGAAGTCCCGACATACCAAACATTCCGTGTCTGACGGGGGAAGTGGAGGGCTTGGAGACACAGTTGCCCCATTGAAACGCGGTTTTGTAGCCATTATTTTGAATAGATCCGGACGAGAACCATGTGGAATCGGTGGTGGTGTCCCATTAGAGGGAATGTTGCTAGATTTGGGTTTACTTGTATTACCAAACCCAAACTGCCTAGCATCCTTGATCTGTGCAGCCGTTGGCGGAGGAGGCAATGTCTTCCGGATCGGTAGGTTGACACCTAAGCCATCACTGATTCCATTTGTGTCTGCATGTACCGCGGATGGTCGGCGCGGTGGCAGTCGAGGCACCGGGGGCTCCTCTTCGGCCTCATAGCGTGGGGGTGGCTGGCTAGGATGCGGAGACGAAGTAGGTCGTGGAGGCTGAGTAGGACGAGGAGGTTGACTCGGTCGTGCGGGTTGACTTGGAACAGGGGGAACGGGTGGTTTGGACCCAGGTAGCGAGATTTTGGAGGTCAATCTGGAAGAGAGGCTCCCAAAGCTCCTCTTACTGCTGACAGTAGGCCGCGGAGGAGGCTCCAAGCTAGCTTGCTCCTTCGGTCGGCGGGGAGGTAGCGCAGGGAGTTCTGTCTCGCCCCATGCAGGCGCCTTGATGCGATTGTTCCCAGTTGAGTTCACCGAGGTTGTCGATGAGCCTCGCCCTGCAGTTTTAACTGTCGATGTTGTCGAATATGACGCATCGGAGGTGACTGACTCAAGGGAGGGCCGGTGCTTTAGATCTGTCGGTCTACGGGCTGGCAGCGCAGGACGAGCGGGTGTAGGGGGAGGCAGACGATCCGATTTTCGCGTGGGCAATGGCGGAGGGGCTTTTGGCTTGGGTTTCACCTCAGGCCGAAGTGTTTCCATTGAAGGCGGTTGCAAGACCTGCCGCTGGGTTCTTTCATCTGCAGGTTCATTTCCGACAGATGTTCGGTCTACCACAGAGCCGATTGCATCGTATGAGGGAGGGTTGTTGGCTGACGCGCTCCGTTGGGCGTTCGGGCGGAACGATGGTCCAGGGCCTCCCGGTGGGCGGGCCAGTTGCGAGTGGTTGAGGGCGGCGATCCGTTGCTGGATGGAATTCAGCTGAGAATCTTCAGCCATGGTGCCTGAACCGATATTGAAAGGAAAGTCAAGACGTGTCTAAACAAATTCAACAGCTTGGATTTCATGTACCTTGTCCTTGGCTTGGCGGGGGCGAAAGTATGTAGTCTCGGACTTGACACCCCGAAAAAGAACAACTGTGAATTATCACTGATTAATGATATCAGCTGCCAGAGTTCCCCGGAGAGATAGGAAAGGCCAGTGTATATAAGAAAGAAAAAAAAACAGACGAGTTGGAGGCTCAACTAAAGAGGGGTCAGCCTTGGGGCGATATACGGGGTATCCATGGGTCCAGATCTATATTTGGAACTTCAAGGTACAGAAGAACTGCTATGTACATATACAATAATGTGAGGTTGCTAACAGAAGGGTTGAATGTATTTCCAGAATATCATGATTCGGACTCCCTAACGCCTTAAGCTGGTGAAGCCCTCATCTGGAAAACACAAGAACTAGATACGTTCGGAGATGAATGAAAGAAGATGCAGCAAAGAAAATGACAAGGAGAAGGGTAGCAGTTAAAGATAGCAAGCCTCGAGATCTCCAACTGATAGCATGCAACCTGTTTAGAAGAGCCCGAGGCTGTGATACAGACATAAGAAAGGTCAAGTACATCGTTGGAGAAAGGAAAGGGAAATTCACAAAGTGGTAAAGCCGTGAGGGTAGAGGGCCAGCGTCGATCATCAGCAGCGTCACTTCGTCCCAATGTACATCATCGTCAGGACAAACAGTCAATTCTTAGACATTCTTGTAGAGGAGCAGGGGCTCGCCAATATTCTCGATCTCTGGAATGGTACACTTTAGATCGAATGCCTTGGCTAAAACGATCTTGAAAATCTACTGTGGGTCAGCATATGTTCTATCGGACTTGTAATCGACCGAGCAACAAATGTGAACATCGGCAACGTACCTTTTGCACATTGATGCTATGGCTGGTGCTGCTAAATATCAGACTAGCCTTCATCGCCTTGGCAAATCGCTTGGCCTGCAAATACATTAGTTGCTGCGGGAAAATAGACGAGGATCAGCAAATACCTGGATAGAGATTTCTTCCTGGTCCTCACGGGGGAAGTTCACAAAGTGATCATATTTGGTGCCCACCAGGAAGGGAATGGCTGTCTTATTGAAGCCACGTCCCTGGCGATACCACTCCTTAATTGAATTCAATGTACTCTTGCGAGTGAGATCAAACATGAAGAGAATCGCAACGGCGTCGTTACAGACAAGCGGGAGCATGTTAACAAACTCGCGCTGGCCACCAAGATCCCAAATAGAGAAGGTGATTTCGGTGTTGCGAATCGAGATTGTCTTTTCCATAAAGTTGACACCTAGACAAGACCTAATTTAGAACAAACAGAGTTACTGGGTGGACAAAAATTCAACTAACCCAATGTCTGGATGTAATCCTCATCCCAGCTGCCCTCCACGTACTTGACCATCAAACTGGTCTTTCCGATCTGTGCATCGCCTACCATACCAACTTTAATCACCACACTGTTCTTGTTAGCCTGAGAGGCTTGGCGCTGGCTGGGGTCTGGTTGCTGCAACTGAGAGACACCAGGGGCGCGTTCTGGACCACTGGAGAGTCCAGATCCGGGTCGGGAGTTGGGAACAGGTAGGGGGTGGTGGCTTAGCAATGGAGATGAGTTCTGACGGGACTGGTCTGTATCTTGAGCGGCATATTCAGGTGCAGATTGATGAAAATCGGTCGATCGGGAGTGATAGTGCGCCTTCGAGTCGCTATTATAGCCATTGTTGATGGCGGCACGACTGATAGTGTGGTCGGAAGCCGGCTCTTCGATATTGACCATGACTGGCGCAGGCTGTTCCATAGGGTGGTTCAGAGGTTGTTCAAGAGGCTGCTCTAGAGTTTGCTCGGGTGGAATCCCATGTCCCTGTCCGTGTGCCCGCTCCTGTGACTGTTGCGTTTGATGTTCTGGGGCAATCTGCTCGGATTCCGCAACGATGGGAACAGCGGGCGCCTCCGCCCCAGAGGCAGCAAAGGGCTCCAAATTAGGCTTAGGGAACTCCATGATGCTTCAATATGGGTGCTGGGGTCGAATTTAGAGATGCAACCTGTCAACCAATTCGTGATCATCAGCATATATCCGTGGGTGTGTGGGATGGAGGATTTGAAGAAATGACTAACCAGTATCACAAAGGGCTGAAATTCCAGCGCAATCTAGCGAGATTGCATGTGTATGCCTCAAGGGGTTTGTTTTTAGAAAATTGAAGGAGCCGGGAGCTGTGTTGATCTCGGGCGTTCGCAAGGGTTGTCCCTGAGTAAACAGACCAAATCGGGGGGGACGACGGGAAAAGAGGTAGGAAAAGCAAACAAATGCAGGAACCAGGCTGGAAATGAATGTCAAGTATGTAATTCCTAACAGCAGGGCCCAGGCAAATAAGAAACGTCAAGGCTTCAGGTACCTTCAGCTCGAGGGCTGGCAAGTCGGATCTGACGCTAGTCCACGATAGGTTTAGCGCGTCTCCCACGCTGTTGCCAAAATTTACGGGAAAAAAAAAGTTCTTATCGTGTTCCCCTCAGTCTCGACAACTTTTATAATCAACACATTTCTTGATATCAAAGATGTCCAAGAGAAGTGCTGAAACCGATAATACCGCCGCCCTCAAGGCTGGTGAGCGGCCAATTGCAGATGCCCCAATGGACGAGGCGGGGGAGTTCGAAGACGAGTTCGAGGATGAGTTCGAAAGTGAAGATGAGATTCTAGAAGCTGGAGTGGATGGTCGCCCAGATGCTGAGCGTGAGGAAGAAGAGAAGGGTGCGCATTCTCCATGATATGAATATCTAAATGTCGTCCACCAAACTAACTTTGTGTTTTTTTGAAAATCGTATAGAAGCTATGGATGTTGACAAGGAGACTTTCATTCCTGGACGAACAAAATTGGCCCCCGGAGAGACACTGTCGCCTGATCCTTCCACCTACGATATGCTTCACACGCTCAGCACACCATGGCCATGCCTTTCCTTCGATATTGTGCGTGATTCGCTCGGTGATAATCGCAAGACCTTCCCCGCCACTGTCTACGCTGTCACTGGCACACAAGCCGAGGGATCGAAATCGAAGGACAATGAACTCATGGTGCTTAAGATGAGCGGCTTGAGCAAGATGGAGAAGGATGGCGAGGACTCAGACAGCGACTCGGACGACGACGACATGGGTGAGCCCATCCTCGAGTCCAAGTCAATTCCGCTTGGCTCAACGACAAACCGCATCCGTACCCACCAGACCCCCTCACAGTCCGGTGATTACTCCAAGCCTCCGCAAACCCTTACCGCGACCTGGTTGGAGAACTCGCAAGTCGTCATTCACGATGTCACTGCCCACCTTTCCAGCTTCGATGTTCCCGGCACTATTCTTCCCCCTTCAGCATCCAAGCCTCTTTCCACTCTACGCATGCACAAGACCGAAGGATACGCATTGGACTGGTCTCCCCTTCAGCCTCTTGGAAAACTGTTGACCGGTGACAATAACGGATTGATCTACGCTACTACTCGCACCGAAGGCGGCGGTTGGGTTACCGACACCCGACCTTTCACAGGCCACGCTTCCTCTATTGAGGAACTGCAGTGGTCTCCTAATGAGCGCAATGTATTTGCATCCGCTAGCAGTGACGGTAGCGTCAAGGTTTGGGATGTGCGGTCCAAGTCGCGCAAGCCTGCCGTGGACGTCCAGGTCTCCAACACCGACGTGAATGTTATGAGCTGGTCTAACCAGACCGCTCACCTTTTGGCCACCGGTGCTGATGATGGACAGTGGGCAGTCTGGGATTTGCGTCACTGGAAGCCCAATGCCGCGGCGCCTTCTGCTCAGATCACCTCTACCCCCGTTGCGTCATTCGACTTCCACAAGGAGCCAATCACCACCATCGAATGGCACCCCTCAGACGACAGTGTGGTGGCAGTTGGCTCCGCAGACAACACCGTCACACTTTGGGATTTGGCTGTCGAGCTGGACGACGAAGAAAGCCGCCAGGCCAACATGGCCGATATTCCTTCGCAACTGCTGTTCGTGCACTATATGGAGTCTGTCAAGGAACTTCATTGGCAGGCACAGATGCCTGGTACGCTTATGGCTACCGGCAGCAATGGATTCAGGTATGTTATAATCTTCTCATTACGAATATAAATCAAGCTAACCAGTTTCGTTTTATAGTGTTTTCAAGACAATCAGTGTCTAGACGAATTAAATGTATCTACGCTCCGACTGACTCGGGAATTTCATGTGCCATGTCTTGCTCATATACCATTCGAATTTTGTGGATTTTTTTGCTCCCCAATATCATTATGCTCGGAGTTAAACCCTTTCCTTCAGATGGTTAGGGTGGTGAACAAAAAAGATTTTGTTTTTATATCTGGCATAGTAAATAGACATGTTTTTGCGAAATTTCCAGCCAGTAGCATATCCAAGAGAGATTGCTCCTCCCACAAAGTCAATGTGGTATCTCTCTCTCCAGGGCCAGATAATACCTCAGCGGAACTAGATCCAGGCAATTCCGCCAATCCCCTTAGCCGAGGCCAGCCTAAGGGGGAGGGGCAAATCTGCAATGCAAAACATCAGCAGAGCAGTTGCAGCGGAAAATACACCCTTATTCCAACGCTCCTATGCAATACTGCCACGGATTTACTCAGACACAAACGTAACTCGCTATTCTCGCCTATTCAAAACCCATAGCGCCGAATTAGAGCAAATGTACTAGGCCTTAGCAGGGATATAACCTGCAGCTATGCCAAGTCACTGCCACAGGATGGACCGTGCCAGATCGCCAATGCGCCATTAAATACCATATGCGGACTAATTGTATGTGACGTGACTTAAATATCCCATGTAGCCTTTCGGCGCAGCAAGTTGGCCTGGGGCCGAGTCGGGTGCGACGAATGTCTAGACCAGTCGGTTCAATGATCCAGGGCTGCGTTGGTTAGTGGCGGGTGGTGTACGGAATAGCCCGTTGCCAATATTTTTTTTTCTCTTGTATCTGTAGGGTAGGGGGAATAACCAGGAATTACAGAATTCAATACAACACGTTCTAGTGGGAAGACGTGGAAGATCGACCTTGGCTGTGCATTGTGGCGATGTGGGATGTTTTTGCGCTGTCAACGCAACGAGACCCACGTTGTTAGGTTGGATATTTTATTGTATGGATATCGGATTGCCATGGCATAAGTATGGAGACTGTGGAGTGGATTGGACACTCTAGGTATGACATGCATAAATTCCAATGGAGACTGTTGAGCACATTTCAATGTCAGACAATTGACTGTTGTGCTTGTGTTGCTCGGCTCAAGACATCGGAGGTCAGTCGTGAAGTATATTGACGTATACGGAGTAGTGCCTACACACTAGGAGCTATATCGGGGCGTAGTGTGTATGCGTCCAGTGTGTGTCTATAATGTAACCCTCAAAAGGGCTGCATACTACTCCGTACGCAAGGTACCTCACGCTAAAAAATCAATCGATCTGATCTACCAGTCAAGTCTATAGGAAAGAGTTCAATGCTCCCTCGTCATCGTGCCTGCAATTAATACCACTAATGCACGCCCGTGCCAACCGGTCAATCACATCAGATCTAACCGCTCTCACGTTTGCATTAGCAGATGCAGTAACAGGCTAAAATAGCTCCGTTTTTGCGACATTCGGCTGTTCTCCGGCCAAAAATCTCTCCGATATCAATTGGTCAGGTCCAGCCTCCTTGTCTCTTATCGGATAAAGCGGTTGATTCCGCCTATCGGTAATGGTACTGAAATGACTCCAACTAGGGTCTCCTTGGAGTAGTCCTATCTTGCTACGGAGTAGAAGTGTTGTATCCAATGTACATCTGAGTACGGAGTACGGAGTAAACTAAATATAACATCTTCATGTCTGATCTTAGCGCTGGATAAACCCCAGGACTCGCCACCAATGCTCATAAAAAGCACTGTTCCTGGGTCCGAACGCGCATATGGAGTACAATTGGCAGCTCTCATCCGGTATGATACGACCTTATGCCCACCCTAAACTTTGATCGTCCACGCAGGGACTCGGCCAGTCAGAGTGTGAGCATGGGCGCCTGTCCATGCGCTGGAAAATCCATTCCCGACTATCACTACTCCGTACTGCATACCTAGTCTAATGTAGTACTTATCCGGAGACATACCCTTACAATATATGTCTTCGATAGGTGTTATCTACACTGTGGTCATAATAATGATACCTAGAATAAATAGTCTATGCCGTATCATGTTATCGTAACGTTATCCAGACACACGGCCGAGAACAAACGTATCCTCTATGGTTGCGGGAGACCCCACTAGCCTCCGTATCTTCCGCTATCCACTACGCAGTATGAAGTATGAAGTATACTGCCTATGATCTGAATTGAATTTGTTTCAAATATGTGGTTGGCCATAATGTGCGACATTTGACGCCTTGGATTCCGGGACACTTTTTGTTGCCCTGGTGGCTTTGGATATCCTCTGTTCCGCTGATCATATGCTGTCATCCCACATCTCTTTGCCGCTTGATCTACCCTGGAATGACGACGATGGACTGGCCTTTGTTTTTTTTTTTTTTTTGGGCTTAAATCACTGGGTAAAATATGGTAGGCTCGGTTAAATCAACCGAGCCATCCTCGATATCAATGGCCAGTTGACCTTGAACAAGTCGGAGCCTCAGGAGATTTAAACGGAGGCAAGATCAACGCCAAGATGTATGATCACATCGGGAAAGCAACCTATGTACACCTATGTATAGATTTGAGTCTACATGAGCTCATGACAACACCTTATCTTTGTTTATTCTTCACAACTGTTAAATGAGAGATATTCGGGAATTGAAAGGCACGGCTTAAACTCCGATCAGGGGTGTTCCGCCATCCCGCGTTGATGCCACCCGTGACACACAGGGCTAGGATGTGGGCGCTTCGGAGAATTTGTGGAGATATTTTGATAGCTTTGTAAACATTGCCTGAGCCGGTGTTTCATCGTAATTTATTATCTCGATATTACTCACATCTAACAGGTTAGAACAGTGTACTCCGTTTACACGTTGCACATATGGTACAGAGACCCGCGAAGCGCGGTTACGCAATAACGTTTAATGGACTCGATTCATCGCTGATGTACAGTCAAGGATGCCCCTGTTAGTATACGATGCAGTGTACTAGTGCCCAAAGTGTACAGTATCATTGCATGATTAGGAACAGTGGCGTCTGCCCCTGAGCACGAGCTCACAAGCAATGACTTGGATGTTTCAGAGCTTGAATATCCAGACAGGATAATATTTACGAACGGCCTCGATGTACGGCATAGCATAGCATGGTATTGGGTTTGTTCAGCGATGAAATGTGTCCGGGGTTCACTGTTGTACGATGCTTTGAATGCGGTGAGACATGTCTCTGTCAAAACTAAATACCCTAGTTCATTTGATCTAAGGCTTTATAGTATATTCCGTGGCGACCGGAATGATCGGATATATCGCTCACGAGATATCAGCTTGTTAACCATATTGATGTGGCCGAAGTCCCTTTTCATCTATAGGTGCATGGACGCAAGTGGTTTGCAAATAGGCCGGATGCCGACGTTCTCAAGGGGATACTCAGACCCTTGAGTCACAGCTTATTGATCGATCAATCCAGACGGATTGGCCAGTTCTCTTCTACCAACCCGGATCAACCCCGGCATCAACAGAGCTAAGAGACAGCTTACTGCGCCAGATCTGGGAAGGGTGGCTTATAAAACCGCTGTTTCATTTGTCGCTTCAACAATCCTTGACTCACCTCGGGTCACCTGCAGCTTCCCTAGGCTCACTCTAGTGTGCTATTTTGACTAGTGCATTGTCAAGTCCGGGGGATTCTGCAAACGAGATGTCCGTGCGACCAAATCATGGCGAGCCCTCCAACGTACTTCAGACAGGTTCGGACAAATAGGGGTTGTAAAATTGACAAGCGTTCATTGCCGTGTGACCATTTCCCTCTGCAAGTCAATTCAAAGCTGTGTTCACACCGAAACACTGGATCCCCAGATCACTGATCGGCTGCATACCCAATGGAGTGTCCTCGTCTTCGTTCCCGTGCGACCCAAACTCAAAACGGCGTGGCGCAACGTGCGCAGTCGATACGGGATGGGGATTCTAGAAAACGCTTGAAGGGCAGATTCCGGGGAAAGCAGATTAAAAGTCTGGGGGAGCCAAGAGAAAAGGGAGAAAAAGAAGAAAGACCCCATCTACCCAATTTCCCATGGTTATTACCGTTGCCACTGCAGCAACGATCCGGAGCATAGTCTCCCAGAACAGCCGCATGGTACGTGGGCAATCCCCCACACGAACCCTTTTTCTGGCTTTCCCCCACAAATATGACGGCCACCCGCTTAATCATACCCCGGGCACTCCGCCCCCCGGGATTTTATGTTTCTCAATCTCATGGGCTTCCTACAACATAGACAGAAGTGAAGCTTTGGAAAGATGAAAAGGATCAAAATAAAATAAAATAAAACTGAAACCAGAAGCTGTCACGAGGTCTTGCCTTACTGTATCTTACCATCTTACCATTATTATTGTGTATTATTCTCAACCCTCGGGCCCACTCCGATACTTCCACGCTTACCAATAAATTAAAAAAAAAAAAATATGTTTTATCTCATTACTCCGTATACATTATGGAATACCTGTGAATTCAATTCTAATCAAACTCCCAAATTCCTTGAAACAAAAACATTCTTCAATTGCATTCCACGTAGTATCAAGCTAGGTGTTTCAAAGGTAAAATCGTGCCTAAAAGGCACAATACTAGTCAAGTCTGGCGTTACGACGCTAACCCTAAAAGGGCAAGTAAGTGGAGAGCACCCAATGAGTCTCGTTGATAACCAGAGTCAGGAACTGGTGGGCATCTAGTAAACTGTGCGTGTTCATAACATTTATCCTATACCTCATTGGGTATTACCCTGGGTAATCGTGGGGGTTTCATTGGCAGAAAATGCCCAGCCCGTGTGTTTGGGATCCACTAACTGCGCTCTGTATCGGTACCGTCTGCTTGCTCATCTGTCTCTCGTCTGTTGGTATGGTTGTCTGGGCCGAACATCGAACTGGGTCATAGTTGCCTCGTATGTACCTCCGGTGTACCTTTGCCCTCGGACCCCCTTATCGTCGGTACCTCCACAGTACTTTTCCCATACTGCCCGGTCCACTCTCTACCCGCCACTACTGCCACTACCACGGTGTATGTAAGTACCCTGTCCCAGGTACCTCGCTCTGTAGAACGACTCTCTGAATACTCAACCTTCGGAGGCAATTTCAAACTTCCCAACTACTTCTTCTCTCCCGACATCCTCTGCTTCTCTCCCAACTTCGCTTTTCCAGTGTTCTTGTGGTTTCCTTTGCTTATCAACAATTGCCTATCACTACATCGGTTATCTCCGGCTTATCCAACTTAGTTGTGAGATCAATTCCCTCAATGGATGCCTGAGTTTACAGCATACAACGTCCATGCTCTAGCTCCAACCCTGTGATGTGAGTGATCTTGCCGAAGCGCTATGTTCCAGCATCATCCATGTTAGTTCGATTCGCTGATGTTTCCAACCTCGACAGACGTCAACACTAGGCTCCATAACCGCCATACTGGTCTCCAGTCCCCATATCCTACAATCGAAACCCATTCAACCCGTTTTCCGGCCAGCGAATCCTTCGATAGACTGTAAATTCATTTCCCCTTATTGGTGGGTCCTGTTCATCCCATCTCACGGCAAGGTTCCTGATAGCCTGCCGCGGTACCTTGGGTCGTTTTGATAACACCCTCTACGCATCATATGAGACACATGCTGACTTGATGTCATTTGGATGGAACAGCTGTTGATGCGGCACTTTGTACAAATTTGAAAATTCAAATATCGTCCAGACGCGACCTTTGCTCAATCATAAGATTGACATAAGCTGTCTGCCTTGGCAACTTCCCGCACGTCGCAACTGCACCCTCCCCTCCGAGACCGCTATTCAACTCGCTGGTCTGTGAGGAGCTTCTGAAATCTAGAATGCTATTGGATGCTATGGTCGGACAAGATCGGGACCATAGCCCAAAAGTGGTGGACCTTGCCAGTATTCACGAAATTCCGGGAAATATGCCTGGTGAGTTTAACTGTGACAATTCCCTGTGTGCAATTCTTACCCATATAATTTTTTAGCTTCAAAGGAGTCAAAGAAGCAGACCGACCTTAACGGTCAAACGGGTGTCAATGGCAACATTCCACCCCCTAAAACAGATAAGCCTCGGCCCCACGTCTGCACTACCTGCGGTCGCTCGTTCGCGCGATTGGAGCACCTCAAGCGCCATGAGCGCTCGCACACTAAGGAAAAGCCATTCGAGTGCCCAGACTGCGCTCGGTGCTTCGCTCGGCGCGATTTGCTCCTGCGACACCAGCAGAAGTTACACATGACAACCACGCCGTCTTCTCGACCGAGGAATGGTCGCCGTGAGAGCACCGGGGCTGCACCCGGTGCTAACCGGGTTCGCAAGAACTCCATTGCCAATACTTCGTCTGCTTCGATGCGCCCGAGGGCCAACACCATCGGCCATGTTGATGGGGCGGCATTGGGTATCCCTGGTGCCGGTAATCCGTCATCTGCGCCTACTCAATCGGGTCACACATATCACCCCAGCCTTAGTTCTTCTGTTGGCTCAAGCATGGACTATAGGGGATTCGGCTCTGGACACCCTTCTATGAACGGCCTTGCAAAGATCGAAACTTCCGGGCTCCCCATGGACATGTCCGGAGGACTTCGGACTGCTCCCGTGTATGGGAGCTTTGATACGGGTATTGATGGTATGCTCATGGGTCACGGTAGCACCATAAACCCGGCGCAATTACACTTTGCAGGATCCCCGCAAGGCTTTGGCGATTCGCCCTCATCTCCGTTCGGCCACTATCACAATGGCATTCCACCCTCTGCGGATCCCATGATGGATGAAGACATGCACTTTGACTGGATGAACGGGCTTGATACAGGCGTGGTTCTGGGAAATGGCAACGACTCGGTTCTTGACGAGTCCTCGCCATCAGCAATGAGCACAGGTAGCCAGAGCGGAATCAGCGAGGCCATGCTGGATGGCCCCAATCGCATTCCCATCTCCAACGGTTGGCATAACCCGTTCCCTGCGCACCACCCGGCCAACCAGTTCGCGATCGATTTTTCCCCGACGACGTTGAACGACCTGGGGATCCCCCCGGAGACAGTGTCGCCCAAGTCTCTAATGGCCCAGAATCCGTTTTCTGAGACGTATGCCACCCCCCCATCTATGACCTCGGTCGGCCAGCCCATCATGGGAGGACATTCGCAGAGTATGTTTTCATCCTCTCTGGCAGCCAACGGAGAATCTCCTAATCCTCTCAACCTTCCTTTCACGAATAGTGCCCTTCGAAATGAACATTCACCACTCTCAACGGATACATTTACAGACTCCACACGACAGGCTCTATTAGCGAGCATGTCGGCCCCCACTGGCTTCAACCATCGCAAGTATTCCCAACCCGCAAGTGGACTCCTAAACAGTCGCGAGCTGTTCGCCCGCTCGACTGGCTTCAACAGCTCCGGTCAATTGCCTAGCACCTCGGACTTGCAGCGGTACATATCGGCATACATCACCTACTTCCACCCCCACATCCCATTTCTGCATATCCCAACCCTCAATTTCCAAGCTCCTCAGTACACGAACAACCTGCGCACGCCAAGCGGACACCTCAATCTCAGCTCAACCGGCGTTGCTGGAGGCGGGGGTTGTCTAATCCTCTCCATGGCCGCTATCGGTGCCTTGTACGAATATGAATCTGCCGACTCCAAGGATCTCTTTGACGCCGCCAAAAAGATGATCCAATTGTATCTCGAAGAACGACGAAAAGCCGACATGTCTGCTGCTCTCAATCGCTCGCATTCCCCCCGCGATAACTCGGTACACAACACCCCACTTTGGCTAGTACAGGCGATGCTATTGAACGTGATTTACGGCCACACTTGTGGTGATAAGACATCGGCAGACATTGCTAGCACGCACTGTGCTGCCTTGGTCAGCCTAGCACGTGCAGCCGAACTAACACATCACCTGGATCCCAAGAACCTGCCACAAGATCATCTCACTACCGGTAACAACGGAAATGATTCTCCGGGCGACACAGAAAACTGGATGTCCTCGTCATTCACTCAACCGAAAGAGCGCCGAGATTGGTTGAATTGGAAGCTCGTGGAGGAACGGAAACGTACCCTTTACGCTATCTTTGTTCTTTCTAGCTTCCTCGTCTCCGCCTACAACCATGCACCTGCACTCACAAATTCAGAAATCCGCCTTGACCTTCCCTGTGAAGAGGATCTCTGGGCGGCTGAATCGCCTCAAGCGTGGAAGCAGATGGGTGGCCAAACAGCCGCGAAAAAGACCTCGTCATTTTCTGCTGCTTTGACATCTCTGCTGACTGCCAGCCAACGAGAGCAGAGTCAATCGGCGAATCTCTTCTACAACTCCGACGATCTGTCCAACTCGGACACCCGCCCAAGTACTTTCGGCTGCCTAGTTCTCATCTACTCGCTACACAACTACATTTGGGAAACCCGCCAAAGACACATGGGCCGGCAATGGACCGCCCAGGAGACAGATGCTATGCAATCCCACATCGAGCCCGCTCTACGGGCATGGCAAGCGGCATGGGCCAGTAACCCTGTCCACAGCCTAGAGCGACCGAATCCTTTCGGGGCCGGACCATTGTCTGCAGACAGTATTCCCCTTCTAGATCTGGCCTATGTTCGTCTGTTTGTCAACCTTGGCCGATGCAAAGAGGCATTCTGGCAACGCGATTGGAATGGCATGGCTGATGAGCTCGCACGTGGCACTGATATTTTCCAGCACCCTGATGCTGCAATGAGCGACGTTGTGGACCCGTCTCTCACAAGTCATCTTGATACGAGACGCGACTCTGTTGCCGATCTAGGTGTATCAGAGCTAGCCATTTCCAGGACACCCACACAAGATGAGCCCATGCAGACTCTGTCCAACATCTACAAGATCGGTCAATCCAAGCGTGAAAAGCACTTGCGCAAAGCGGCATTCTACGCGGCCGATTCCATCTCTATGTCGGATCGTCTTGGTAATACCTTTGCTGAGTTCTCGTCGCGCGAACTACCCCTCCAGTGCGCGTTGTGTGCTTTCGATTGTGCACAGGTGCTGGCGGAATGGATCACTGCTGTTCAAGAACGCGTGGGCCCCTATCTTGGTGTCCTCGGTCGCGACGATGTCGACTTGACTCAAGTACCTGGAGTCATGCTACTAGAAGATGAGGACTGCAAGCTGGTGGATAAGATCAAGGAGATACTGGGAAGTATTGAGATGAAAATGCAGCGCGAGGTACAAAATGGCATCTCCATATCTGCGCTGAATGTCGTGCAACGGCTACCCAGTGTTGTGGAAGGGGGATACGGATGTAAAATATTGATTGCGACAGCCAGTCTTTTGGAACGGGCTGCTGTCTGGCCAGGTTAGTTTCAGCAACCCCCTCACTCAACCCCTTACAAACCAGAACAGTTCTCTAACATTAACTCACAGTAACGAAACTGATGGCCCGCTCCCTGGAAGCCCAAGCCATGCGAATGAAGGAGCGTACCGAGCACTCCGTGTTGATGACCACTTAATGACCCCCTCTTTTACCGTGTTTGATTGTCCAATGTTTGATCCATATCTATTTCCCCCATCTCCCAACACCTGTTTCCCATTTGCACGCCCGTGTACCATGAATAAACAATCTGAGGCAACCCACCATTCCACTGAAGCATGTGTATCCGCACCAACAACCCGCACTCGTCCCCCTCGCTTGGCTCTCGCAATCTGCGTACTGCCTTTGATACCCTTCTCTGAGACTTCGATTCTGTGTCATAGACAAATTGCCTGCTTATGTCATATCATCTTTCCCCGCTTGCTAGCGTTCATGCTTTGTTCGTACCCCCTGGTTGATGTTCTTGCTGTGGTGTGATGATTGAATGGAGAGTGGCTTTTTCTCGTTTTTTTTTTTCCGTCTTGACATCGGTTGAGGGTGAGATCTCATTTCTTTTGCCTATGCGGTGTTTTATTATCCAGAGTTCTACTTCGTGTGAATATGATTTATCTTCTCTTAAAAGGATTGTTATTATAGTAGGTAGAGTAGTGTGTAGACAAGTAGAACAGCTCTAGCTGCCCTATGTGATAGAAACTACCATACCATTAACAGAATTCACGAATTTTCATAATTACGCAGTTTATGAGAAAGGACTTTGCTTGGGCTAGATACTGTCAAGAATTGAAAGTAGCATATATGCTATTCTCCACAAAGTCCTCTGTCCATTGTAGGGCCTCGGGGAATAAATAGATGACATAATATTCCCCACCTGAAACCCATGGATGGGCAGGTTGCTGGGGCATCAAACGCGTTAAGTGGTTTTCGCGTTAAGCACCCTGGTCAGACTCATCTTTGGCAGATATATTTGTCTGATGCCAATCACATATGGCCAAGCTATCTTTACACCGGAAATGAGTACTACCTCTAAGCATCCGCCCCAAACCTCTCCATCGCAGCCTCCAACTGCCTCGGCTTCTCCACCCAATTAATCTCCGCTCGAACCTCAACCCCAATGCCCTATCCACGCCCTGTCTCCCCGGTCTCCCTCGAAACATGCGTGTCTTTACCCTCCGAGATAGATTCCGATGACTTGCTCGCCTCAGATGACGAGTTGGATGATGCCACCCGAGCTGCAAAGCGTCAGCGGGTCGAGAAGTTGGCGGAGACCTATCTGCAGGGCAAACCGCTGTTGATTCTCTCTGCGTCGCTGCGAGGCCCGTTCGATGAGGGATGGGTGAATCCGTGGAAAAAGAACAGGGCACGCCGGGCTGGCGCACCAGCGAGAGTTTTGTTGAATCGCCAAACAACTGTCCCTGAGCGGGTGGTCCAGGAGACTGACTTGCGGGTCCCGAAGTACCGAGAGGGTCTATCGGTTGATAATCGTCACCGGGAGATTCCTGCAACATCGTTCAACTCCCCTAGGACCTCGGTACAAACTGGAGACCGCTCTCCGCCCTCTCAATTACCGCGGAGGCAATCCAAGGAACCCACCTCGCGCCCCGGACATGATGTGCAAAATGGAGCATCGCGACGGTCTCCCACAAAATCAAAGGAGCCGCCATCGTCGACAGTGGATCATCGGCCAATCATGCCGCCTAGGACGGCGGACTGGCTGAAGAAAGATCGGAAGCTCATGAACTTCACCAAATTCGAACCGCCGAGCTCGCCAACAATATCTGTTGCTTCTCGTCTGTCAGATAAAGCTCGTCGGCTGATGCCTCGCACTGTTCAAGTCCAGGTCCCACAGACGCCGGGATCACCAATCAGATACCCTCCTATTGAAACTGTCCTTGCGAAGACAGCTCAGAGTGCTCGTGCAAAATCGGACGGGCACGTATCCCCAAGCTCGACTTCAATCGCCTCAGATCAAACAAAAGTCCCAGCCGTTCCAAAAGTATCACCATTTCAACAATACAAACAATCTCATTTGCTACAGGAAGCATCTCTCCAAATCGTTAATTCTTCCTCTCAACTTCCTAGGTTTGAATATCGGAGGTGGCTCCGTGAACATTCCAGTCAAGAGCAGAGGACTTCTCCTATGCAGGATGAGAGTATTCTACAGGAAGAGACATTTTTGCAGGAGGACAGCCCCCTGAAAGAAAGACCCATAACTGATCCCGCACCCGCCAGTCCTAGTCCCGCTACGGATCAAGCATCCGAACCTTCTAAAGCTGAACCTTCGGCCCCTGAAGAAATAGTAGTTCAAAATGAGGACTACATAACGAGAGATGCAAGCCACAAGAATTTGTCGAAAGAGACTAGGTTCGCAGACGAGGAAGATGTCATAGAGGACAATCTTGTGGTGGAAGAGGTCACAGTGGTAGATGTTGGAAACGAGGAAGATGCATCGACATTCCCAAACACTGATATCTCTGCACCAACCGAACAGAACACCTACGACGATCTCCCTTCTGCCCAGCCAGTGCCAGCACCTTTGGGAGTTTCAGATCGGGTAACATCATTACACTCGACGGCTTTACCAAGAGGAGATTCTGGACAGTATGCACAGCCAAGCCCTGATACCCAGCTTTCGACCCAGGCTGCCCTTTTGCATGCCCAGAAGTCTTTTCAAGATGACATAGACAGTCCGGAATATTACAATCAACATACACCGAATCCGGACCGGGCAGTACATTCACCCAATGCTTCTCTCCACTCAGCAAATGTCACCCCATTCTACCGCCTAGAAGAGTCGATTCGACGTGATCTAGAGCGGAGTTCGGAATCTATGAATAAGGACAAAATGCAAGCAGTGAGCACGCAATTTATGCTTGATGCAGCTACACCTTTCAATTTCAGCAGTGAGCAAGCTGGTCAAGACCGGAGCTTGAAACCTACGAACAGAAACATGACGCAAGCCTTGAATACGCAGTTCATGCTCGATGCAGCTACGCCCTATGTTTTCAGCACAGAGAAGCGACAGCGCGCATCTCGGCCAGACTCAGGTTCTCCTACAACCAGAAGCTTCAAGAGAAAAAGGACGCCCGAAAGACCATCCCCTTCCACTAGGAGTCAATCAACATCCCCTGACAATGAATATCACACTGCAGAATCCCAATCAGGTGAAGACGAAGAAAGCTCACGATCATTGGCCCAACAGTTGGATCATCGATCCATTTACCAGTCTCCCACAGAGGTCGCGTCCTTGCCCCTCACCCTCAATAACGCGACGCCAACGACAGGCCAGGATGGACAGGGTGGAATGGAAAGTTTCAACCTTAGTCAAGCAATCGCAGATGCTGGTAGTTGGCTTCAACAAAGTTTTGATTTCATCAAGGACAGCGGTCGCTCGAGTCAAAATCTCAAGGCGATTCCTACCTCTGATGCGCGCCCATCTCCTTTGCACATGGATCTATCTCAATGACGAGAGTTCCTTGATGCTATTATGACTGTATTTTTTACTCCTTGCTCTTTTCATTTTTGCATCTTCACATGCATAGCGTGTTGAAATGTCCAGCTTGGTCGCCCGGTTGTTTCGGTTCTCATAGTCTGTTCTAGCATATAGTGGTAGATTTTTATTAGCAATACATATTGATTATGGATTGTGCAGGATTTTCATTTGTCGGAAAAAAGAAGATAAAAATCACAGAAACGAACAATTGGAGCAAAGTAGCAGAGACCGTCGCTGGAGATACGTCAGGAACCAAGTGGCCCGAGCGCCAGCGGGGAGAGCTCCGAACATCACCTTGCACACATCTCAGTCAATGAGCCGAGATGGCGCTGACATCAGTAAGAGGTTCTGATTTCATACCAATGAATTGCGGCTAACAGAAGCAACAGTGGAAAGCATTCAACTTCATCGACGTGTCACCGGTGAAGCTACCGGAGGACAGCTCCTCAATATTCAATGTAAGGCTCCGACCTTCCTCTGCTCCAGTCGCACTCTATCTAACAATCAACCCCAGAGCGATCTCTCGAGTATCTGTACAGGCTCCGCGAACCTCTTCGTCGGAACTACCGATGGCTTCGTACACATCGTCTCCTCGGCCTTCCGCGTCGTGCGATCGTTCAAGGCCCACGATACCGGCTCCATTACACACATGCGGCAGATAAATGATACCGCTCTGCTTGTCACCGTTGCAGAGGATCTCTTAAATGAGCCAGTCCTGAAGGTCTGGGCGCTAGATACGGAGAAGAAAGATGGGGGCCCGCGGTGTCTGTCAACGGTCTCCGTTCAAAATGCCAGGAGGCAGTTCCCGGTGCGTTTGCATCTGAATCAAGAATAAATGGGGCCATCACTTACTTACAGTGGAATAGATATCGGCTTTCGCAGCCGTCGATGACCTCTCGCAGGTAGCAGTGGGTTTCGCGAACGGTTCCGTGACCATCATCCGAGGAGACCTCATCCACGACCGAGGCGCGCGACAACGGATCGTATTCGAGTCCGAAGAACCGATTACCGGACTCGAAACGCAAACAGGCGCTGTCACAACCCTCTACATTTCAACAACGAATCGCATCTTGACATTGGTCATCGCCGGGCGAGGACAGGGCCAGCCTGCGCGCGTTTTGGAAGATACGGGATGCGGTTTGGGCTGCATGACTCTGGATAAAGAGGGAGGAGATATTCTTATTGCTCGGGAGGAGGCAATCTTTACGTACGGTCCCCGAGGTCGTGGAGCGAGTTATGCGTTCGAGGGCCCGAAGACGTCGATTGATGTCTTTCGTGACTATGTCGCTCTCGTCTGTCCGCCAAAGGCTGGGACTAGCAAGTCGGATCCGTTAAGGAAGTACACTGCTAGTCCAGCAGAAGAGATCTTCGGCACGACTACGTTCACCCTCCTCGATACTGATCTCAAGTTCATCGCGCATAGCGAATCGCTGGTCTCACCTATGAAACGTATTTTCATGGAATGGGGCGACTTGTTTCTTCTTACAACAGATGGAAAGGTATGTTGCTTCTGTGATGTTTTGTTTGGCTCTCTTTTAACCCGTCTCAGATCTTTCGCTATCGGGAAAAGACCCTACAGCAAAAGCTCGAAATTTTATATGAGCGCAATCTTTATATCCTTGCTATTAATCTTGCGCAAAAGATTGGGATTGATCCGCTACAGCAGAATGCCATCTACCGCAAGTATGGTGACTTCTTGTACCAGCGGGGGGACTATGACACCGCTATGCAACAGTATCTCCGTGCCATTGATAATACCGAACCTTCTCAGGTCATTCGTAAGGTTAGTGAGGATCGGAACTCGATACGGTCATCTTACTAAATATGGCTGCAGTACCTCGACACCCAACGTATTCACAACTTGATTGAGTACCTTGAAGAGCTACACGACCATGGCCGTGCCACGGTTGATCACACAACGCTTCTTTTGAACTGCTACGCAAAGCTTAAAGACACAAGCAAGCTAGATTCATTTATCAAAGCTCCCGGTGAGCTGAAATTTGACCTTGAAACTGCCATTGCAATGTGCCGTCAAGGCGGATACTATGAGCAAGCAGCCTACCTTGCAACAAAGCACGGGGAGAATGACATGGTCGTTGACATCCTAATCGAAGACTCTAAGAAGTACGCCGAGGCAGTGGAATATATTTGGCGGTTGGATCCCGAAGTGGTATGTCTCAACAGCATCATCTGGAGGTAATCAGCTAATTCGTTCCAGGCCTATCACAATTTAATGAAGTACGCGCGAGTATTGCTGACACACTGCCCCGAGCGGACCTCAGAGCTGTTCAAGGTTTACTATTCTGGTCATTACCGGCCACGTACGGAGGTGGAACAGCCATCAGAGCCTCAGGAACAGACGACCAGCACAGTACAAAGCCTTGCTGCGCTTCTTCCTTTGCGTTATATGCATGTTGGAACCGGCACACAGACACCGGCTGAAACCCCTGAGCCGGTGACCAATGACGGCAAGGTTGAAGACACCCTGCCAGATTATGACGTTCCCAAGCCACGAACGGCCTTTTCTGCATTTGTGGATCATCCCAAAGAATTCATCGATTTCCTCGAAACCTTAGTGCAGCAGCCGGACTTGAAGAAGGACGCACAAGTTGATCTTTTCACAACACTATTTGAGATGTACCTGGACACAGCGAAGGGAAAGAAAGATGCAGGCGAAAGACAGGAATGGGAGACAAAAGCCAAGAAACTGATTGAAGGGAAAGACGTGAGTTTTCCAATTGCCTATTTATCACATTTTATGTCTAACCCATATAGATCCCGATCTCAACATCCAACGTGCTTCTTCTCTCTGATCTATCAAATTTCAGGGAAGGATCCACGCTCGTCCGAGAACAAGAAGGTCTCCGTCTCGACATTTTCCGTTCCTTCACATCGGCAAAAGATACACAGGGCGCCATCAAAGCGTTACACCGGTACGGGCCTGACGAGCCCCAACTATACGTCGACGCATTGACATACTTCGCCTCGAGCCCGAAAATCCTCGCTGAAGCAGGGGACGAGCTAGACGCGGTCCTACAGCGCATCAACCAAGATGGCCTCCTCTCCCCATTACAGGTGATCCAAGCGCTCAGCAACAACGCAGTAGTAACAATGGGCCGTGTGAAGAAGTATCTCAGCGACAACATCGACCGCGAACGCAAAGAAATCACCACCGTAAGCTCCCTCGGTATTCCCCCGGTTCATTGAATAACAAAACTAACCTAAATTCTTTCCCTCTCCAGAACCGCCGTCTTATCACAAGCTACAAATCCGAAACCGAAACCAAACAACAAGAACTAGACCACCTGACCACCCAACCAGTAGTCTTCCAATCCCGCCGCTGCCAATCCTGCGGCGGAACCCTCGACCTCCCAACAGTCCACTTCCTCTGCAAACACTCCTTCCACGAACGCTGTCTGAACAGCCTCGACGACGACGCGCAATGTCCTGTCTGCGCCCCGACAAATGCCACCCTGCGCGCTATCCGACAACGACAGGTCGATTCCGCGGACCAGCATGATCTGTTCAAGGGGGAGTTGTCTCGTTCACGAGATCGATTTGGTGTTGTTAGTGAGTTCTTCGGGAGAGGTATCATGAGACCGCAGAGTACTATGGAGTAGGATGGGTGGAATGGATTGTACTCAGTTTAGATACGCCTTCTTTTTTGTTCTTTTCTTGGGCCTGTTTATACTGGTTTCATTCGTTTGATACCTCGATCTTTGTCAATTGGATCAAGTTGTTTCTCTTATTGGTAAATATGGTAGATAGTAGAGATGGAAAGAGTTCTCTACCACGTTTCCTACCACAAACTGCAGGTATCTACGGTAACAAGCTTAAGAGGAACTACTGAGAAAAACGAGGATTATGTCCATGTAGAGGATGCATTGTGTAATTGAACTCGCTTCGCTTTAGCAAGTGAAAGCAGTGAGTCAGACAAAAAGGAATCATATAAACACGGTAAAAATGAACAAGTCGATCACGGTAATCAAGCAAGGTCATTACATGCAAGAGCAATTAATATGCACGGCGGATGGGATGAGAAAATACATGAATATGCTCGAAGCAAAAGCGCCGAAGGAATAAAAAACAGGTAACTAAATGTTCAGTATTGACTCGTCGAGTGGAATATGATGTCTCCTCCGTATGGCTGAGGATGACGATTAGAGACTCAAAACAGGATAAACAAGCCAGATCAAGATATTTCTATCCGATTGACTCCTTCACATGACGAGAAGTCTTGGGTCTTGGTTGAAACAAACTCGCTTAAATGTCACGTCCCTTCTCGCCTCCCCAGGAAACGCGCGGGATCTGGCGGGGGGTAGACTGGGAGCCAGAGCCAGAGCCGGATCCAGATCCAGATGGAGGAGACTCGTCAGATTGCTTGTGATTCTTGTCAGTCTGGATAGACTGGCCGTTCTCGTTATCCTCAATATCCGAATCTTCTTCCATGATGACATTGTCATTATCGTCCGAGTCCGAAACATCATCATTCTCAGACTCGTCACCTTCCACGCCCAGTGCGTCCAGACGGCGGCGACGCTCGGCTGGGGTCTCGCCTGTGTCGTCATCAACCTGGCGCGGGGGCGCGGTCAAACCAGCGGCTTGACGGAGACGTGAAGGTGGAATACGCTCTGTACCATCGTCGTCGGAATCACGGCGAGCACGGTCCCGGAAACGGGGTGGTGCCGGGCTGAGGTTGTTGCGGCGTTCTTGGGCGGCGGAGGGACCACCACGGCTCGAGAACTTCGCAAGTGAAGCAGCCACGTTAGGGGAACCGTACTGAGTGCCAGGCTCGTCGTCACTAAGGTCGCTGTCGGTGACGGACTCGGACTCCAGGGCTCCGGTGTCTTCTTCGGGGATGGCGCTGGTGCCAGCGGTAGCAGCGGCAGCGGCAGCTGAAAGACGGCGCTCTTGCTGCTTCTCGGTATTTGCTTCTACCTTGGCTTCGCGCTGGGCCATTTCTTGAACTGGTGCTGGTGCGTCGGTTTGCTGCACCAGATCCCGGCGGGCCTTGGCGTCAAGACCCTTGATTCGGTCAAAGAATTCCTGCTTGTTCATGCGTCGGCCCTTATGGCTGATGCCTTGAGAGTCGACTTGGGGGTCCTGGGCCAAAGTGAATCGAATGCCGTCATCGGCTGTCCAATCGTCATCCTTCTTCTTACCCTGGGCAGCCTGGGAGGATTCGCCTTCGTCCTCCTTGCCGAACCATGTTCCCACGCGGTTGAGACCACGGCGAACAGGTGCTTCACCAGGGACGGTGGGTTCCTTTTGGGTCTTCTCGCCCTTCTCGCCCTTCTTGCCGCCGGGAAGGGTATACTTCTTGATCACCTCACCGTCCTCATCCTCAACAATAATAGTATTGCCGAATTGGTATGCATGAGCAGAACGAGGTTTGGGCTTTGCTGACTCGGCCTTCGGAGGCTGTTCCGGTTTCTTGGGTTTCTCCCCCTTCACTGGCTGATCTGTACCTCGATCCTTTCCGAGTCCGGTCCAGTTGGACCACTTCTTGAGTGCTTTTCCGTATGAAGTTTCAGCCTTATCCTCAACAGATTGCTTGACTTCCTCTCCCTCAGTCTTCGCGTGGGGTTGACTCTCAGACAGTGCAAATTGTCCTGATTGATCGTTTTCTAGACGCTTGCGTTGCGCTTCAATGTGCGCGACCTTCTCTTCCGGAGACATATGAGAGGTATCCTCAGTTGCGAGAACATTGCCCTCTTCATCCTCGATGATCATGTTGTTGCCTTCTTGATATACCTCAATCTGCGGCTCACGGCCGAAGCGATCCCGTTCAGCGTGAGGTGGAGAAGCTCCACGCTCAACCCGATCACGCTCCTCGAGTTCTTTCATTTCTTCTTCGGTCTCAGCCTCGCCCTCAGGTCTCCGAGGGGCGGGCATAATAGCAGACTGACTGATTGGGCCCCCACCGCCGGCAGCACGCTTACGACGACGTCTCCGCAAGGGCTTGCGACGAGAAGACTCGAGGCTTTGTGACTCAATATCTCCCTCCTCGTCACGTTGCCGGCGGAGGAAGTTGCCGGGCATACCGATAGGCGGTAAGGTGCCGGGAGGATACTGAGGAAGCTTTTCGTCCGATGAGGCATCCGTATCCTCCGGCTTGCGGAAGGACATGGATCCCTTGGCAATTGACTGCACACGAGGAAGACGGTTCATCCATGAAGGTCCCTCCTCGTTGGCCTGTGTGTAGGATAGAGTGATTGTCAGGGTGTTGATGCGTTTACCTAGAGTGAACACTGCAATAGACGAGCCATGCACCAGAATGGATGTGATGACCATGAAAGTCGTGATGGGCCAAATGAGCCTGACAACATAATAGTTGGTGGTTCCTACTAACGGGAGCTCATCTTCAGGTAATGGCTGTGTGTTGTCGTGCTCTAGTTCCGCTCGAGCGAGTATGGCTGCAAAAATGGCACCGACACCGATAGGACCGAAATGCCCCGCGAATAAAGCTTCTCGCCAGGTTTTCACGTCCGGTATTATCGGCTTGAGCATTAGCATGATAGGAATACGTCGGAAGAAGAGGACCAATATCGCAATCACCACTAGCCGCCAAGGAGTAAGGCCCAGCTCGGGGGAGTTGAAGTCCTCCCAAGGAATGATGGATCCGAAATAGACAAAGTATGCCAAGTTGAGCAGAAGATCGATGACGTTGGAGACATGAGATTCCTCCGTCTTTTCGGTGAACCAACCATCGTTACTGAACCCAACACCACACGCGAATCCAATCAGCAGATCGTCCATGCCCAGCAAAGCACCCGAGCCAGCACAGAAGACAGCCAGCACAAAGTAGAACACCAGGAAACTCTCGCGATCGATCAATCCCTTGCGCTCAGCCCACTTGATCGCATGGCGAGCAATGTAGCCAATGGTGAAGCCGAAGATGGCACCCAAGATACATTCGTACAGAACGGTGATACAGAACCAGTTCAGCCACACCTCGCCGACTTGAGGGCGGTAGTGATAGATGTAAAATGCGAGATAGATGAATGGGAAAGCCATGCCATCGTTACACCCGGACTCTGCAGACAACAAGTCACGCAAATGCTTGGGGACACGCTTGGCGAACTTTCCCTTACCAACGACCGACGATGCCAAGACAGGATCGGTAGCCGTGACACAAGCAGAGCACACTAGAGCCTCCAGCCAGTTCAGGGGAGGTACCATCCACCAGATGAACAAACTGGTGATTAACCAACCCCAGGTCATGACGGGGATCAGCAGCAAGGATACCGACTTCCAATGCCGTTCCATGTATGCCTTGGGTAACTCTACGCCAACGGCAAAACATTGCACGACCAAGACGATTCGCGAGCACTCGAGGGTGATTTTGTCGACATTTCCCCATTCGTGCGGATTGAATAGGTTGGCCGCATGAGGGCCGAAGATGATACCACAGAGCGTGGCTACGGTGGCTTCACCAATGTACAGCTTCTCCTTGACGAACAAGGAGCACAGCATGAACAGGCCTGTGAAACCTCCTAGGATCATGTAAGCCAAATGCGGCCGATCGATATCCAGATGATCCCATGCCATAATGAATATACCGGTGATTGAACACCAATTGTATTATCCGGGAACTTTTGTATGATTCCGTCCGGGGCTGTACCGCGAGCGATTTACCGGATGACTTCCGCGCTCGAACTTCGTTGGTCCGCGTAGCTCTTCATGCCTTGGTGAATCGGTGGTCGAAAAGCCGAATTGCCGAGCCTTGTAGGGCTGAGATTTTCGTCTAGGCGCAGGTCCGACAGATTTGAGAGGTGAGTGACAGGACAGATTCTGTGGGGGCGCTGAGCCAAGAGCTTGGGGATGCCACTGGGGGGCGGAGGCGAAGCTGGGCAAGAGGTCGAAAAAAAAAGAACCTATGCTTGGCCTTGAGAGAAGGCAGGTGCAGATTCAAATTGGAGAGGGTGAGAAGGAAAGGAAAAAATGGGACAAGAGCGAAATTCGGTCAGAGTCTTGGGAGCTCTTGGCCAAGGAGAAGAAAGCGAGTGAACGCGGGCTCTGGGAGATTTGCCCAGAACGAAGTATTCTTGGAAAGGGCGGGATTCGTCAGCCGAGACATTTAGGACCCACGTTGGCGGGAATTGGGTCTTGGCTGGCGGAGGGAGGACGTGCGCCAATCGAGATTGTCTATTGGGAGTATTAGATATTCTAGAAGAAAAAGGGAAGAAGAGATGCTTCAATCAAGTGCATAATCAGATATGTCTCCCGACGTCTCACACATGTAATATTCCGGTTATGTATGGTAATGGTATGGTAAGATAGATCGCCAAGACACAAAAATCCAGGATCGTCGGGATTGAGTCAGTGGCGTAGTGGGCTTGATAGGGCTCGAGTATATGGACATTATCTCCCTAATCTACTAGCAAATATTGAACAGATCAAATTCGGAATTATGTAAAAAAACAGGTGCAAAACTTTCAGGGGGAATTTGATGAATCAAAGTGAAGGATTTCCAGGGGGGAAAAATATAAAAAGATAAAAAGCAAACAGTGGGCACAAACCGCCCGTGCCCCCAATAAACACAATTCGAAGATTTTCAAGTCCACCGGGCTGGTATGTACGAGGTACGACCTAAGTGACAAAGCCCAATGCTGCCCAGTCAAACGCCCGTCGGCATCCTCTCAACCTCGTCGCTCAAGCCACGCCAATTCTCTGCCTGCAGTTCGGAGTACTTGACACGCTCCTGGCTCCAGTCCTGGTGCAGCCGGCTAATGTGATACTGGCTTTGTTGGAAGTGGGCGAGTTCGTCACGGATACATTCTGTGATGAAGACGCCGCGGGCATGTTGTTGCACAATAGATTCTTTGTCCTAGTAGAGAACCAAAGTTAGTATTACCGTGGGAGCCATTCAAATACACAGTCTCACCTTGAAAATAGAATCTTCAACTTTCTCGATCTCACCGGGCTTTACTGTGCCCGAGGGTCGGGCGCGTAGGTCCTGCAGCTTCTGCTCATTGGTCTCAATGCGCCGTTCCAGCTGCGCAATGTTGTTCCGTGCATATCGATCCTTCCGATCGAACATCTCGCGCACACTGACCAAGCAATCACGTTGCCGTTTGAGATCTTCCAGAACCCCCTCGGTCCACCCTCGGGCTTCATCCTCCAATAGACTTTGGCTGGCAGACAGATGCCGGGCAGTAGCAGTGATGCCTGCATTAAGGGAAGGGATGTCATTGGTATCCACTGCATACGTGTCTTTGGTGACTTCTGTCAAGGACTGCAGGGCAAGGGAGAACCGAAGGTGGTCAGCAGCGAGGCCATCATTTCGCTTAGCCAATCGCTCAAGCAATGTACAAAGATTGATATAGATTTCCGCAGAACGCTTGACACCACCACGAACGGTCTCAAACGTTTCGTCAAGAGTGGCGGGTAATGAGTCTTCAAGATCCGGGGGGAGGACACGGCCAGCAAACTCATCTTGGACTGATATTGTGGCCTGTTTCCGCCACACCGAAAGTTCCTGTATTCACAATTATTTTCTGCGCTGACTGGAACACCCAAAAACTTAAAGCTTACTGTTGGAACCGTCAAGAACATAATCACGAGCTGCTCTTGACCGAGAACGGGATGACGAACGAGGGCGTTGGTGAATCGGACAAGTCCGTGTCGGCGCTTTTCGAGAAATGAAGATGAATCCGCTGAAAGGTGAGTGCCATTTACTTCATAATTGTGAGTAAGAAATTAGGTGCGCTAAACCAGCGTTGTGCATACCTGAAACCCGCTTGGGGGAAGAAGAGGCAATTGCCGGAAGGGGAATCGCTTTTGGAGGCAGTCCAATAGCCAGACAAAATCGCTATAGCGTCGAATAACGGTGCTACCTCTCCGTGCAGACTTGACCTCGTAATTTCGATGTTGAAACATGAACAAGCCCTCTTTCTCAGGAAGCAACGTGACAGTGACGCTCTCCTCTATTTGTGGGTTTGTCGGTCGGCTGAGACCAATGGACCGACGCCGTGGTGTAATATTGCTAGGCTCATCGATCGCAGGACCAAATCCACCTAGTGCCGGGGGCACTGTGCCCCCAAAGCTACTTTCGTCGGTCGGACTCACTCCGCTGAAGTTATTGTTCCCCCATCCAGACCCAGCACTGCTAGGCGGCGCAGCCTCCGTGTGGCCATTGGAATGCGCGCTTTGAATCATGTTGCTTTGTGTGGTGTCTTCGACCGCCTTGCTAGACCAAGCGTTCGTTGTGGACCTCACACTACCGAATCCATTCAATATACGTGGTTCGGCGGTTCCTGTCTCATGGTTGTGACCGCGGTGTAATTGTGGACTGCCCCATGGATCTGACTCCAATCCGCCCAATGACTCTCGTCGTGACCTTTGCGAGTATGCGGAGTCGGAGGTTTGCAAGGGAGGAGGCTGGGAAGGAGGGGTATCAGGTCGCTGGTGTGATTGTTCAGAGCTCGCATCGCCGGTCATTCGTAGGTGGTCGAGGTAGCCACTCTTTGGCTGGGGTAACTCTGCATTGACTCCGCGTTAGAAATATTATCTAAAATAATTGATGGTCGAAATCCTAAAGGGCGCAAAGTCATCTCACTTTTACGGCGGTCGTCCACTGCATCAAAGGAGAGGTCATCGCCTTCTTGTGCTAGGCCGACCAGCGCCAATAGCACATTGAACTCGCCGCGACCGAGTCCACTAAAGCTTTCATGATCACCAGAAGCGACAAGATTCAGGATTTTGCCCTGGTCCGTTGCAGTGATCCCGCTGCTTGAAAGAATCTCTCGAACAGAGGTCAACCCAATGCCGGAGCCAACTCTGTCCCCGCTGTTCAAGATCAGGTCGTATGCGTCGATATAACTCTCAGGCACATCCGTATTGGGAAGCAAGGTCCGAACCAAGTCGCGCCGGGCAGTTCTTTTAGCAGTGTTATTTTGAGCATTCCAAGGAGAGGAATTGTCGTCGCCGTCGTCATCGGCGAACAACGATGAGCCGCCCGTAGCCGGTTCGTCAGCAAACAGCGAGGACTTGGATCTAGCAGGATCACCCGCAGAGGGAGCCTCTGGAGATGTACCGAATAGGGACATCAGGAAACCGAGGTGATGTTTGCGCCAGGAGATCGGATCAGGTGTGGAGGTGATGGCAATGACGACGTTGACGATCAAGCGGAGCCGAGGGGGGCTGGACAGGTATCACGGGCACCGCTCTCCTCCAAAAAGGAACAAAAAATCACAAAAAATCACAAAAAGAAGTATACAACGAAGACAATTCAATTTTCAAAAAAAAAAAGATGAGACGCAATAGGGAATTTAATGGCAATGCAGGTTCAAGGGTGTGGGAGATAATAGGTCCAATGGGATTGGGAGAAATGTTGGGGGCTACGATAGATAGCCTTGCTGCCTATGTTGTACACACATAGCTACTATTCCACTTTCATATTTTCGTCTCAAGAAGCGTAAAGGTATGTAAGGTTGGAACGGAATGATCCTTATGACTTAAAGCATTCTTTCGAATGTGTCGGGACAGGCTTTTTAGGGAGCATTGGGACTTTGCCTAGCAGAAGACCCAATATCGACATACTTTATTCATCTATAGCTGAGTTCATAGATTTATATTGAATACAAGATCAGCTCCGATTACTATATAAATGTCATGCCCCCTATACTTGGGTACAAAGGAGGAGGGATCCCCTAGGAAGTGATATAGGCCTGCCATTTGGTCTTAAAGGTTATATACAGGGAACTCGTCCTGTACGTTTTAAACCCGATGCCTATCTTCTAAACTTTGGGGTTGCTCTTATCCTTCAAAGTACAGTACTAAGAAAGGGAAGAAATCTTTCTTACTTACATAGGAAATATCCGAAAATACTTCTGAAAAGACCACTAGAAGAGACCACCAGATAGTCTACTTTAAAAGGCCCTGACCAGCTTACTCCTTTAAAGATACATCTATGTGCTTCTATTATCCTACTTATGTATTATCGCATTGATATGTCTCTGGAGGTTTGCATTTTGTTTGCTACAGGAGTGGGAAAGACAGTAATATATAGAACTCGAGCGGTTACGCCATTGGGCCAGTTGTCGTGATGATCCTTAAGATACCCTCATAGTCGGAGATATTGTAGTGGCCTGCAAGAAATGTACAAGCACGCCAAGTGCATACCGATTGCCTGACGAGAGGCTGCGTTCCCAGGAGTTGCAAGCTCATATACATACACCAAAGGATGCCAAGCATAAGATAGATTTTTAACTTGCTGGATGCATCAACATTCATGGGAAACACACATGCTATATTTTATCAGCATAATATAAGCTCTTCGTTTGGGTGTGGTCATACACTTGGATCAGACGACTTCTGGAAGGGGAACGCCCTCGAGCTCGGGGTCATTGATCACTAGCTGAAGACCTAGTATCATTGAAACTTCTACCATCATAAGGATAAAATGGCGTGGGTCGGCATCCTCTATCACTAAGATATTAGTCTTGGGCCTCGTTCGTTCGTTTTACGGCCCAGGAAGTTCAACTGCCCTTTTGTTCCTCTTCGACGATGCCACGACGAGGGAAACCAATCCACGGGTTGAAAATTGCTATGAGATGTTGGAGGAAAAGGTATGGAAAGCGTAGAGAGGTACCGTCTCTTCCAACAGCAAATTTGGAAGTCAAGGATCCTCCTTGGCACTGTGCACTCCAAACCCCCTAACGAACACGCCACTTGTTAAATGGTGATTCCTATTTCGTCCTAATGCCAATCTCCTTCTGGGTTGGTTGTCTACAAAAAGAAACGTGCTGTATACAAGGCTTCCCTTGCTTTTCGCTTTCTAAGGTCATACCCTGAAAGCGAACATAGCCCTCAATTTGGTCGTTGCGTAAACAGAGAAGAAAAAAGTATGATGCACCATACCTTAGGGTATTGCCTATATAGGCAAGTAGTGTTACTTCATCTTCAGCATCGCAACTAACTATAATGAAGCTATAATTTATGCGCAGCTCCAATGTTCAATATGAGCAAAGGATTCATACCCATTTTCGGTCTCTTGACCGCCAATGGACACCTTTCCATTTTCTACTAACCAATAGCAAGTAACAAGTGAGTGACTATCTCTAAAATATCTAAATATACTTACTCTTACCTACTATCAGTGTTTGGGGGGATCAAGACTAGTTTATCGCACATTGAACATCGGAAGGCTGCTCCGATATTGGAGCTTCCTTGGACATTTCATGTTACGGTTGTACACGGAAGGACCTCCCGATGGCTAGTATACTTAACTCATGCATGAGTATTATATTTAACAGCTTATCTGTCGGTGTGTTTGCAAATTCTTATCGCTTTCACTTTGGCTAGAATCTGTGTGCCTCTGCTTTTGTTCCTCAGCACAATATGCGTTCTGTTACTATTACTCGAAGCGCGAGGCTCAAGATCCTTAGGCCTCGTGCTCTCAATGCATCTGCAAGGCGATACTTGACTATGCTGAGTCCTCCCAGATTTGAAAACGAGAAGATGGTGAGTTACATCGAAGTATACAACCGAACCTGGCCTAACAGTAAATCAGCTTGACTACGCAAAAGGCTCTCCAGAAAGAGAGGAGTTGACCAAGACCATCAAGAAACTCAAAGGACAATTTCCTTTCACGATTCCTATAACTATTAATGGTTCAGAGGTGTGTGCGAACAACGAAATCAATTGAGACAATTCAACTGACATAAATTTGTAGATAACCACCAAAGGATCTCGCTCCCAACCGAATCCGTCAAAGCACAGCGAAATTATCGCAAACTACGCCTCTGCAACCCCAGAGCAAGTCAATGCTTCTATCGACGCAGCCCTCAGTGCAAAGCCCGCCTGGGAAGCTACCCCCTTCGAAGACCGTGCCGCCATCTTTCTTCGAGCTGCCGAGCTTGTTACTGGCAAATATCGGTCCGAAATAGTTGCAGCCACAATGCTTGGCCAAGGAAAGAACATCTGGCAAGCAGAGATCGATGCCGCTGCCGAGACAGCTGATTTTTTCCGCCACTACATCCAAGAGGCATGGGCCCTGTTCTCCCAGCAGCCTAGGGTTCAACTCGATGGAAACTGGAACAAGATGGAGTACCGCCCACTTGAGGGTTTTACATACGCCATTGCTCCTTTTAACTTCACTGCGCTCGGCGCAACGCTTATTGGACCTGCTGCATTACTTGGTAATGTCGTTATCTGGAAGCCTTCAGACGCGGCGCTTCATGCCGGCTGGCTGCTTCATAAAATTTTGCTTGAGGCTGGTCTGCCTAAAGATGTTATCCAATTTTTGCCTGGTGATGCCGAACAAATCACCAACACAGTGCTCAAGAGACCAGAGTTTGGAGCTCTGACATTTATTGGGGCCACTGCTACGTTCAAGGGCATTCAAAAGAAGATTGGCGATGGGATTGGTGCAGGTATCTACAACTCCTACCCTCGAGTGGTCGGCGAGACCGGCGGCAAGAACTGGGGCGTCGTTCATCCGTCCGCAGATGTGAGGAGTGCGGCGTTGAACACCATTCGCGCAGCCTTTGAATACCAGGGCCAGAAGTGCTCTGCCAACTCACGTGTTTACGTTGCAGAGTCTGTTTGGCCCGAGTTCAAAAAGGTCCTAACAGAAGAGACCGCAGCTCTCAAGGTGGGAGATGTCGAAGACTATAGCAATTTTATCAACCCAGTTATTCACGAGCGCTCATTTGACAAACTCAACAACTTCATCGAAGAAGCAAAAAGCGACTCGCAGCTGGAGCTAATCGTTGGTGGAAAGGCTTCCAAATCAGAGGGCTATTACGTGCATCCTACCGTCTACCGGACCTCCAATCCCCACCATAAGATCATGTCCGAGGAGCTATTTGGGCCTGTCCTTGGTATCTATGTTTATCCAGATGCTGAATGGGAGCAAACATTGAAGCTGGTTGATACAACCTCTCGCTATGCATTGACTGGAAGTATCTTCGCCAAGGACCCTTATGTCAGCCGTCAGGCACAAACTATTCTCAAGCACGCGGCTGGTATGCTGTATTTGAATACAAAGTGTACTGGCTCTACTGTGGCCCAGCAGCCATTTGGTGGTAGCCGGGACTCGGGTACAAACGACAAGACTGGGACTATGGCACATCTACAGCGGTTCGTTAGCGTTCGCACAATCAAGGAAGAGTTTGTACCGCTAGAAAAGGTAACATATCCTTCGAACGAGGTTTAAGAAGTGGGAAACTTCATATATACCGAACAATATTCGAACAATATAGATTGGACTTCTATATGCTGTTGTGTCTGGATGTATGATTCTTTAATGACCGTGAGTAGTGCAAGAGTCGGAATAGTACTTTTACTATCCCTAGCTTTTTCTTTAATATATCCTACAGCAAGCCGAACATGTCGCAATTGTAGAACCAGCTTTCGGCAGGGATTTGGAATAAATTTATTCTTATTGCATGTACGCTACATAGGCCGCTATACATGGATCGAGTCACAACTTTGGCGACAAGCTATCATGCTGCTTGTCCTAAGGTATAGGGATTGGCTTACCTCGACCCGACCCTAGAGGTTCAGGAAGGGCTAGCATGCGTAGCTGCATATGTTGTAGTCCTGGTTGTACTTGTAGAAAGAAATCTATAGGAATCTTTCTATGATTTAGTATGTGGCTTATACTACCTTCCTTGTTTGCTTCTAACATTCGTCTAACCTAGCATGAGGAAGTTGAATAATCCAAGCATTCCTAGAGAGTCACAATATAGAATACTATCTTGATGTCCTTTCGATCTGTCCTTTCTTTCCTCATCACTCTAGCAATAGGGCTTCCAAAGCGATGCCCCGGGCCTAAGCGTGACTCTTCATATCACCAAATAGCACTGCAAGTCAGCAAGTTAACTGAACCACCGAAGCAAAAGATATGAACACCAGGTAGCATTGAAAATCAGATAGCGCACCGTAAGACTGCCACTGGCTAACCCCGCCTGGGTATATCCATCTATGAAACGTAATGCAAACTAACAATACAACCTCACACCGGGCCGGGCTTGAGCCAGAGCAATGATAACGCATGGAGATACTTTCTTGGCCATTCAGAGATGAGAAAACCCCCATCGAGGTATAGATGAGTTGGCATCGCGGGACAGGATTCCTAGTCCGCAAACCCCTCCATCGGAGGATGACTCCGATAGAAGACCGGCTGACTATCGATGATCGGATAGTTGGGTAGGTAGTGGCGGTCTGATAGAGTAATGAGAGAATAAAGCGAGCATTTGTCTCAGATTATATTACGTGGGAGCAATCTGGGTGAGCAAAACTTATTATTATTCCTAAACCCTTTCATATAAAACAGGAGTGCGACATTGGACTTCTACATTTATGTTATTGACTCAAGCAAAGATGCTACGTCGTTGTACTCTTGTGAGATCGCCTCATGGATTCTCAGTTCCAACCACACCGACCTTCGTTCGACTTCATTCCACGAAATCTCACTTCCATGATGCCGCCGTCATGCCAGCAATCCTGCCGCCCGTCGAAGTCTCATCTATGGCCCGAATGCCGATGAGGCTACTACTACGGTCTCTACTCCTGACTTCCTTGATGACTTCCAAGTTATTCTTAAGACCTGCTCTTGCCGTGATGGGCGTCCTTGCGACATCCAAATCCCCACTTTTAAACCCAGATCGGAACCTCTTTTTGAATAAATTGCTTCGCTGGACGGTTTACAACCACTTTTGTGCTGGGGTGAACAAAAAGGAAGTTTCGAAAACCGTGGCAGACGTTAAGAAGATGGGATACCAGGGCATCATCTTGGGGTATTCGAAAGAGATAGTGCTGGATCATGACGAAAAACTCTCAATCGATGAATTTGGCACATCAAAGTACAGCGAAAAGTGCTATGAGATGGTCGAGGAGTGGAAAGAGGGGACATTGGAGACGCTGCGTATGGTTGGGCCGGGTGACTTTCTCGCCGTAAAGTAAGTGGTGAAGCCCTAGATTATTATCCTTTGGAATCTGATATTCCTCTGTCAGATTAACAGGCGCCGGGCCTATCTCAGTGGACGCGATGGCAGCACGCCAGCCTATGCCGGATGCTATGGTCAAAGCCGTGGATGAAATTTGCATTGAGACGGCAAAGCAGGGTTCACGTCTCTGGTTGGATGCAGAACAGCAGGTCTTGCAAAAGGGCCTTGATGACTGGGCAATTGAAACTATGCGCAAGCATAACAAATCCGAAACACCAATTGTTTACAACACTATTCAAGGATATCTCAAGGGATCAAAGGCGAACCTCGACCACCATCTTACTATGGCCGCACAAGAGGGCTGGACCCTGGGTATCAAGCTGGTTCGAGGGGCATATATTGAGCATGAGACAAGGTCCCTCATCCATGATACTCAAGCTGATACAGACCGGTCCTACGATCTCATCGCAGACAGCATGCTTTGCCGAAGAATGCCTGCTGGGAAGGAGAACATCCCATTTCCGAAGGCCGCTCTTTTTCTCGCTACCCACAACGCTACCAGTGCAACCAAAGCAATTGCCACGCACCAGAATAGACTTCTCAATAATCAACCTACAGTCATGCTGGAATGTGGACAAATCCAAGGCATGGCCGACGAGCTCAGTTGTGAACTGGTGCAAAACTACGAACGTGCCCTCGAACAATCCTCTGCTGCCAACTTGACTGTGCCAAAAGCTTTCAAGTGCATGGCATGGGGATCAGTTGCTGAGTGTATGGGATATCTACACCGTCGAGCAATCGAGAATCGCGGGGCGGTGGAGCGAACACAACACATGGTGACCGCATTGCGTCGTGAGTTGTGGCGAAGGATCGTCGGATGAGTCCCGAAGATATTTTAGTGGCTACAAAGTAGATGTTCAATGGACAGTATAACCAATCAGAGTATTATTGTCCACTAAGAATATGCATAGGTCATGCACGAAGCCAAATAAATCAAGGCGAAGTCAATCCTGTTAGGGTCTCACCAATCATGTGATGGCCCGTGATAGACGATACGCTGTTATCTCACCGTTATCTCGCTGTTATCTCCGATAAGAAAAGTCGGAAGGACATCCCGACTGATTGTACCAGCTGTCTCATCTCTACCCCGCACTCTGCAAGGATTGATATCGGAGAGTCGCCCCGGAAGCACAGACTAGGTTCAAATTATTCCATAGATCACCCCGGTATCCTAATTCGGTATGCCTGCAACACCTAACCAGGCAAGAACCAAAAAGTGCCAGAGGGCGTGAGTCAGAACCTTGATTCGCCCAAAATAAAATAACCAACTTACATTTTATGAAGCTGTGAGCGATGTCGGTCAATGAAGGTCAAATGCTCGGGAATCAGTCCTTGCACAAGATGTGCGCGGAAGAAGAAGCATTGCCACTTTCCGGTGGAGGACGTCCGAGTCTCCGTGTCGGAACGGTGAGTAGCTGCAATTGGCTCCACTATACGTGCTAATGTATAATAGGTATTTGCGAGAGCTAGAGGAGCTCTTATCCAGAAGCGGAAGCTCGATACGACATGAGCCCCCGGCACCTCTTAATCGCAGCCCGCTAGAAGATACACTCTTTACAGGCGATGAGAATGCCGATGCTCTTCCAACCCCTCAAGCATCTAGTACGCTGCTAGACAATCAAGCAGATATTGGATGGCGTTCAATGTCAATTGGTATGCTATGATCATTCTCTGAATGTGTCTTTGATGTGTTAACTGTGGTCTACTTTCAGGGATGGGACCGCCTCTGCATACCCCAGGGACCCCTCAGAGAGAGCAAGAGACCAATAGTGTCGCTGAAGACAATCACCGATCAAGGTTCTCTCGCAATCCTTTGGTTGACCGGGATCCATCCTTTGCCCAAACCCCAGATGGCCGATTTTGTGAGTGTTAAGTGTATCGTCTAGTGCTATTTCATTACTGACTCGGATATCTAAGGGTACATGGGACCGACATCGTCGTGGTCATTTTGTCGTCGTGTCCTTGCTTTGATAGGGAGAAAGGTGCCCGAATCGAATTGTCCACCAGATCCATTTCACATTGATGGCGTGGCTTTCAAGTTAACCTGGCGACCATATCCTCCAGACGAAGTTCCTGATGTCACTAATCTGCCACCACTGGACTATGCGCTCTTCTTATTCAACACAGTCAAGTTTTATTTTGGGTTTCTTTCTTTTATGATTGATGAACATGCTTATCTGAAAGATCTGCATGAATTCTACCGGGACCCACCAGCGAAAGCTGCTTCAAACAGACCCTGGTACTGTCAATACTTACTTGTGCTTGCCTTTGGAAAAGCGTTCTTGACACAGAAGAATCCTTCCGGGACACCGCCTGGTCATCAATATGCCTCTCGAGCCATGGCTCTGTTGCCTGATTTGTCAGGAGTTGACGAAGATCCATTGGGCTGTATCCAAGCACTCAGTCTAGGGGCGGTGTATCTGCAGTCAATAGACATGAGAAGAGCGGCCTTTCAACACGTGTGTTTCTTCATGTCTCAGTGGTACTGGATTATCTAATTATGTGAACAGATTGGACAAGCCTTACGGGGCTGTATCATTGAAGGAATACACAGGCATGTGCCAGAGGAAATATGCGGACCGGAACTCTCCAAACGATGCAGAACAATCTTTTGGGTAGTTTACATGTTAGACCGAGAATTCTCCGCTTTAATCGGTGCACCGAGCTCGATTAGGGACGAGGATATTACGGTCAAATTGCCTGCAGAGATGGATAATTCGGTAGAACATGTCAATTTGACGTTGCATGTTCGGCTTGCCAGGCTCATGGCCACAATTCTGACAAGTGAGTCTTTCCATTGATTGGAGTTTGATGGAATGGAACACTAACACAATCTAGCTGTCTACGGGGTTGGAAACGATTTCGACGACACGCTCATTCGGAGTACACAGTCCATCCTTCACAGTATCGCTGAACTTTCCTACGATCTTACTGCCTTTCTAAATGCCCATTTCCACGGGTTAATTAGCCGTGCCTCGAAAATGGCGATTCGACTGATGCTGGCTCATCATCATGTGGGTGCCCTCAGAACTACTGATTTCGTCGTGAACTAACAGCAGTAGTGCGTGGTACTTACAACGAGGCCGCTAGTGATGTGTGCACTTCACATGCATATTGAACGCACAGAGAGACAAAAATCCCAAACAATCGGTTTAGCGCCGCCGGTTGCATCCCTGTTACAATGCTGCGCCGATTCTGCCCAGACTATCCTCCAGACACTCCGTACTTTAGCTGATGATGACTTGATGGGTATGGCTTACTAGCTATGTTCTACGATCGACAATGCTAATTCGGATCTTTAGACGCATTCTTGCCGTTCCAAATCGAAGACGCATCGTCCTCTGCGTTTGTTCTCTACCTGATCCGTGCAATTGCCCCATCTGTAATTTCGAATGATAATTGGTGCGACAATCTGGCACTAGTGCTCGATAAACTCATTTCAAAGGGCAACCTAGCCGCACCGCTTCGCAAGCTTGAGCTCAGGCAATTGGAGCAAATACTCGCACCTATAACGCCGAAATTGGCAAATCACCATTTGCCGCAAGCCAATCTAGACGAGGGCAATGAGATGAACGAAGAAACGTATGCCTTCGATCACGAGGAGTTCGAGTGGGACCTACTGGGACTTAATTCGTCTGTCAGTATTCCCCCGCGAGAGTTATTGGATCTTGCAGATCAATTAGATGTAGAGGGAATCATGCAATCTGTTGGTGTTTGATAGCTTGCCACTATGTAAACGACTTTTTATGATGATTTATGAAGCCAAAAATTGTTTTTCTATATCCGAGAGACAGAGGATGGAAACTCCTGGTTTACCTTTTTTCTCCAATCTGGCTAGGCCTCTATTGGCTACCAAACAGCCGAAACCCTTGCTAGACATCAGAGCCTACATTTTGATTTGCATCACTTAGTTCTTCCAATTCGTGGGACTGGAAGAACTTCTTGAAAGTAGTCGGAGTAATATCAGGGTATTTAGAGTTGTCCAAATCTTTCTTCAGGTAAGTTTGACCGTTGAGACAGTAGTATTGATAAAACCTAGTGAGATCATTCAGTCGGTCAACTAATTTAGCTTGGATGAGCGTTTGAACTCACATCGCGAGGTAGGCAAAGATGTCTGAGGGATCCTGCTTGTATGTTGCATGCATGGTGCTGTATAGGTCGTCGAGAGATCCTCGCAAGTCAAGCTCAAGCTTCTTTCCGTATACTTCGGCGAAGTCATCCGCAATCTGTCGGGTTGTTCTCCGGTCTCCGAGGACTACGTTTGATGCAATCTCTAGTCAGCTAGCATGTTCCCTCCGTATCAAAAGCAATCTTGACTTACATTGCAGTACCCCAACTGCGTTTGGATCTCTCGCCACGGCAGCCACATACTGAGCAGCAGTGTCATAAGTTGTGGACTCCCAGAGCTCATCGCCGTTTCCATACAATGAGAGCTTGCATTCTTCTGGCTTCCAGATACCAAAGTAGCCACTCCAAAATGTTTCCATGAAAATTCCAATCAGGATATGAACACCCTGAACATCTTTCTCTTCTTCCAAGTATGCCATGACATGCTTCATTGGATCCTTTGCAGGAAGCTGGCCGTATTCCAGATTCGGGAAGTTCAAGCTATAATCGCTAGCGATGTAGCGACCAACCTTCTCCAGTTCACACGCATCAACAAGTAACTTCTGGCCCTCGGTCATGAGATTGTTATCTCCGAGGTAGCAACAGATCACAACATCACAGCCGTGGACAAATTTACGCAGAGTGTCAAAATCAGTAGATTCACCTTGGAAAATGGTCACGCGAGGTGAGTTATGGAAACTCTCGGGAAGCTTCGCAGGGGTGCGGCACAGTCCGCGAATTTGGATATCCGGTGCGCCACATAGATGCTTTGCGACCAGACGCGCAAATTTGCCCGTGATGCCAGCAATTCCTATTGTAATTGCCATGTTTTGTTTGAGGCTCTAGGAAATAGGGTTGATGTGTTTTGATAAGACTTGGCAATGAAAAACCAAGCGAAGACTCCTGGAGCCCTGATCAGTTTGGATTATATAATTCTGAATACATCCATGGATCCTTCAACGCTAAACCCTCGGCATCTGTCATCGATCGTGCACCAGCAAATGATCAGCCTCGACAGCCCTGAAGAAAGTGGAGTCACTGGGGAGCCGCGATCATTCTGACCAATAGAATTACTGGTGGGTTTCGTTTCGTTCTCACTTGGCCCCATCAGCCCCACAGGAGGTCATGCTATGTCATCCCCAGATTCCATCTGAACAGGGGTTGTATGTAGCTCCCATGTCTCAGTGGCCCATGTAATACCACCCAGATTGTCCATGAATCAGAGCTGATGATACAGCGACAGTGTCTCAAATCTCGAGCTCGCAAAGCCAAGGCTGTGGGTATAAATCCTTATCCAAAGTTCAAAGGATGCTTGGCCTTTATCTAATGCAGTGCTTAAAAGTAAAACCGTATGTGACATACGTTCGAAGGAAGAATGTTCGAGACAAATATCCTTAAGGGCTTACCACCAGGTGGGCTTTTAGTAGACATCCATTGCACATTTTGCTCCATGCTTATTTATGAATTGTCTTAATGCTTCCATCGAGTACATCGGGGGTTGAAAATAAGACTTGAAACACATGGAAGAAAAGAACGCTTGGTGTAAAGCACCGGTGTAGTGCATCGGTGTAGTGCACCGTTGCTATTCAGGATGTCGAATACAATGAATGATGTTGGTGCAGACTCCGTGCTTGTGGGAAATCCGACTTAATCATTAACGATAGCTTGGATTGTTCCACCAGTTTCATACAATCTCAGCCCAGATAGTTCTAAAGTTTTGTGGATAGCCCTCTGGCCAGAAAACGTAGCTTCGATAGGATTGTTGAAGGCACTGACTGATGTTCGATCCCCCTCATTCTGTTCCTGCATAGCTGGGATAATCCCCTGGGCAACGAGATCCTCAGGCTCCAGGTGGGACAGATTTGGAGGAATAGATATCTGAATCGTCTTTCTGAAGGGCCTCTTGCGCTCGTAGTTCATGCGCAGGTAATATCTGATATCTCCTGGAATACCATCTCAAGATATTGACCTGCATAAAACCTCGTTAAAGTTATATATATTTGAATTTCGCGTGATATAGCTCAGAACTTCACTCTTTCTCGGTGAGGGCATGAGAATATCATTTGCACACCATGCTCTGTCGAGGCATCGATCACAGCCTTCACTATAACATTTCCAATCATCTTATACTGTAATACTAGCAGCCAAAAGGTAATCATACACGATGGTTCGTACCTAAATCTGCCAGTACGGCCTCAATCGATAACTAGTTACTGGTTTTCCTTCTCTGATATCCTACGCCTAGGTAGCCAGCACACTAGTTCAATCAAGTTCAGGAAGTAATGTCATAGAGATCACAAAGTAATGATATCAATTTCTTCTATGTATCGAATTAGGGCAAAGAGCGAGAAAAGAAAGAAAGAATTAGCGAACAATATGGGCTTCATAGAAACAGAGAAGAACAGGAAGTATTAGAAATTGTGAAGCGTAATTAAAAGTACCAACATGATCACTTTAACTATCCCATTTTCTGTATAGAGTAAGATTTGGTGAGATTCTGCCTTTGTATATAACGGCAAGGAACCGAAAGCTTCGAGCAATTTTTTCGAACCATGCCTTCTCATCTATCTCTAGATCCGATAATCTGAAATATGACTATTTATCAACAGAAATAAGTGCTATATTCCCCCGAATAATTGAAGTAAATGTTTTTTGCTCTGCGTTATCAATTCCAAATGCTGTTTGATGAAATCCAGCAAGGAAATAAAACGATATATATATACCTAGCGATATAATTGACTTAAATAAGTATCAATTCGGACAAAAGAAAGGTCACAGCTTTACTAGCCTTACATATTTTGATGCAAATTTCTTGCGGCATATAGTAACGGGGATCCCGATCTAGCTGTAGAACCTCGAGTTCAAATTTGCCAATAATATGTAATCATAATCGTGAAGCCATATACAGATTATGTTTCTTTGGGATTGAGATCTAAAAAAAGATCTCCTTCCGATTATACAGTGTGACCTGCGACACATTTCTTGTCTAATATGAGCACGAACAGTTAAAAACGACGTAAAAGGCTCAAGTTTCTGGCATTTCCAATATATTATAGCCCAGCTCTAATTGATCTAAACGACTGCAATAAAATCCACCTGAATATCCACCCCGGCGGGCAACTTGGACACTTCAACCATAGACCGTGCAGGGCGATGCGGGAATGCAGCATCGTAAACAGATGCAAATTCTGGCATTACACTAACGTCTCTAACATATACCTATTGGGAGATTAATCGTTTGAGTACTGGGAGATGCGTCTTTGATACTCACGACTACTTTAACAACCCTGTCTAAGCCAGTGCCCGATGCCTTCAAAATAGCTTTGGTATTCTTGATTATAGCTTGAGTCTGCTCGCCAATAGTTCCTTTGATTAAGTTTCCCTGTGCATCTGCGGGTATCTGTCCGGAGAGCCAGACTTGACCGGCGGCTTTAATCGCTTGTGACTGCAAGTTTGTTAGAGTAACTCTGTAATTTTGTTCATGGCTGTACATACATAATGGGCAAAAGCTAAATATATTGTTAGTTATGGAATTCATGGGCTTTCCAGTCCGGAAACTCACGAGCATATGCCTCGTTTGTCTGCACGCTGGTTACCTTGGTGTGCTTCGACACACTAGACATCATAGTTTGGATCTGAGGATAGCCTCGAGCCAGACGGTCTGACAGAAGTGTAGTTCTCCTGAGAGCAACTCGTGCGTTTCGGCAGAACATGATTTGATATGGAAAAGTGATGGAGGTCCTGGTTGAGGTCAAAGTCGAGGTCGACTCCACTAACACTACTAAGATCTTATCGTGAAGATGTCGGGGCGAGATCCCGACTGTCGGAGGTACATCCGATTTTTTTTCGGTATCTCAAAAGAGGCATCAAATAATTTATGACGCGCATCACGGTCTAATTTGATATTGCCAGCAAACCAAATACTTAGTTTGGTCCAAAATGACTCGTACAAGAACAATTGGCCGTTTTGTATCCAGCCAGTAAGTCAACCTTTGCTCACAACCCGACCAGTATTTATTTAACTTGAATACAGGACTTGGAATTTTAATCCCATCTCAAAATCTCGGATTGGGTCTTGCTCATTGAGTCAACTAAGGATGAGTTCCTCTGCAACAGCCGTGGCATCGGAGGCTGAAATCGCCGCAGCACAGAAGAACTACAAGGTCGTCCAAGACGTTGGCAATTTCGACGAGATCCAAGCCAAACGCCCAGACTTTGATCATCATAAGCCTATCACAGTAACAAAATCTCCAAATCCCAATTGGGAGTACGGCCAAGGAGTGCCCGACAATGGAGCCAGCCTGGCCCAAAAACATCATGAAATCGATCCTTACGCCCCAGATCGTCCGATGATCAACAACTACCGCCTTCTTGTCTCGGGAATTGCGCCTCGACCGGTGGGATTTCTCAGCACAGTCAATTCCAAGGGCGAAAAGAACCTCTCCCCATTTAGTTACTTTCAAGTCATCGATCACGATCCTCCAATGTTCATTGTTGGTTTCTCGTCTCGGCCTGGTAGGGTTAAGGACACCTACCGCAACCTCCGAGAGACTGGGGAGTGTGTAATCAACACGGTCTCAGAGAACATGATCGAGGCAGTGAACGCGAGCTCTATTGATGCTCCGTATGGTGTGTCAGAGTGGGATATATCCGGACTGCATGAGGCACCATCGAGTACTGTGAAGCCATCCCGCGTCGCCGAATCTGTGTTCAACATCGAAGGCAAGGTTATTGATATCAAGGAGTTCACCGATCATCAAAAACCTGGAATGAGTCTCGCTGCTACTGTTCTCATCAAGGCTACTCGGTTCTGGGTCAAGGAAGGCACTGCCAATGAGGATTACAGTCATATCGACTTGGAGAAGTTGCGACCGATTGGCCAACTTGGGGGGATGTCCTATGGTCGCATTGGATCAACTTTTGAGTATCCACGCAAGAAGTGGAGTGATGAGATGCCTAAGAGTGAGATCTTGACTCAGCTGGATGCTGCTAAGCCTGTTTATGAATGAGGACTCGTGTGCAGTACAACATATAAAGATCATAGATGTCTGAGATGTAATATTTCGGCTTTCTCGAGTGTAAACATGGCCAGAGGATTGTACAGCATAAATTCCCCGCATAATGAAACAAAAGTAATGTAGGGAGTACGCAGTGGTATTCTAAACATAGAAAATTGCAATCTGATCATGTTCAAAGCCAATCACACAATAGTGGAACTGACAATCCCTGAAGGCCACAATAATCAGGAAGATCATTGGAGCCTCCACAGATCTTCTATATATATGATTGTGTACTGCTGAGTACATTTTATATTAATTACCGTGAAAGCAGTCAATCAAGAGATATAGAATTGAAGAATGTAACCCCATATTTTCAGAAACCGACATAAGCCACCCCCTTTTCATCCTTTCATCAGGACGAATCAACATCTTCAATTCTGTACGGAGAACTCCGCACATCGAACGGTCATAAGAAGCGATACGCAGGCCGGAACATAGCTTCTTTTCTCGTTTGTATCGTTTGCTTCTCTCTTTTTCTTCTCTGAGACATCCTGTTCACAGATTTCCACTCCCTATCCCTTCGAGAACCCCTGCACTCCTTTTCTGGTTCTCCAAATACACTCCTTTAAAACTTTGCATTGATTCAAACTCATCATGCTTCCCACACTCCTTTCCGTCTTCCGCCGCGACTGCAATGGCGATGAGACCATGTCCAGCTGCACAAAGCCCACCAGCTCCGCAGTAACCATCGGCATTCCCGCCGCGATAACAGGAGTGTATGTACATCACCGCCTCCATCACCGCCCTTTTCCAACCTCAACTATACTGCCATGCCATCCCACCCCAACACACGAAAATATGGCAGAACTAACTATATCGCAGTCTACTCCTAGTTGCCATCATTGTCCTGATTGTCCTATACCATAAGCGCATGCGCCGTGATAACCGGGAAGACCTGGAAGAGCGTCAACGTGACTCAGGCTTTTATGCTCGCTACGCCACACAGCGCTTCGGGGCTGAGGGGGCACCACCATCGAACGGACGTGCCTATGCTTCCGAGTCACGACGTAGCTCTGGAGAATCGATCTATGACTTTAAGCAGGATCATGGCCCCTATCACCTTGCTCAATTCCCTAGTCACGAGCCACAGGTGCAAAAGCCTGTGGCTGCTAGGGTGGTTGTGTAGTACGGGGGTTGATATTTCCTGCTGTAAGTTTGTTTAATATAGAAGGAAATTTGGTCAGACGTTGACTTCATTAGGTTCCTGCGGGTCGGGACGGTTGCTTCGGTTTGCGGGCGATCCCGAGGTTTTGCTTCTTCCAAGGTTATCATGTATTTTTTATGACTTTCGAGTTATCCAAGGCCATCACACAATAGCGAACACCATAGCGAATTCTGTTTTCCAATCTATGCACAATCCCTACGGGTTGAAATATTGTAGCCAACTGCATCTTCTTCAATTCTTCAGCGAAGTCTGGTATAAATAAATAGTAAATAGTACAGGCGTAGATTAAACACGGAGCTATACATTCATCTTGAGATCGTTTTTCATAAATAATACATTGGATCGTGCACGAGACACTAGACCAATCACTCGGCAATCTCCATAACCTGGTCGCTTAAGACATGGTCACTGCGCTCGGGAGATGCCTCAACCATAGGTTGGACATGGAAATACCCCATTTGGAACAAAACCTGTTGCCACTCGGGCCCGGCGGTGCCTTGCACTTTATAATAAGGCGTGTCTAGGGCAAACCACCTCTCCTTGCGCGTTGAGGCTTTGTCGCCTCCTTCGAGGGCTGCGCGGCTAGCACGTGTTGTGCGTGAACGCTTCTCGCCGCGGCCATGATCCTGCGCCGTGAGCTCAAACAATCTCTCACGGTATCGCTGGAGGCGACTATCAAAGACCATGATAGCGCGAATGTACGGAGCCAAGTCTTCCGTAATCGGTGCGAGTCCATTCTCGAATGAGGGGGCGTGGCGGGCGGTTGGTGTGGGGTTTGAGTAGTTGGCACGCATGATGGGTCCAAAGATGCGCTGGAATTGAGGGAGAGTGGATGGAGGAGTTTGGGGTGGCATTGCAGAGACGATGGTTTTGCTTAAGACTCGGCTCGCGTATAGAGATTCCAAGTCCTCGGCAGCTGTGGGACGGAAAGTTTTGCTTATTAACGCATCAAACGTACTGCTGACAGTTTCACTCAGTGATGAATACTCAGTTCGCAACTCTGTATGCAGGAGCGGGTAATTGTCAAGATAGTTAGATTTATAGCCTTCTGGTGGCGGTGGGCCGGATATATCAATAACATCCTGTTCAATCATTAGCTGGTATCTCTATACACGTATCGATCATACTTACAGTTTTCACGTCTGTGGAAAGATTCGAGCAAAGGATGTCGAGAGAACTTCGCGCGTCATAGTAATCCGCTTCCCGACACAACATGTCAAGCTGCGTTGTCTTAGAGATAGACTGGAGCTGATCGGGGGGAGCAGTTCAACTTCAGTCTTCCCAGCCATGTCTTCGGAATCTTGCAGGCCAAGACCCCACGACTGAAAGCTGTTGCGGATGATTTCCGCCTCTTCATCCAACGAGTCTTGGGTCAAAATCATATCACGATTAAACCAGCCCATATATCGTTCGTAGGTGTTGAGGCTCAAAACCCGAAGTCGGTCACCATCATGATCCACGTTCGACTCGGGTGGCCAACTAGGAAGCAGCCAATCCAGGCCCGCTTTCTCGCTACCAACACCCATCTGACACCAGAAAGTCAGATCCATCAAAGACCTCCGAAGGTCCATTCCGGATCCTTGATAAAGTCTAGTGACGGCTTCTCTCTTTAACATATGCCCCTCATTGGCGGCAACCAAAAGCAAGTAATCAACGCTGAAGTCAGGAGCAGGCTTCCAGTATCGTAGTATAGCGTGAAGAGACATATCCTGGGTAGGGATCAAACTCTCATCATTGCAGGTGATGACGATGGGTCGTTTAGATTGGCTGATGAGAGTCAAGACGCCAGTCCAAAATTGTCGATCTTCTTCGAAAAGGATATCGGCTTCTTCAAGCAGGATCAAAGACTGTTTTTGCTCCCGGGGACGTTTAGTGGTAGTTTCGGATTTCGAACTGGATTCGCCAGACTCGGAGACAGGCTTGCTAGCCTTCGAAAATGGGGTTTTGAAAAAGCTCTTCAGCTTGTTTTGCGTAGCACAATCCTTGTCTTTGTCTGTTGAATTCTCGGATTCGTTGAGGAGATGAACAAGATGATTTTGCGTCATATCTCCAACTCGTTCCAGCATATCTCGGGCACTTCGTCGGCTTCCGGCATTTATCTCAAAGACTTCAAAATCAAGCTCTTTCGCAACGGCATAGACTGAAGCGGTTTTCCCAGAGCCAGCCGGGCCGCTAAGAAGAATCGCATTGGTCATTGGAGTCTTTTTCTCTACTCCATGTAGTCCAGATGTTATGTCACCCGACCTGACCACTGTCCGTTGAGGTGTTGTGGTCACGCCGCCCGCTAACTCATCATCTGAGCCTGAGAGATTGTCCATCTCGGAGGCTTCCTCTTCGCTTGACACCACGAACCCATCTAATTTGTCGGCTTTCTGGCGTTTTTTCGTCTTTTTCTCCCGCTTCGATTTCGCTTTAGCAGTCTCCTTCGATGATTTTCCAGTGTCCACTGCAGTGATCTTGAGATGCCGTAGCCAGTCTCGAAGCATCTGTGGTTCACGGCCAAGCTGGAGAACATCTTCAGCTGACTGAGGGGCGTACTTGTGCGCCCATAGCTGCGATTCATAGGTCGCGCGGTCAAAAGCAGAAACTGATGTGAGTAGAGCTGACCGCAGTCTGGCAAGCGGTGGACTAGAAGAATCCCAAGGAAATTTGCGGTTTGGTGAGGACCACGACATCTGTCTTTCCATTGCCGTATGCAAAACTTGACTGCTGGCAACATGCCGCACGGGATGGCGAAGAATAGCGAGGGCATCATACTCCTGTTTGGGCAGGTTGGCGATCCTTCTTGCTTCAGCTGTTCCAGCTAGGAGGACATTTTCTTCGTCTCTGATTGAGATAGCTGCAATCTTCGATTTTTTCCGGTCCTGGGTAACATGCCAAGCACGGCCATTGATACATGTGGACGGGTGAACGTATCTGATATGCACAAGATCTCGCGGTGGCCAGAGGGGATCAAATAGTTCGGAAAACTTGGAGGCGCGACGGGGAAAGCTGGTAAACGAGCTGCCCGAAGCTGGGACTATCCGCTTCTTGTCCTGGGCCCCAGTTGTGGTTTGGGTTGAGGGCACGCTCGCGTTGGTATCTAGTTTGTCCGATTGAGATCCATTCAGGTTCGCAGGCCCAGTCTTCTGTGCTGATTTCTTGCTGAAAAACGGGTGCGTGGGCTTTCGGGGTTGGCTCCTCGTCATGCGGGGTTGAACAGGTGGAATAATGGCAGGGGGCTTGTGAACCGCTCGGCTATTTAGGATGTCATCGATCAACTTTCCGATGTCTTTTTCTGTGGTAGCTCTATACTTGAGCATCACCACCTTGCTCTCCATCTTCCTTGGCCTTCCACGCTTCCCGGCTGTTTTCTTTTGTGTGTCTCTGGGAGGACTGGAGGCGGGTGACGACAGGAACCCTCCTTTCGAATTCAGTTTAAGGATTTTCTGCCTTGCAGACGTTCTTGCAACTCGGCCATCTCCTTTGTCGTTCTCAGCAGGTGTCACTTGTTGGGGTTCATCTGCAAGAGCTTGGGTATCCGCCAGCGGAGGCTTAGGGTGAGGTATAAACAAATTCATTTCGGTCTTGACAGGATGATTAGCCAATGAAGGCGCATTTTCGGTTACGCCATGCCCGAGCCATTCTGAGAGACCTGCACTGGAAGCAGTCGTGGGTTCGGTGATTTGGGCCTTGTCCGTTCTCTGCCTCTTCCTCCGATCCTCATTAAGGTCTTCGTCAAGATCCACAGGAATTTCATGGTTTATTTTGAGCTGATTTGCATCTTGGTTTTCATTTTGGTTCTCCGGGGCCTGTAGCTCCTGCTCGTGCGTAGAGCTTTGGCTGCTTATCGGTCGAGGCTCGTGTGCGTGGGTATGTACGGCCGATATTGTTTCGCCTGAGGGTGGAGATTTGACCGAAACACCAAAGTCTAAACATTGTAAGCTCAACTTGACCTGCAGCTATGGGACACATTCTAACCTTGTCGGAAGAAGGGATGTATGACTTGCTGTTCGTTGGTTCCCATAGCCATCGGTAGGTTGGATATGACGCTCATGGGATGAACAACCAATTGGTCCCTGAGGAGATATCAGGGAACAAGCAGGGTCTCAGATCATTGAAATGACAGACTCTTGGTGGTAAGTGAGATGCGATTGCATGAAGCAAGAGTCAAGTCGGGGCCGATCTCCATAGCTGCAAACACGTCCGACGCGAATGGCGCGTTAATTGCTTATGTCAGGGTGATTGCCTCACGGACCAACGCTAGCCAGATGTGGCCTAGGGGTGGATTCCCGGCCCGATGTAATCCCGAAAATTTTTCAGATTTCCAAATTGGATGGGTCTGCATCAGAAAGATCACACGCTTTGAAGGGACAGGGAGTCAAGCGCTTTCTGATTTTTAAGATCCAGTTTGTCATGGATTTACAGTCTCCATCTGTCCTGGCGCAATTGCCTCGCCCCCTTCACGCTTCTACTGGCAAAACCCTTATCGGCGATGTCTTCAGTCTTGCCGATGCGAAAAAACGCAAGCGCTATGAAGTCGCAGTTGCCGTAGATGGCGAGGCAGTGAACATTTACAATGTTTGTTGCCTTGTTTTTACCTCAGTTGTATCCGATTCTAACCTTCACTAGGTTCAAACACCCAAGCTTGTGACTTCCTACGCCGTCCCGCCGCAATCTACCTTCTCTTGCCGTCCATGCTCAGTTCGCAGAAAATTGTCGAAGAAATCGACTGTCCGAAGGCAGACTTATACTGCTGTAACTAAGCCAGAACATCAGATCAAGTGTTTTGTGGAGGAGATCGGCAGCAACGGCTCAAGTGCTCCGGTCATTTCTTCTTCGACTACCACCGTGACCGACTCGACCAGCCCCACAACTTTTGTGGGCATCGTTCCCTCTACTGCGGATACCGAAGGAGAGGCGGATCCATTTGATATTCTGGCCGTCCATGAGGACGGTCGTGTGCGTAGGCTGTCGTCGGATCTGAAGACCCAGCGATGGAGTATTCAGCACAGCGAGATTGCCAAGGTTTGCTCCACTCACAATGTCCAATCCAGCTTTTTAGTTGAGTTCGATGATGCGAAGAAGGCTTTATTCAAAAGACGACAGGATTTGGCTTTGCTTGCGCTAGGCGATCTGACAACCTCGGGAATCAACGAGCCATCTATCTTGCTTCTGGTTTCCCAACCAAAGAACACCGACCGAGTCTTCCTCAAGGACGTCATTGTGCAAATGTTCTCAGTTCCTGCGCATGCGAAGTCAGAGTCACGATTGGACGAAAGTCAGCGCCTGCGCCATCTACAAACTTTCCACATCCCGGATGTGAGTGGCCTGGAAACTACCAATGGCAATGCTATGCAATGGAATTTCCATTCTGGCTCGGCAGGGTTGAATCTTTCTTTCGAAAGGGGATTCATCAGCGTTGATCTCTCTCAGTACTCTCCCTCTGTCACATCACAATTTGTTCTTGATGATGAGGAATTCTCCTCGGTCATGCGCATTTCCCCACAATCCGTGATTGGAGCACGAAAATCCCTTGTGGCTGTATATGATACCCAATACCATTCTGTTCAGCGCAGCATTCCAGCCGGTGATATTTTGTCGAGCACTGGGTCGACCCCAGAGACTCCCACAAACTTTATCAGCTACTTCGCCAAACTTGGGATTGCCGTCGCAACCAAAGGCAACACTCTTATTGCTTTCGACTTGAGCTCTCTCCCTAGTGCCCCCAGCTCTTCTCTGAAGCGGACTAGAGATAGCCTGCTCATCGATGCCATCGGCAGAGGTATTGGTTCATCTGGAGCACAGTGGGATATCGCATCGAAGAAGCACCGATCTGAGAACATGGCATCCCTTCACCTCACATCACCGGAGCAGGTTGAGAAATGGACTCAGCTTACCAAAACGGTGGAGCAGGCAACCAAGACTAAGAGCATCGACTTGTTCGATAATGCCGTTCTTACGTACTTCAGTACATCCGATGCCTCGACAACGCTCCCAGTCCGTGGGCAGTATGTCAACTCCGAAGCAACTCTTTTCTTGCTTTCCAAAATATTCGCTGTGGAGGAGTCTGCCACAAATGATACCATGTCGGTTTCCCCATCGTCTCAACTCCGTGTTGCCATGTGGCCCCCGACTACTTGTGACTGGCTTATTCGCTTGGGACATTTGTCACTCGACAATGTTGAGATTGCGCTTCGTCGTGCATGCAAGCCACGCATTTTGCAGCCATTCCCCACCGGGTCATTCATTCAGGCCCTCCTCGATTCAGATCCCTCATTGAAGCAAGTCAACCAAGTGCTAGAGGGCCCCACTCTGATTTCCTCAGATGAGTTGGCCTACGCGCTCAAGGCATTTTTGAACCAGGCACGTTCCCACGCTGGAACCCTTGAGGAGACAGCTCGCGCCATCACAAATGGTGATCTTGCCACTCCCACCCAGGAACTTACAAAGCAGCTTGGGGCCGAAACGGCAACCCTGAAGGATATCTTTGCGGGTCTAAACACCTCGCTTCAAAAGATTCACTCACAGCCCGTATCAGCTGTTGTCCATTCCCTCCGCTCCAATCTCTCGCGGACCGAGCTCATTTCTATGGTTCACCATCTCCGTCTTTCCCTCGCTACCGGAGGTTACACTTCTCGGTTCACTGAAAATCCTCCTACACCTATTACTCTTGACCAAATCACCCCCGCCCTTTCCCTCAATGTTATCATTGATCTCATCACTGCCTCTGTGGATGCCGTGGGTCCGTCCGGTTGGATCTCAGCCATCCCAGCGGCGGGTGACTTTGAGGATTCAGACTCAGTCGCTGCCGCTGCTAGTCGCGAAATGGAATTGATTACGGATATGAAGTCCGAAGTCTCCGCCGCGCTTGCAGGAGTTGAAGAGGCAACCCATCTCAAGGGTGTTTTGCGCGAGTACCTCCGCTTTGCGGACCAAGTTGACACCCGCGCTACTACCTCCGATGATGCCCTGGCCAAGATGGATGCCGAGAATTCGGGTCCATCCCACCTGGTCCGCTACGAGAAACTCAATGGCGCCGACTTGATGGTCTTCACCCGTCCCGGTGAGGGCGAGGATGGCTACGATGGCGATGTCGGTGGCAAGATGCTCCCATTGTCACTCAAGGCTGCTTCCAATGACGTGTCCCGCACCAAGATCAAAAAGTCCACAGGTGAAGTCAAAAACCGCACTAGCCGTGAGATCGGCTATTTGCGCCGCAAGGCAGTTGGCAAGTACTCATTCGAGAGACTGCTTATTTAAGACTATTGATTTGCATCTTATGTTTTATACTGTAACATTCATTATTGATGGAGACAATATCCTAGGAGTTAGACATGAACAATACATATTTGGGTTCTCACGCAGTATTTCAATTATTTCTTTCTATTCAAAGAACCATCTCGCCCTTGCGCGTGTTAAATGTAAAATCAAACCAACATTGAAATTTTAAAAGGGTTTGGTCGTCTAATAGCTGGCGTCTAATAGTTGGCGATCAAGCCTTGCAGATATATAGAAGTGGGACCAAGGACTGAAAATATTTTCTTTCCTATCCTACCTGGTCCCCTTGAAACTCACATAGTACTTGAAATCAGACCTGCAGACTCATTCAATTGGTCTTTCAGTTTGCTTTTTTTCCTTTTTTTTTCTTCAAGAACAACAAAATGGGACTAGGTGGGACTATGGAGTAGAAGGGACTCGATTAGCTTGAATCTGGGGAGAGATATTTTGGTCAAGAACAAGGTAATATAGAATCCACGTATATGATAGATCTTAAAACCTATATATTGAGATATTGTACCGAGTACTATTGTAATACTATGCTATTAATATACTAATAGTATGTTATTGATATATAGTGATCTGGACGGGAAAGGGTAAACAAAAGATAATAAACAAGGGAGCCCTGGAGCTTACAGTGGAGATACACCGCATCTCCGCACTGTTCCCACCGTTCTTCTTCTTTCATTAGCTCTCTAATCTATGCCTTTTCATGTCGTGAACTTGTTTTGATCCGGCATACCGGCATACCGGCATAAAAATGAGCAACCAACCATGGCTTGACAGTCTGTCAGACGACTGGCCATCTCCAGGTTCGCCAATCAGTCCAATACCTGTTTTGCCTGTGGCAGATTCGCCCAAAATCAGTCAGCAGGGAACCCCCAGTCGCATTCCTGTGCCTGCGCGGCGTTCCTTAGAACAACAATCGCCGGGAAGTAACAAAAAAGACAAAGTTACCCGACCATGCCATTTCCATAGAAGAGAACCTCCGACCCCCAAGACTCCCCGAACACCCAAAACACGCAAACCACGATCGCCTTACCCGAATGATTCGAAATCCAGTACTCCAAAGACCAACCCAAGAATCTCTTCGAACGGAAGTCCCAAGGTCAACCCTAAGCCCACCCCCGGTGCGGCACGCAGACAGTCCGCAATGGATACGCGCTCCCCTCTACGATCAGTGTCGAACGTCTCTAAAGCATCCACACAATCCGACTTGGATGGTACGGTTCAGATCAAAACGAAGGGCAAGGACACAAAGGAGGGTACACCAGAATGGCGGAGGCGACTAGTGCGCGGGGAAATCGCGGCTGGGGAGCAACGGGACCTGTTCGCGCCGATGGGATTGGAAAGCGTGTTCAAGCCGCCTACACCTGGTGCTGCAACGGCGCATCCAGAATCTACCCCATTTACGAAGCAGGATGATCTTCTGTGGGATTTCGCCGACACACCTTCGCTACAGGATAACGAAGAGCAAAACAGTCGCGACAATGACCTCGAACACGTCGTGAATGAGGACGAAAGGGACAATGGTGATCGATCACCGGAAGGAACCGTCAATCGCGCTCCTTGGGAGAATAATGGAAACCTAGACGTGGATTGGGACCAGGAAGGGTTCTCACAGGGCAATACACAGCTTCGGACAGCTAGTGGGTTAGAGGACCTGCGCAACGAGGGAATCACACCCATAACCTTCTCCCGGAACAACACTGTTGATGGCAATGGGACTTCAGAAGTCATCAAATCCGCGCTGAAACAAGTCACCAACAAGTTGGAAGGCCTGTCTATCAAGAATGAAAGTCGCCCGGACTCCCCTGCGAGCGATAGCTTCCTCTTCTACAACAATAGTGATCCCCACGCGGATGGAACTCCACGAGATGACAGCTTGCTGGACGTGACCAGTCATTCTCTACCCCAAGATCTGTCTATGGGGACAATGGATTTCAACAGTCGACGAGAAAACCGCTCCTTCCCTCGCCGATTCTCTCCTTCGCCCTTTCCCTCACACCGTTTGTCCCCCACAACCCTCGCCAATTCTAAAATCCGAAGTTCTCCCTTGTTCAATCCCCCTCAAGACACCGCGTCCCCTGGGCTACCGCGTCCTTCTTCATCTCATGTTCGGCCATCCACGGCTGGAGCAGAAAACGAGGCTAAAATGCAGTCATCAGGAAGCCCCTTGAAACTGTTCGGTGCCCACGACACATTCACCAATAACAGACTTCTCCGGCGCATGAGCCAATTTGAAGACAATTTCAGCGACACGTCAGAAGGAGAGGAACCCCCTTCGCCCTCAGAAGAAGCGCGAAGAAAAGGAGAAAATCGCAGCTTCTTAAATTCAAGACATGAACCATTGCAGGAGATCTCGCCTAGGCGAAACGAACGTCTTGGATCGCGTAATGCTGTACATCGAATCAGCCAATTTGGGGGTGGCGAGTTGGATAAATTTGATTTCTCAGACACCAGCCCTTATGAGCACAAATTGGTGTACGACGAGGCTAGAGGTTTTGGCTCGCGCCCGTCTTCGCGCAAGCGATCATCAACCCGGCAAAAATATCTTCGTGGTCCCTCGCAGCAAGGGTTGTATCATTACAGCAGATCAGCGAGCTCCGGGTTCACCAGGAAACCATCTGCCTGGATGCGCCAGGATTTCTTTGATGATGTCCAGCACGGGACTCGTTCGAACAATAAGGAAAATATGGCCCCTGAGGTTAAGCGAGTACCCCGGGCCCCTGGCATGGACCCCACCCCCAAACGGCGCCGAACAATTATGAGAAACAACAGCGCTGAGCCCTATCAAAATACCAATGGCGCTTCGCCTCAGAAGTATGGTGACAGCATGTCACTCTTGCAACGAAGTCTTATGCAACATGGCGTGCAGCTTGAAAACAGTGACTATCTCGCTCCGCCGGGTCTTTCTCAATCAAGGCAGCGACCTCGAACACCCACACCAAGTCAAATACGAACAGACGGGGAAAGCCAGTATAATATTGCACCACACAGGGATTTCTCCGAATCCAATTTCGAGAATAACGATTATTCTGATTCCTTTTCCCTTGATGGTGACGTTCCACTAGTGAAGATTACTGGTACCAGTGATACCTCCCGAAAAGGATCTATCACCACTCAGGATTATTTGAATGAGGCCACCAAGATCATGGATCTCATAAGATCCAAAGGACGAGGTGCAGCTGGATTGACAAGCGTACATGAATCTGACGTGGAAAGTGAAGGCGACGATTTCAGCGACGATGAATCCACTCGGGAGGCTTTTTCTCGCCCTCCGAGCCGCGATGGTACAGATCTTCGCAGATTGAGGGAAGTGAAAGAGGTGAACCCACTGATCTTGAGTCACCTGAAAAAATATCAGGAGAAAGATGACCCGAATGACCGGGAAATGTCCCTGCATGCTCCTCATGGCCAAGACGAGGGCCAAACCGAGCTCGGTGAATCCAACTCACAGAATATTCGAATTCATGGACCGAGGAAGCGAAAGACCAGTGGCATGACCGATGACACGGCAGAAAACATCGCCCAGGATCTGATGACTATCAACACACAAATGTCTGGCTTCAGCGTTACCTCCGTACCTACAGGCTCTTCACAAAGCTCTCAAGTCAAGGGTATGTTGGCTTCTGACCTTGTCGCCCATCTCATCCCGGAAGAGGTCAACGGCTTCAAATACGATCGCTCTAAGAATCAATGGGTGAAAGATGAGGCGGAAGAACCACAGGCGCCAATCTCCGAACCCCCCGAGGAGACTGAGGATCCGTTCAGGGATATCCCGGATCTTAGCGTAGATGAGCTCCAGGAGATGATGCGAGTGCATGGCCTCAGTTCGCCCACAAAGAGCGACGCCCCGGCAGATCGAGAGCAAGTTAAGCCCCGCAGTCCTTCGGTTGCGAACAGATCCCGGAAAAAACCCAATGTTCGACCACATACGAGGGACGGAGAACCATCCCTCGGTGCAAGCTCAGTCCAATCGAGACTCACTCGCTTCACGTCTAGTGTTCCTAACACTGGCACCAGAGCTACATCCTGGGGCACGGACGAGGCCGCAGAAAGGCAAATCTCCGAACAAAGAATACTTGAAGCCAAACGTGAGGAGCCGTTGACTTCAAAGACCCCCGGATCTTTAGAAAAACAAGCTCGTGTCGCGACTGTCAGGCTCTCCTCCCCCAATGTTTCACACTCCTCTTCTCGCGGTGAGTCTGATAACGCTCAGTCCGACCCGAATGGGAACCATACCTACCATGGGACTCCTCCCGACGGAGATAAGGCCCCAGTAGACCACGAAAATGGCCCAACACGGTCCTCCGTTCCTCCAACGGGGCGTCAAACTTCAGTCGGTGGACAGCCATTCATTCGACGTCCCATCTCGAGGATTGAGGAGAGGAACGAGGAGACGGTGGATGAACAAAGTCTCGTCCGCAGGAACGACTCACTCCAGGTTAAAGAAACGCCTGGTAGAATCGAGAGAGAGAATTCTTTGATACCTCTTCAGAGTGCCGGTCGCGATACGACTTACAGCTTCCACCTCAGTCCACTTGCGGACTTCACCGTCAACCAAGGCGATAAACCCCTGAACCTTGAAATGAGCTATGTGGCTCAACGTACAAACCCCTCCTCTTTGCGACAAGTTCACGGGACCTTCGCATTGGCAACTGAAGATTTGATCAAGCATATCACTGACGTGGAACCATATGAGCCTTACTGGGAACATGTGCGTCGCCTTGTCTTACGCCAGAAAGGACTGATCACGCTGCACAAATTACATGAGTTCTGCCCCCGACTGGAGGAGTTGGATGTTTCTGAAAATGACATTGGTCAATTGAGTGGCGTTCCCACAACCCTGAGAACCCTCAAAATTTCTAGAAACTGCCTCTCTAACCTTACTCCCTGGAGTCATATGATTAACTTGCAGTATTTGGACGTCTCAGGAAATGATATAGAGACGTTGGATGGCTTCGCAAGCTTGATTCATCTCAGGGAATTGAAGGCCAATGACAATCAAATCCGTAACATAGACGGAATTCTTGACCTGAATGGCCTGCTAAGCCTGAAGCTCAGCAACAACTCTATCACTGCGGTGGATTTTGCAGGGTCCGAGTTAACACGTCTTCGTGATCTTGACTTGAGCCACAACTGTCTGACATCTGTTCGGAATGTCGAATGGCTTCCGTCACTTGCCACTCTTGATGTCAGCGCCAACCAAATCAGCCGTTTTGACTCCTCTGCTTCCCTTATCAGCCTTCGCGCTCTGAAACTCTCCGAAAATAAATTAGAGACTTTAGATGCGCGGGCTTTTCCTTCTGCGAGCCTTCTCTACCTTGATCAAAACCATCTTTCTACCGTTACTGGTCTTGAAGTTTGTCAGAATCTCGAGGTACTGTCTCTCCGAGAGCAGACACCGTCCAACGCAAAGGACCTTGAACACAGCCTGGATATCGATCTGGGCCTGGTCAAGGACATTCGCAAAGTCTTCTTATCCTCAAACAAGCTTTCCCACCAGAGTGTCTGCCCTTCTGCTCCACTACTACGACTTCAACTTCTTGATCTAGCTGCGTGTACATTGAAAAGTCTCCCGAATGATTTTGCTCTGAGCTTCCCTAATCTCAAGGTGCTGAATCTGAATTTCAATTCAGTTGATGATGTTGAGCCACTGGTTGGAATGAACTGTCTTGCCAGACTGATGATTGTCGGAAACCGTCTCTCGAGAATGAGAAGGGTCTGTCAAATTCTCAGCCGACTAGGGAAATCTGGAAAAGGATCTGCGTGCTCATTACGCAAACTTGATCTCCGTGGGAACCCGTTGACTATTGGCTTTTACCCTCCGGCGGTTACTGGAAATGGAAATGCCGATCGCAGGAGATTGAAATCTCATGAACAAGCTGTCGTCCGACATCAAGGAGCCCATCGGGACCTTTCCGAAGCTCTGGCTGAGCTCGGAAACGATGACCAGATCTCTCACCGCGCCACCATGGGCGATGAGTCAAAGACAGACAGAGACATCGAAGTCAATGACCCATACACAGTTCCGCTCGCCGACCCGCAAGCGGACGTGAAGTACATAAGGCACCTCGATCAAGCCACACGTCTACGCCGAAGAGTGCTAGAGCTCTTGCTCTACGCTGGTACAAGCGGCTCTCTCCATATCCTCGACGGACTAGACCTTCGGCCGTCACTGGGCGACGAGTCCTCCGATATGAACAAAGCCTGGGACAGACTGGAGCATCTTGGTGTATTGCGGAGGAAGGCGATCAAAAACTAGGCTATATTTTTTGTTATTCTTTTATCCTGATTTTTTTTTCTCATCACGCGAGAAGCGCGTGTGATTTGAGCATTGTTCACGGCGTGTATGGACTTTTGTCGAGTTGGAATTGGCCATGGGTTTTTTGTGATTGTACAGCATCAGCGCATTATCGGAGTTGGATATCAAATCAATTCTGGGATTTTGGCATCTTTTATTGTTCCTAGCCTGTTCCGTCTTTATATGTGTCGTGTCCTTTGGCTGTACGTCATTATAGAGTGAGATAGAGCCTGTCTCATTGTGAAAAGGCATGTTAACCTTAATCTTGCCGGCACTGAACCTCGACGGTTCTTAGGTCCATGCTTTTCATGGTCTCAAGAACCCCGAGCGACATCGGATTTCATTGAAGCAGTGGGCTCTATGGATTTTGGGCCGACCCGTGGCTGGCTACTGTCCTTGGCTTGAGCCTTGAGAGGTACCTAGGCGAGGAGTTGCGTCGGCCAGTACAAGGACCCTCTAACCATGATATAGAATTGATGGAGGGGCGAGCTTATGATCGTGGACCATTCATCTGGCAAATAATGTACTATTTCCTCGGATGACATTGCAGACTTAAATATATATAGAAACAAAAAGACACGACTCAAAGTATGGAGTCTAAGAACTAAACGTATGATGGATATGCTGTCGAGTCAGTTTGCAGATGCGACAACTTGACAATATCAACTCATTTATTGCCTTGAACAAGAATTTGCTTGTCCTTCTTGATCTGCTTGACCACTTCGAGATCGATCTTCAAGACATTGGCAACAGTATCAGCAGGAGTCAAAGCTAACCATTGAGCTAGGGAGATATCAGCAACGCGGTCACTCTTGTACAGCTCGATCCAAACGAGCTTCTCTGTCTCGGAGGTATTTTCGATATAGTGTCCTTTCATATGAGTTAGCATCTTTCATCGGTCTTCCAATCAGTATACTTACCACTATTGTCGGGAAACACACCGGTATCGCCCGCCTGGAAGTCGAAGGTGCGAGCCTTGGAGTCACCAATGAAGACAGTGGCACGAGCGTGTCCCTGGTGGAAGTAGAGCCATTCTTCGGCCTAGATTGTGGTCAATATCATATAGTTTTCCTACCATAAACTTTTTTGTAGACTTACATTAGGATGCCAGTGGAGCTCACGAAGACCCTTGGGCTCTAGTTCCACAATTGCAGCGGCAAGAGTCTTTGAAATGGGGAAGTTGGTGGAATCAATCTTGCGGAATGTACCACCGTGACCAGGGACAGGCTCCGAAGGGTGCTTGTAGGTATGGTAGACGTAGGAATCATCACCTCTCAGCGTGCCTAAAGGGGCATTTTTCGCCTCTTCGCTGACAGTTCCGTTGAGGATGTAAGGGAATTTCGAAGGAACAGAGTCAAAGACCTCGGGGTCAACACCAAAGTTCTTGGCGAGAACATCCCTGGGGGTATGGGCAATCCAGTCGTTGACCATGAAAGTAGTTCTTCTTAGTCAGTATGGTGATAACATAACGGTATGAATAAAACATACCCAATCTTCTCAAAGTTACCATCATCAAAAGCGAGGAGGTACTCGTTCTCATCGTCTAAACCCTGTACATTGTGCGCTACACCCTTGGGGAAATACCATATATCACCTGTTTCGAGAACCTCGGTGGTAAAACCACCATTTTCGTCAACACCGGAAAGTAGGAGGGAGCCATTGTAGACAAATCCCCACTCGGCCTAGATACTAGGGTAAGTGGGATGGTAGAGAAAAGATACAAGCCACTAACCGTGCGGTGCCAGTGCAGTTCGCGAATGGCGCCCTTCTTCAGATGTTGCTGGGCACCTGCAATGTCATGGCTTTGGGGCAAATCCTGAATGACTTGCTCCCGTGACCATCCACCTGGGAACAGTCGAGTTTGAGACTCAGAGAAACTCCACTTGACATTGGGCACAAAGCCATTATCGGTACTGGAAGTGCGGAATTGGTCTGGGTTTTGAAGATCGAGAGCTCTATTTGTTCCACCTATTCAGAAAGAGCTGTGAGTACTCATCGAACTGGATCGTATCTACGAGTTGGTCATCTAAGCTGGTACGTACCTAAAATCGGAGCTCCTTTGGCACCGCTAATCGGCTGGTCATTGCCACCATCTTGTCTTTTAGTCCGAGGCACTGCAAAAGCAGAGGAAACAAATAGTCCAAAAATGGCGAGGCCTTGGGACCGCATTTCAAGTTAAGGAAAAGAATGTACGGCAGAATGAAATAAGGACTTGGATGCTCAAGCCCAGAGCCCTGCAGCCATCCCAGTTTTTATATGCCATTTCAAAACCAACCCGCCCCTCCAAACTCCGACGGGGTATCTATCCAAGTATTTGGCTAGTCCCAATATATTTGATGGCTTTACGATGTTGATCCCAATGAAATTGACCGGAAGGTGGTTATAACAACATTCTTGGCATCATGTCGAAATCGATGCAGGCCTAAGCGTTCCCATGGTCCCCAGGAGGAAATTAAAGATGCTGATCCAAGGGCATGACAGGCGTTTCCGGTATATTGGCTCGGGATTCGAAGATTTGCAGGTGGAAATTGAAGGTCAACCCTGAATCACCTCATCGGTATATTGGATGAGTACATACCTCCCACATTTCTTGGCATGCGCAGATCATTCCTCTACTTCCATCTCTTTGTTCTCAGTTCCCTCCAAGATATTACTTGAGCTTTGCTTTGACCCCCAGATTTAAGTCCCGTGCCTTGCTTGTTTTGAATGTGGATATGGCGATCGGAGAAGACGGTTCTTGAGCCTTTCCTTTTTCGGAAATCATGGGTTCGCCTAGCCCTAGTTCCACCCGTTCGTCCGCATATCACTGTTGGCTATATCCAGGTCAAAGCTTAGCACTTGGATGGAATCATGCTTGCTAGAGGTGCATGTTTGGGTTTGAACTATTGATTTTACTAATCTATAATCCCTCTCTCGAGGCCTTGGATTAACTTCAATCACGGCATTGCCTCAAGATTGAGAAGAACCTCCACAACACAAGTTTATCAAATAAACGCCTGAATACGAGAACAATTGGTCTATACTCAGGTCCCGATTCGAGGATTGTATGGCTTGTCACATCGACATTGAGGGATGAGATTCGCCATTTCGCAGATCAGCCTCTCGAGGAATTTGGAATATCACACGAACCCGAAATTTAGCTCTCTTGCGTGCTATGTCTTTTCGCTGTCGAGATATCTCAGGGGAAGAGAAGGACAATGCTTCATTTGGTACGAGATGAAGACGGACTCGGGTATATAAGCTGTCAAGATTTCCCGCAAATATGCTCATCAACCCAACGCAATCTTGCTCAATCTTGCTCGCCAACAAGATGAGGTACTCTATTGCTTCTATTGCTTCTTTTATTGCCCTCGGGCAGTGCCTTTCTTTGCCCCCTCTCATTCCTCTCATTCCTGGAGTGACAGAACCTTTGACGACCAACGCTCCTCCTTTGCCTATTCTACAAGTTCCTACTCCCCCACTGGAGAGTCCCCCCTTCACACCGAGTGATATCAAGCCGAAGAAGATTGGCTATTTCTGGACTGGCTCGGCAGACAAGTTCCATAAAGGTATAGATCTACGAATGGTGGATTGTTGAAAGAAGATGATGCTAACGATCGTTGGCAGACTTCCTTGCTACTTACAGTTTGGATGATGTAGGCCTATACTAAGCCCACTAGCGGGTATCTTGGGCGTCTTTGCTGATTGAAACATAGGAAACCTTTGGGACCCTTTTATGGGTCACCGATGTACCCAGCAGCGGTAATGATCCTCACCACCTGGGACCGTCTCTGGATGGAAAGACTATCTGGGGTGGTGGGTTGCTATCTCTTTTGAAGACTCAAGTATGTATGTTCATTTCAACAAACTTCCCGCAACCGGTCTAATCTTCATTAGGATACTGGCTTCTACTTTGATACGTCCAACCCTTACCGCCCCAAGTTCCTGAAGAGTAACCGCGGTATCCTTGCCTCCATTGCGGATGAGGTCCGGGCAAAGCCAGATGGCGGATTCTTTATCACATACATGGGCTCGGCTGTTGGTACTGCACCCGGTCGTCTCATTGAGACTGATGCCAATTTTGACATCATTCATGAATGGCCTGAAGATGTGGAAGGCACGCTTAACATCCTTGAAAAGCAGTTCTCCCCTCACGGACTCGCTATCGATTGGGATAAAAAGCTCATTCTGACTTCGGACTTTGTCGAGCCAATTACGATCTTGAAGCCCAGCCTTGGAGTGCGCCATGCTGACACACTCCGTCTCTGGGATTTGGAATCTAGAAAGATTCTCAGCACTCTTACTATCCCTAATGTGAGCAAATCCCTCAAAAATAATCGGTATATATCTTCTAATCAAATTAGGGTGGTGGTATCCAAGATGTCAAATTCATTCCTGGACACCCGGAATCCGCTGCTATCGCCACGGCCGTGCATCTGGGCCAGCTCTGGGTAATTTACCCCCTGCGAAAGGACGCCAACGGCAACCAGGGTGTGATTGAGGAACTTTACGATCTTGGCCCCAAGGCCCGTGACACCATTGCTATCTAGTAAGTAGATACCTTCCGTGCATCCTACAGAGACCATCATTGCTAACAACATCCCCACAGCTCTGATATCAGCCAGGATGGCAAATACTTCTACGCCACCCTTACCACTGCCAACCACATTGCTGCGTTAGACATCAGCGACCTAAATAACATCAAACGTTTGGATGACCCCGATGAGGACCAACCTACCGTCGGGCCTCACTACATCAAGGTCACACCTGACCAGAAGCATGTGGTCGTCACTGACTACTTCGTCCAGACTGGCGACATTGGTATCATCAATACCCCGGCTGACTTCAAGGCGCTCTATATCGACCTCAACGAGGATGGTAGTCTTTCCTTTAATCGTACTATTGATTTTAGCAAGGAGTTTGCCAATCGCGGTGGTGCTAAGCCTCACTCTAGTGTGATTTTCGATCTTACTGATCCCGAGAATCCTCTCTATTACTGATGTATTTTTTTTTGGCAACTCAATGATAGGACACTGCTAACATGAAATGGGAGATGCTAAGGAGGACGGTAATATGTTTGTTTATTCTGCACTTGACATGAGGCTTTCGGTCATATGTACCTTAATGTGGATATACTACGGCTATCTCTTAGTCCTTACCAATAGCCACTATGTTACACTTTGCTTGGATTGATGATAAATGGGAAATCAACACTATAAGAAAAGTTTGCTGGGTATCAAAGTTAAACCAGAAAAGTAAGCTCGAATGATATCATCAATACAGAAGGCAAAGCGGCATAAATTTAAGCGGTTAGAGCCCTAATGGCTAATGGCTATACCTCACGCAGATTTGACGTGGCAGATACCTTCGAGCTTCCATCGATGCGCTGCTGACCCTCAATCTGATTAGAAGGCAGCGACGGACCAGCCCCTTTACTCACAATAATATCCTCTTCTAACACAGCGCGGAATTCTTCGCGCTTCGGTAGAAGGTACCTCACATCGATCAATCTCAAAACACTCGTCATAATAATGACAAGGACCAATAAGGCCAGTCCGCATTGCCACCCATATTTATAGAATGGCGCTTGACTCGCAGGCCAGACAAGAACCTGCGACCACGAGGAGATGGCATAGTACCCAGCAACCGCAACGCCAACAACAAGAGACCGTGCCTCTGGATCCTGCGGGATAAGATCAGAGAGCCAGGCAAAGATCAGCGGCGCCGTACCGAGACAAATGTATGAGATAAAGTAGGACGCATAGGCAGCAGATAAAGCCACAGACGCCGGGTGTGTGGTCCAAATGCTCATGATAATACATGGAATAATTCCAATAGCCGCCTGAATAACGATGAGTGTCCACCGAGTTTCGAAGTAATCAGATAATAGAGCCCAAATCCAAACGAACACGACGTTGATCGCAGATCCTCCAATGGGAATAGCGTTCACCTGCGTGACAGTCCATCTTGGGCTCCCATCTGGGTTTTTCAGCGATTTTAGGAATAGCCCGAAATAAACATATCCGTATGTTCCCAGGACTGTCGCAATATATAGAATTGCAATGAAGTAAACAACCCATCCTGAGAACGTTCGCTTCACGCCGGCCCAGGTCATCTTCTTTGGCTCGGCACGGCCGTTACGCGCGAGCCGCTCTAGCGAAAGTTCGCCATGGACTTTCTTGAACCAAAATGCGCGCGGGTTAGGTCGATTTGGTAGATCGGGGAGCATGAAAAATCCCGCGAATCCCCAGATGACCGTGATGATTGCGTTGATCACGAATAGCCAGCGCCATCCCGCGAGTCCTTTGTGTCCCTCGAGAGTATCGGTGATTGCGGCTTGCATGGCGCCTGAAAGCATTTGGCCGACTGCTTGACAAGAGTGGTAGAATCCCATTCGCTTGGCCAGTTCGGTGGGGGTATACCAATACACTAGAGGGCCGTTTAATTTTACTTCGGTGGGTGAGGGGAAAGAATCCTGAAAAACCTACTGAATAATGTCATCATTCCTGGCCAAGCGCTACTTTCGCATAGACCGAGGAATACACGAAGAACGTAGACTTGTTTTGCGCTTTTTGTCATCGCAATCAATCCGGTTAGAACACCCCATGCAATTTCCAAGCCTGGGAGCCAATAACTCGGGCGTACGTAGGTGAGGATAATCTGGGAAGGGATGAGCATTATGCAGTAAGCGACATTGAAGTATGTTGTGAATCTAGACCGTATCAGCTATCACCCACTCTACGGTGTAGAAATGTTTCCGGATAACTCACAGATTGAGCTCATTTCCGAACAAGTGTAAATCCTCCTTCATGCCAGATACGTAGGCATTGTTGATATTCTGTTGATCGAGATATTTGATCACTGACAGAAGTCAGTTTTTGTCGATCTCAAAGCTGAGGCAATCTGGAGCCCAACGCACCCTGTGATAGACAACCGAAAGTCATCAGGAACATGTCAAGGCGTCGGACCAAGGCCCTCTCCTCTGGAGACCGGATATCGAGGTTTGTTGACGCATTCCGACGAAACATTTTGAAGGTCACCATAATTCTGATGTGCCAGGGGGAAATGAAAAGCCGACATTCTACATCGCGAGGTCAGCCATATATACAGGCCCATACAGGTCCGAGCTTGGATAAGACAACCCCTCACAGATAGGTCCGATAATGCGTCTGGGGTAGAAGGTCCGATTGCAGATCAAGGCCTGCAACGTGATAAGAATGAGCACCAATGATTGTCCTTGGGGGGTCGGAAGGATGCCGTGGATATCTGAACGGTAGGACGTTTTACCGTTTATCCCCATACCCCTCGAGCTCCAGAGAGTTGATCGGGAGAAAAGGCTTGAAGGATTGGAGAGGGGAAAATCTGCGATAGGAAAATGCCCTTTTCCCCGCACACCGGTACGAGTCTCTCTCTCTCTCCAGGTTATATATATGTTCAGGCTAAGAGAGACGTGGACACACCACAAACTCCCGTAAAATGGCTTCAAATATTCAGACAAGCAGAAGCCTACCAAATGCCACCCCTTGTTTGAGTTATTGGCAGCGAACAACTCGGGCATGTCCGACTTTGGATACAAACAGCGATACGACCGTTCCAGCAATCTCGAAATATGTCGTGGTGGGATCGGGTATCTCGGGCGGGTTGACGGCCTTTAAACTGATTGAAGGAGGGGCCAAACCTGAAGACATCGTGATCCTCGAAGCACGGGAGGCAGCAAGTGGCGCAAGCTCACGAAATGCTGGACATGTGCGACCAGGTCTGTTAGAATGTCATTGGTGGTATGCGAGCGTTGCTGATACAAAACGCAGACGCCTTTAGGGGTTTCAGTGCATATGCTAAAGTACACGGAGAGCAACAAGCATTAAAGATTATCCAGGATGAGCGACTGGTCCTAGAAAGAGTCGATGCATTTGTCAAAGAACACAATGTGGAATGCGACTTTAACTTGACAACAACATTTGATGTTTGCATGACCCCTGAATTCGCGGCGTACGAGGCAGACAGCCTGGACGCGTTTAAGAAAGCAGGCGGCGATACTTCACACATCACATTCTATGAAGGAGACCAGGCCAAGCAAAAGACTAGAGTTCCAGGGGCTGTAGCAGCATACGAGTGGCCAGCAGGATCGAGCCATCCGGCAAAGCTTGCACAATTCCTTCTCCAGGCAGTGATATCCAAGGGTGCAAAACTCTACACGTTTTGTCCTGCCACTCAAATTGAACGGAGCGATGCCTCAGAAAACTGGAAGGTGCACACGCCCCGGGGAATCGTCGAAGCAGAGAAAATTATTCACTGCACGAATGCGCATGCTGCCTTGCTACTTCCACAATTGGAGGCTTTTATTCGGCCAAACCGTGCACAGGCTCATTCTCTCGTACCGGTCCCTGCCTTCTCAGGGCAAAAGGCTCTGCAAAACACTTTCTCGCTTCGCTTTAGTCTCCTCCACTTCTACTCCTTGATCCAACGGAAGGGTGATGGTACATTGGTGTTGGGGGTCTCGCGATCAAACCCCACGATGAGTCCTGAGACCAGTGCTGGTCGCTTCAGTACGGATGATTCTCGGTACAATGAAGAGATTGCCCAAGATGCTCTACGGACTTTTGGTAAAATGTTCCCAGCGTATTCATCCAAACCTGCCATGCACGGTGAGGGTCTGGATCATGCTTGGACTGGAATAATTGCCATGACTACAGACTCTGTTCCGTTCATCGGGGCGATTGATTCCCTGCCTGGGCAGTATGTTTGTGCTGGATTTAATGGCCATGGTGGGTTTTTGTTTTATTCGAGTGGATTCTCAGGCAAGATATACTGACTGGAAACAGGTATGGCCCGGATCTTTACCTGCGCTCCGGCTGTTGCGCAGCTTGTACTTGGCAAGACCTGGGATGAAACAGGACTCCCCGAATGTTTCCGATTCAGCGACGAAAGGCTGGCGCGACTTTCAAATGGAGATTTACCTTCAATCTGGTATGGTTGCATAAGGGAGTAATGGAAATTTTAGAGATGTCTATCTCAGTATATCGAATATATCCATATAGACAAGACATATGTGCATCATGTTTGCGTCATCAACCCATTGCTAAGTTAGCCATCAATCAAAGTAGGAAGAAACTGTGTATGGTGAGCAGGCGCGAGGTATGCCCTGATGGTATAATCCCCTCCTCCTTGGTCCCATATCTTGACTAACTTGTATCTGTACTGCCTCGGACATCAACGGTTGCTTGTTCAATTGGTAGAACATATCAACATATGCCCCTTACCTATAACCGTACATGTGAATTCCACTGAGTCCAATCAGTCGATATCTCGCACGAGGTACCAAAGTCAGTATTTGCAAAAAAAGCTGCGATACGTACAAAAGAAAGGTTCTCGAGCATAATTTAACCCAAAAGGCTAGGTGCTAAAAGGCAAGCTTGCACTCGCACTTGTGGCGGTCTGTGGTGAATACAGCCGATATTAAAATTACCATTCTACAACATTGATAGTCATGTGGGATTGTTTAGTATGGGGTTTTGCTTGTGTCAAGTGGACTGCCGCTTTGGGAGCTCTGGGAGCTCTGGTTCCGCCAGCCGGGTCGACGCTTTCGGATTTCCCATCGCTGTTCCCTCACATTCCTCCCAACTTTCTTTCCCTTGCATCATTGTTATACCTTCCTTTCGTCTATGTATGCCATCAACTTACTGAACACTACTCCCTTGCCACTTGCAATGCCATAATGCGATCTCTACTCGCTCTTCCACCAGAGACAATCGATCAAATATGCGACTGCCTTGCGTCTGATGACTTGCCCAGTGTCTACAACTTTGCACTAACGGATAAGCAATGCTTAGCTATTGCCAACAGGCATCGTTTTGCACAGATTCATTTTACTCTTGTGGGCCGTGACAGACTAGAAAGAGATATCCAGCGATGGAACGAGATACTTGAAAATTCGTCTGCTTTTTTATCTGTGCGGTCAGTGACAGTTCGAGGGGCTTTACTTCCCATCGATGAGCAGATGAATCATGTACCGGGATCTTTGACCATCAACCAAGAGGAAAATGAGGGTGATTTGAGTTGTCTGGGTAGCTACTACCGTCGCGACATTGACGAGTTCTTTACCTCTTTTCCCAACCCTCAGTATGATATGTGGAGCTCCCTTCAATCCCTTGTGTGTCGGTTGTCGTGTCTCCGGGATATGACCTGGAGCTGTGTCGCGTTATTTCCACCCTGTCTGCTTGAGACCTTGCAGCAGTCCATACCACATTGCAGACTCCATGTCATGGCATTCAAATTACTCAGTTTGTGCTACAATAACAATAGGCCTATTGACATTGATCAGTACGAATATCAATTGGCTACGTCGCCTTCTCTCTCTAGCATTCTGGTGCCGGTCTCACAGATCGATTACGTTACGAATTTCAATGCCAAAGCAGCGATAGAGCTAGCAAAAGGATTAGCTCCAAACCTGTCCCGGGTGCATATTGTGAAAGAATCAACCGGAATTAGATCCAATCCAGCAGAAGCAGGAGACTTAGAATGGCGAGGTTTCTTTCAGAATGGCAAGGTCGAGAACAGACTGCATCGGGGAAACCTTCAGAGCCTCAGTCTAAGCTCAGTCAGCATTGACTATTTCACAGCCTGGCAAGAACAGAATGCGTTCTCTACTCTGCGGGTTCTGCAGCTTTGGGATGTCTCTGAGAATGTTCTGACTGCGGCAGCGAGCTGCCATATGCCGTTGTTGAAGTCATTAACGCTAAGCTTCCCGGGCTGGAAAGCTTACGATGAAGCAGCGAGCGTTCTTGTTTCATCCCTTCGTCCATTGGAAGCAATCCGACTGTCCAGCGGCCGAAAAGAACGTACATTTCAAGCCGCCATTAGGCATCACGGAAAATCTCTCACTATGCTTTCACTCCTCCCTCGGGAGTCTGATCTTTACGAGGTGATCCCTTCCTTCACCAGTTGGATTACAGAAATTCGATTGAACTGCACAAATATCCGAAGTTTGCAACTCTCTGTGCACCGAAGGACACTCAAGCAAGAAGGCTCTCTTTTCAGAGCCATTGGGAGTATTTCCCACCTCACGAATCTATCATTGCGATTAATTTGCGACAATGATGTGGAAGAGCAAGAGTCCCTTTTAAACGCATTGGACTATCCAAACTCAGAACCTGAGCTTTCACGGGTAGCGCTTCAGAATAGCGCGCTTCATTCCAGTCTCCTAGCACAGGCAATATTCTTCACTGTCGCTCAGGAATCCTCCTTACAACGGCTCACCCTTGCCATCCGGTGCACACTGTATCCCAAACGTGTGGCAGGGTTCCTGAATTGGTCCTGCTGTAGGTGGAGGTGTTTGCGTGCGAGTGAAAATAGAATCATTGTGCGTGAACTTGAAAAAGACGAGAATTGCAGTGGTTGAACAATATATTGTTCACCTACAGGGGTGTGGAGAGACAATTCTGTACCAGGGAATTTGGATCAACTTACAGCGTCGCCTCAGAGCTATATAATAGGCATTTGATAATGGTCTATCGTTTGATAGCAAAGCGGCCAGTCATAGATAGACTGCATTTTATCATTGCCTGATTTTGAATGAGCAGAGCATCAAAATCCCTGAATTACTACAAGGGATCTTGGTGGCCTTGGACATAGCGAATTGACTATAGGAATAAGATTGCATCCACGAAGTTCGTACGGAGTAGAAAAGGTCGATTCGTTATTTGTACAGGGGATTCATTGCAGCACTGGTATCCGGTCGTAATGACCAGGTATTCGTAATCAAGAGGGTCTACTGTATACCGCCGGACTGATAAAACTCCCGAAGATTTAGTTCTACATTAAACCTGTCAAGAATCATGACCTTTATCTTGATAGGGCGCTGGTCTTGAACAGATTTTGAGATTTCAATCCGCCTGTGCTTCCTTCATAGCCTTAAGACCATTTTCAGGGTCTTGGCCCTTGAATGTTCCAGACCCAGTTGCCGTGAGCCGCCCCCTAATTCCTAGCCTCTCCACTTCACAGCCTAGGCTTTTTGCGAAGTGGAAACAACCGGGAATGGCTGTTTATATTGACGGCCGCACCCTCATTGATCTATGCATATGATTTCAAACGCCTCTCTTGGAAGTTGTATCGACAGGAAACCTTGAGCGGGTGTTGTGAGCTCTTTATAGACGCGAAGTGGGCACTCTATCATGCAGCTGCATCTAAGTAGATGAGTCTCACTGGCTAGTGCGCCCACGCTAAAATGTCTAGAGATTACTTTTTCTGTTTTCACCCTGTTTTCTTGGTATCTCAGCCTCAATTCTTTCCCCTTGACGCTCTTAGGCGTTCCGCTTCTTTCCCCAAAAATCATTCCCCGCCTACTTTTGATCAATATGTCACGATACGTGGACTATTCGGACCTCTTTGAGGAAGATACAGAAGATACAGACCCATTCACTGCCTGGTCCTCGGAACTGGCCACCCCTACAAGCTATTCACAGGGCACGACGGTAGTCATCGTCACCAGCACCGAACCCACGACCACTTCTAGTCATATCGCCATCGATTCTTCCACCACAACCGATTCTCCTACCTTGGCTACCTCAGAAATCACATCCAATGAATCAGCCACACCATATGTGGGGACAGATTCAACCAAAGCAGGCGGACTTTCTGCAAGCGCCTCGGCTGGTATTGGGATTGGGGTCGCACTGGGCATTCTTTTGCTTGCGTTGGTGGTTTTCATCCTCTATCGGCGCAAGCGCAAGCACCGAGGGCTTGCAAGAGGGAACGATGATAATAGACCAGCGTTGCCAGAGCTTGGAACCGATGGCCAGAAGCATGAATTGTCGGCTGAAGAGTGTACGCGAGTGGAACTTGGTGCTGATGAACCAAAGCGCAATAACACCAATGTGCAAGAACTGGAGTGATTTGATTTCATTATACCCATGTCGTTATACCCATGTTTGGACTTGATGTACATTAGTTCGTTACATGTAGTTCATTGTTATATTTCACCAAGGCGATTGACCTTGCACGGTTCATGTCAATCGGCAGTCAACTTTATGGGCTCAGTGTCCCTCCTTACCGGCGCGTACTCTTATCCCGAGTGGAACGCGGCCCAGGTCTTGGCTTCCGATCCTAACCGTCTTTCTATCCACTTCTCTCGCGGTCTGTTTCACAAACCACAGTCTTTGAGTTGATCAGCTAAGAGGGCAGAGGGAAGAGAGGCAGACCAATCGATCGAAGTATAGTTGGGGTAGAAGTGGAAAAGTGACAGGAGTGCAGCCGGTTTCTCCGTTCATTTGCCAGTTGAATTTGGTGATGTTTATGGCGGCTTATAGGAGCGCGTCTATCTCCAGTCAATGCTCGAGGATATGTCACTGTGGCTCTCCATTGGAGCTGGTTGCGATAAACCCGAAGAATTGGAAGAGATTTGTGAAGACGAAAGCTTGGGGGCTTTCTTTGCGAGCGCGAGCTTTGAATAAGATATAAAAAACCAACAGAGCATTTGCTTTTCCTGCAGAGAGAATATTACCAACTGTCATAATCCTTCGGCCAAGATAATGTGCTTAATCTCCGAGCCAGTGATTGCCGAGTCTAATCTTTTTTTTTCGGGCATTAACGGTGCAACTATACGAGATCCGCCGGTCAAGGAACCCGAAGAAGACCCAACCACCAGGGACAAGGGACGGGACGATCTTGGTAGATCTTGTGGGGAGATATTTAAGCCGCCTTCGGACTCCGAAGGACTATATACATACCGTCCTACTCGTCCTTAATGTCCGAGTCGGGAGAACTCCTATTCCACGCGTAGACTTATTTAACACATTAATGTGTTCAATTCCATCACTCTATCACTGGATCCTTCTTGTCTCACGGTTTTCTCACCCCACAAAAATGGCCCGTAGACCTGCTCGATGCTACCGGTATTGCAAGAACAAGGTAAGAGCTCACTCTGACTGACGCATTCGCGCAATGAGGAATCGCATTCAAATGGTTTATTTTTAGCCTTACCCCAAGTCACGCTTCAACCGTGGTGTCCCAGATGGTAAGATCCGTATCTTTGATCTGGGACGGAAGAAGGCGTCTGTGGACGACTTCCCATGCGCTGTGCACTTAGTATCCAATGAATACGAACAACTGAGCTCGGAGGCTCTAGAGGCTGCACGTATCTGTGCCAACAAGCGAGTCAGCTTGGTTTTTTTCAATTTGTCTTTATGAAGAGACTAAACTCCGTTCTTGTCCGAAGATACCTCGTCAAAGTGGCGGGTAAAGAGACATTCCATATGCGCGTCCGAGTTCACCCTCACCATGTAATTCGAATCAACAAGATGCTGAGTGTCGCTGGTGCGGATCGTTTACAAACCGGGATGCGAGGCGCATTCGGTAAGCCAGCTGGCAAGGTAGCGCGAGTAAATGTGGGCCAGATTCTACTTTCCGTGCGAACTGTCGATCGTCATCGAGAGACTGCAGTGGAGGCGCTACGTCGCTCGATATACAAGTTCCCCGGTCGGCAAAAGGTCATTGTCAGCAAGCGATGGGGCTTCACGACTTTACCACGAGCTGAGTATGTGCGGTTGAAGGAAGAAGGCCTATTGCGGAATGATGGTTCGTACGTCCAATTCTGTCGACGGAAAGGAGAGCTGGCAGAGAACATAAAGAGCTTCCCACAGGCATATACTTCCTCAGTGGTGTGTATATGAGGGCCGTATATCTTCTTTATCAATATGACTTTGTTGACCCGTTTTCGTTTTCTTCTGAATATGACCCGATCTATTTGCAAAACAATATTTTCGCAAGGTTTCCTTGAAGGCGTCAATTTGCCTATCCACAGCAAATGCTTTACTTTGACATGTGCTACCAGCCCGAACCGATCATCATCCTAGCGCTCTGCGAAGCCCACGGGGCCCACAGCCCAACCTAATCCAACCTGCGAATGGGCTGGGCTTTGGGCCCTATCTCCGGGCTGGTAAGCGATGGACCACGCCGATAGGGACCGATTGCGGCCTAAAAGCACCTATCAAAGCAAACATTCTAAACAGACGTGACTATCTTGGGTACTATACGTGTAAAGCCCATTCCCGCTTTTATCTATAGTTGAAAATTTATCATTTTGATCAATGTGTCGTAGATTGATACTGAGGTATCTAAACCGCCTTTGAAAATGCGAGAGAATGCGCTTTTTGGATAATTTGTACACCAAAGAGGTTGAATTGATGAATTGAAATCTGGGTCTCTACTCTCATATTTATTGGAGATCTATATCCGATATATAAGTATAGAATGATATTCTTTCGACCTCCACTAGTTGGATTCTATCTAAGATTAGAGTGTACATTTACATTAGTAGTCAGGAGTCTCAATTCTAGATTTCAAGACTATATAATTGGTAGAAGGGTCAGAATACAGCGATTATAAGATCCTGACTGAACCCCTCAAATGGGCTGTGGATTAGAATGGGCTAAGTTTGAGTCCATGGCCCACGCTGGGCCCATTTGCGGGCTTTGCGATTCACTAACGTTATGTCTGAGTAGTCACGAGATGTTAGGCACTAGTCGACCATTTCTGCTACAGGCTATAGTATGCAGGGGTCCGACCAAATGAAGCTGACTAGTCTCCCTTCATTCGGATTAGACCCGGAAAAACCAAGTGGCCTGAGAATATAAGGCCGACTTAACCGAGACTTGTTTTTCACCTTGAAAACGCGAAAGACGGAAAGTGAGACGTTTTGACTGGATGATTAAATGACTAGGCGCCCTGGTACTTCTACCAAAACCCCGGCAAAGAGCAAAGAATCAAAAGTCTTTAGCTGATCTCAACCTCGACATTTGAAAACACCCTTTCACTCCCACTATACCTGGTAGGGATATAGGAGGAAACACTCTGGTAGTGTGTCATTCAACATCCCATTCTGCCAATGCCTCGCATGAAAGACCATTTGCAGATACATGGAGCAAATTCAGACTCAGAAACAGGATCAAATATCCAGCAGTAAACCCCAGCCACGGCTTGAGTTTCGAGCCTCGTGCGACCCCTGTGCAGCATCCAAAGTACGCTGTACAAAGGAGCAGCGTGGATGTTCACGCTGTGTGCAAAATGGCCTGAAATGTGTGTATGGCCGATCGCGACGAAAGGGTAAACCACCTTCCAAAAAATTCACCTTCGTGCAATCCTCTTTTAGAGACTCTCAAGTGTCTCCTCCAGCCCCCATTTTCCCGCAAACCAGTCCGGTGGTCCCAGCTCCTTCGCCATCATGGGCTTCCGGTCAATACCCCAGTAATCACCAGTCCAACTACAACTACGACTGCCCCTGGTCTCGGTCGCCCATGTTCCCAATGGCTAGCGACCAAGATCAAACACTCAATAATGTTATGCCAAGAGGATGGGAAAGAAGGACAGTAAACAGCCTGGACCCTCATCAATCGCTATTGGAAAACTCTGTCCCACCGATGTCAGCAAACTCGGGCTATATGTCAAAACATAATCCTTCGGGCGCAAATTCCATGGCAGCCGATAGCGGCGATTTCGGCTCCCTTTCGAGGAAGACTGTCCCCGGGGACAAGAGCAATTCAAGTTATGATGACGGGGGGGACGATGACGACGAGAGTGATGAAGAGCGGGAGGAGCTCGAGGACGTGAATGAAGACCGGCATGAACCATGCATTGCAGTGGCATGCCGGCTTCTTTCTTCTCTATCCCGGTTCAGACACTGCGACTGTAGGAACGGGCACCCGAGCAACGACAGGAGTGTATCCAATTCTCGCGACCAGTGCAAACCACTCACTCTAGAAGAAAAAGCCCCTCCAAGTGATACTATTTTTTGCATGACTCAATCAGCCACGGAAGATGCGTCCCGATTGCTGAGTTGCACGGGAAGTGTCTGCGCCCAGGATACGTCCACACTTCTGGTTCTAGGCGCGGTCCTCTCCAAAATCCTCACTTGGTATCAGGCCCTATATCAATCCGAGATCGGCAGGCACATCTCGTGTCCGCCAGTCGAATCCCATCATTCGAACAGTAGCCGGACGGATACACAGCCTGGGCTCTCGTCACTGGTAGATGGGACGGCAGATTCATTGTATGATGTTCCATTGACCATCCCGTTGAGCGTTGGGAATTTGAATATCCCGCACGCCACAAAAGTAAAGATGAAAGCTCAGCTATTGTTGTGCCAACTGCAATCTTTATATTTGGTATGCCAGGCACTTGATCGACGGGCCCAGGGTGCTGAGAATCTGCGGGAAGAGGGGAGAACAAACCAAGGGTCCAACGCACAGCTTCTAGAGCAAGTGGACGAATTGCAACGTATCTTGACATTGGTTTGCACACAGCCGTCGACGACATAAAAGATATATTTAACTCAATAGATGCCCTTATATACAGTCATATAGGATGAGTTGGATGATAGAAATCTGAGCGCAGTTCCCGTGTATTGGAGCTATAGAAGTAGTCACATCATATACATCTAGACTTCATCTATTTGATTTTATCGAAGCCTCTGACAAACCAAGGCTGACCAGCTAGTACAGAGCGACGTGGTTGTGTACTGTGTACTAACACCGTCTATCAAAACAGCCGAAAAGAATCCGTGCTTTTTTCGATGGAAGAACCAGAACCCAGGGGAGCTTCAATCAAGCTGTTTGAAATATGGCCTTTAACAGCTGTCGGTGTGGCCGGCGCCTCCGTCCTTGCACAGATAACCGCATTTCTGAATAACCTTGATCTCGCCGTTGGAGCCTCCAAGACAGGCAAACAAGGCGTTGTCTCTGTTCACACCAGGGAATGCGCCCTGTGCATCAGCAACCGCATTCCGGATCTGGGTGTCGTAGTTGCCTTGGTATCAAGTCAGTAATTGGCCTATCACAAGTCAAATCGGATCATTTTCTTCACTGACCCCTTTTGAGAAGAGCGGAGGAACAGTAATTGAAACGTGTTTGGCAATTCTTAGCCGCACCAAGAGAGGCAAAGGCGGCCACAGTGGCAATGCAAATGACGCTGAGATTAACCATTTTGTCGATAGAAGAGGGATGCGTTCAGAGTTGCTGAAGTGATTGAGATAGGTTGGAAAATGATGGTGAGTGAATAGAAAGTGAAGATATTGAGGGGACAGGAAAAGGGTCTTTATAGTCAGCAACTCGTCTTGTCAATCCGCGAAGGTTTGAACATTCACCACGCAGTGGACCTTGTTGCAGAGCAGTATGACCTGTCGCATTGATCGGCACATAAGACAAGTCCCTCAATCCGCTGACGTGGGAAAGGACCGAAAATGTTGCCAAATGTCAAGGCATCCTTGCCTCATTGCAGGGCTTTGAGCCGCACCATATGCGTCCGTTAAAGTAATTGGCTGCCGAGGTGCTAGAGTTTGTGTGGCCTCAGCGCCTGAACCATACGTTGTCATGCTTGATAGCTCATTATGTACTTCGTATATGCATGTATGCAGGACTCATACTCCGTAAGCCGCATTTCATGTACTATTCTCATAGAGGCTGTGTTAGGGCTGTTATTAAAATGTAATACTATTGCTCTACAATACATCCACTTGCCATGCTTTTGTTTGAACACATCGAGTAAGACTATTTTTCACTATATCTCCCAGTTTCTTTCCGCAGAGCCACTGCAGGTTTCCTCCAAGCATACCCCAATCAACGATAGTCATGTCCGGGAGGGACGGTCCGTCGCTTGGTAAGTTCGTACAACATCAGCCGCATGATTCACTGTGCATGATGCATCTACGTGGGGTCCATAGCCCGAGAGATCATACAAGTGAGTTTCACCACGTGCATTTGGTAAACCCCCAATGGCCCCCGGCTCAGCTGCGAAAATCGTTTTAGATTTAAGCCACAGAAAGTCGGCTCCATGACTATGACTGGGATGACCAACACCCAGCAGCTTGAATAATATGAGGGAGTGTGCGCCAGAAAGATATATAAGGATTTGTAATATCTCGGGATTTAGAATCATGAGATATAGAAGTAATTATACATGCACTCTGATTGTGAAATATAGGTGTTATCCAGGAGAATTGGATTATGGTCCACGGAGATCAAGTATCCTACTCTATAGGGTAGCTTGCATATTCAGACCTCTTGAGGCTGCAAGTTGTATTGCCATGTAATGCAATGCAATGTGATATTGGTGATATCACGGGATCTTGCATCTCTTCATCACGGTATATGGTTAGGTGAGTTACTGTGGGTAATGGACGGAGTGAGCGAGTGCAATTCACAGGGGAAATGATCTTCCGGTCTTACTACGCATTCCAGTAGAGGAACCTTGTTCTCCACATCTCATTCGGCTGGGGCCCGGGGTCGGTAATGGTCTCGTAGATCCATCCTCCTGTTCGGATACTGCTCTGAGAGGAAATACGCTAGGTCGTTAGAAATTGATAGGTCATCATTGTATGTGAGGAAACCGAAGTACTCGGTTACTTAGATCCTGATGGCCACTCAACACCCGGCACGAAAGAATCGCGCCCTCATCGCATGCGAAAAATGTCATTTCCGCAAGGTTCGCCGTAATGTTAGCAGCAAGGGATCGCCATGCGCAAGCTGTGAACAGGATAGCGAGGAGTGCGTCTTCCGGGCCAATTTTTTCAGCTGGCGGAAGAGGAGTCTGTCAAAGCCGGATCAATAGAGTCAAGACATTGGACCGGTCTAAGAATCTTCTCAGGCTGCTCAGGACAATATTCATGAATATCAGATAGAAATGAGGGCTATGACCGTCTTATGTCGCTTAGCTGCCTGTGCAAGTAGATGTGTCGCTTCTCTTTTCTCTGGAACATTGCTCCCAGACATATCGAATGAGTTACCAAACCTTAGATCTTCCATCATATCAAAGCCGAAGTATGTGCTCCATTAAGAAACATTCGTCTCTACATCTCTAAGAGCCGCTTCGAAGAAGCCATGGCTTGTCACACGTCTTTTTCGAGTATGTGTATTGCGATCAATAGCAGTGTGGGTGGAGAATGCACCAGGAACCACAGGGAACGACAGGTAGAAGTCAGATTTGCGCATATTTCAAGATAATAGATACGCCACAATAGAGAAAAACTAGTCGCCTCATTATTACCGCCGGCTATTGTATGATCAGGCACATTCTTGGAGTTCATACATAGACTAAGATGGCTATGCCTTAGTCGCGACTGTAGAGAAGCCTAGGAAGGCGAACTCCAAGTCATATAAGACATTTATTACACGATATCTATTTATCTAGATGTATAATCATATACTGTTTCCATATCGCTATGTTCAGAAAAGATCACTGTTGGTGACGGTTGAAGCCGATCCTGATTCGGTTGGGCCGGCCGAGGTTAAAAGATTGAACATCAGATTTATGGAATCTCGGCTAGATTAGCAGGTGTATAGCGGCCTGGGGTCAAATATTAATGATCTTATCTAGAGCATGAAAGTACGAGAGTAAGAAGGTGGGATAACAAGAGCGAGTTCTCGAATTTACATAGGTACAAATAGGTTCATATGTAAGGCGACTTTTTTCTACCGAGTTGAAATCAAGCATACAACCCAAGCACCAATGCTGAATATATTGAGGTCGATCCCTGGCCACTATACACCTACCTACTCGGTGAAATTGTGCCGTGGTGATATTGATTAAGCCGCGGAATAACGAGCGTGATTCCTGCACAGTAATTTACACGAAACCTCAAAAGCAAAAACACACCACAGTGGGGACTCGTTAGTGGTCTTTCGGTCACTACTAACTCACCAGCCTGTGGTTATTCTACGGCTAATATTCAGGTGACTATTGTCCGGGTGAGAGTCACCTTTCATCGAACGACTGCGGCACTCATTTTTCAGCGGATTATCAGAACGTATTATTTGATGATCATGTCGCTCTTGTAGGAAGATCCTGCATAGATTCTGATTTGTGAGCGCTACTTGGCAGTTTGGTGTCTCTAATTGGTCTCGGCATTCTTCTCGGTTGTATACCTAGATATCAGACAACCTAGGCACTGTTCTTCTGAGATAGTTACATTAGGATGGATTCAATTCTCTCTGGTATTTTCGATGTGAATGAATCATTCAAGGGGTCATTCCAAGAGTAAATACATTGAGTATATGACAGACTGTCTTAATATATGGAACTATCGAGAATGTCGGCATACCATGCTCAACGTCTAATGATCGACGGGAGCCCTCCGCACAACGTGGCTAAGACTGCACCAACCCCCTTTGGGATTCCACCGTGGAGCATCTTAAGCCGCATGTATCTTTTCGTCCAATATCACTCGACCCTGCTTCAGAATTGCGGGAGGGTGAAACCCGTTGAAAATTAGTACTGTGCATTTTAACGGCCCCTTAACCTCCTCTTTTACCCTCTTTCCGTATCATCCCCCAAATATCGAACCATGGCACAATCACCAAAGATTGCAGTTGTAAGTCCATTGATCGCTTCTCTTCGCTATTCTAACAAGTCATAGGATACGGATGTCTATCTGACAGCCAATTATGATGACTGGCAGTCGTAAATAATCGCATTTTCCGCACTTTTCACAAGATTGATCTCTAACACAGTACCAAATAGGGAGACAACGTCTATCACCTCCTCAATCTATCATGGCCTGATCGAGAATGGCAGACGGTATGGTTTCATGGTGTGTTCGGCACATTCCGCTCGACTTGTGGCTTACTTGTTCTCCCAAGGTATCAAACACTGAGCGACAGGGAATATCTGTATGCATGCTATAGCATCTGTCACTAAGCGAGCTATGAACTCATCCTCGACTCTCACCAGAATTCCATCGGATGATCAAGCATTTGAGTCCTACGAAGCTGGGTGTGTACGACCAATCTTGCTATGTATCATTCTCGCTTATAACAGCTCTAGCCATTTGCTAGCTCTTGTCTCAGACTCGGACCAAGAGAACCCGCTCTTTAGAGCACCTGTGGGGAAGAACCCCAAGCATATCCTCGACATTGGAACGGGCAAGGCTGACTGGGCTATGTATGTCAGAAGACAATTCCCTCATCCGTAACAAAACAGGATTTATACTGAGATAACACTTATATAGTGATGTTGCCGACATGTTTCCATCTGGTGAGTGCCATGCCGATACCCCTGAGGATTTCCAAAAGAAAATAACACCATCTAGCAACTGTCCGAGGAGTCGACCTTTTTCCACCTCCCGTGACATGGATGCCACCCAACTGCATCCTTGAAGTCGACAACGTCCTAGAAGAATGGACCTGGAAAGATGCTCACGACCTAATCCACATGCGGATTATGATCGGCTCATTCGATGCCGCAGGGTGGGATCACGTCTACAGAAGCGCCTTTGAGTAAATTAACCAATTCTCCTGATGCTTTTACCTGTTCGCAACTATGTGTACTAACTACCGGGTGTCTCTCGTAGAAACCTCCGACCAGGAGGCTGGATTGAACAACTCGAAGGCTGTCCCTATATCTTGTGTGACGACGACAGTCTGCCAGCAGACAGTATTCTGCGCAGCTGGGGCTCGACTATGAGCGGGTGTGGTGCCCGCGCCGGACTCTCGCTGGACACTATTGACACCATGCGCGGTGCGATGGAAAAGGCTGGGTTTGTGGATTTTCAGGAGAAGCCATACTTGTGGCCGATTGGGCCGTGGGCTCGCGATCAGAATTTTAAAGAGGCTGGTGTGATTAATTCCCACCATTGGCTTTCTGGTATGGAGGGTTGGTGTATGTGGTTGCTTACCCATTTCGGGGCGCCGCATCCTTGGTCAAAGGATGAGGTGACGGTTTATTTGGCCAAGGTTCGGTCGGAGATTAAGAATCCGAGATATCATCTTTATCAGAAAGCGTGAGTGTCGACTCATCTTGTGGTGAGATATCAACCGATTGACATGCTGATCCTTGTTTAGACGACGTGTGTGGGCGCGCAAGCCTTTCCCCGGAGAACTTACACCTGACATGACTCCAATCAAGGAGGCGTGAAAAAAGTGGTGACTATGTATTCTTATCAAGTAATCGAGTTTTCAATTGGACATAGTAATTGGAGACTGTTCAGGAAGGAAACTAGAAAAAGATCTTTGAAGATGCCCACAATGGATATTTCCTGCGACTGGAATAAACGCTGCTAAACTCGAGATAAACCGAGATTGACGGCGCTAGACGAGGCTCTGGTTTTATTCTCTATTCAAGGAATACACGGTCATTTAAAAAGCTAATACTGTAAGCGTAGCGATGCTGAGATCATGTATCTCATTGTGTTCTGTCGTAAGCTAATTTAATCGCGATAAATGGTTTGCCATTGCGTTCCTCATCGCAAAGCAATCGCAGAGAATCATTGAAACTGTCCAAGCTTCGAGTTCCATTGCATCAAGTTCAGGAATCCAGTTCCAAAGTAGTCATCTGCGGGGAGAACGTCCGCCGAACCCACTCCATATATGTCTTCCACTTGTGAAGATCGCCTGATGCCTCCGCACTAGGGAACGCCTTGCTCAATTCTCTGGTAACCTTCAGGATGCCGAGGGATGCCTCTTGGACCTTCTCCAGCTCTTGTTTGACGGCATTCTCTTTTGGCTTGAATGAAAGAACTGAGGTGTAATGCTCTGACAAAGAGTCCAGTCGCCGTTCGGTGTCCTCCGGCGCGATTTTTATCAGTTTAGATGTCATGAGATTGCTGATTGCACGGATATCTTGTTCGTCATCGATACCGGCCAGGATTCGGTCAAATAGTTCGTCCATGTGGGTACGGGAGAATGAGGTGTCGAGCGAGGCGTAAAGAGTTTCGTAAGCACTCTGTGAATGGGAATGTCAGCAGTGATCCATGGGGGAATGACAAGAGATACTGACCTTTCGCAAGTCAAGCCCATCATCCACCTTGTGTTTGAAGGGGCCCATCTGTACTTCGCGAATGAGCTCTGGCTTGATTTGGGTGTCACCAAGAACAGCCGGCAGCAGCTCATCAAGGTGAGGAAGCAGAAGATCCATTTTGTTATGGATTGCAGAGTTAAGGGTGGTCAACGCAAGCCGGTGGTTGCCCAAATCACTATCACAGAGCATCTTGGTCAAAAGAGGCACCATCAACGGTCGAAGTACGTCGTTAAAAGCGTCACTTGAATCAGCAAGCGTATAGCGGAATGCCGAAATCACCACGCCACGAACAGCCGGGTCGGCATTGGCTAGGTATTCCTATGGCACGATGTTAGTATTGCAAACGTAAAAGAACAAGCGCGACTTACTTGGAAGTGGGGAATGTAAGAAACTGGGTCAAGGAGTGCCAAACGGCCCACACATTCAGCCCCGACAGCCCGGTTATCTTCCTCTTCGGAGACGACAAGGAGTGCGTGCCACAATTTGTGAGCGGATGGAGCAAGATCAGGACGTACGACCTCGGGATGTTGAAGTAATTCTCGCACCGAATGGAGAAGCAAATAGCTTTGTGCATTTGATTTTTCCAACCCATTCAAGATGATTGGGAGATAAGCTTTGACGCTGCCTGCGGCCGCATTTCCGAGAGCAGTAGCGGCAGCCAAGCGTACATGATCTGACTGAGATTCGAAATGGGGAATGAATATATTCGGGGTCAAGGAGCACTCTGGCCCCATTCGCAACCCGATTTCGCCCAGGATAGCGAGGGCAAGGCATTTTCGGCTATCATCCCGTGCAGTCTTGAGTTCTGTTGAGAAATCTTCCATTGTGACTCCGAGATTCGGTCCTCCGTGGACCAGAAGGGTGCCGACGGCTCTTCCCACAACTGATGAGTCCCCTGTGATTCCCACATCACGGAGGAGGTTCTGCATCAAACTAGCACCCGCACCTTCGTCGCCAATGACTTTGACCAGCAGCAACAACGCTTTCAGAACAGTTCCAACGAGTGGTTTGGTCACAATTGAGCAGATAGCAGAGATCAAACCGCTGTTGACCAGTAGTCTAGCGTTGCCAGGAACAAGTTTGGCAATGATGATCAACGTGGGCGTAAGGGTGTGGAAATCAGCAGCGGCGAGGAGGGGCAAAGCAGCACTCTCCAGTGCTGTGATGGTTTCAGGAGTGAGGTGTGATCTGGTGTTGGAGTTCATGGAAAGACTGCGGAGAGTTTCCAAACACGCACCTCTCAAGGCACGATCGGATTTGCGCAGGTTCGACCCTAGCTCAAGAGCTACATTGTTGGCCCAATCACTGGAGATATCCTGCTTGCGGTTGGCGAGAACCACAACATCATCAACTGCACGAACAGCGGACAAACGAGTTGTCTCGTTCTTCATCCGGTCAACCAGAACAGCGAGACCATTAGTTCTCTTCTCAGACGAAAGGAACTCTACACCCCGTTCTCCTGATGTGCGCGCAAGAATGACGCCGAACACATGAATCGCCCGTTGACGGACTTCGAGATCAGCGCTTGTGTCGGTGATTCGAGAGTGGACAACTTCATAGAGCTTCTGCAGCTGCAGGGTGACATCGGAAGGATTTGCAGATACGCGTGGGGGGTGTGATTGCTTTCACAATTTGCTCCACGGCACCTAATGCCTCACTGCTAACTTTGTAGTTGCGGTCGTTCACAGCTCCGACCACACCAGGTACTAGGGCGATCAGGAATGGCAATAGCGCATCAGACAGATGAGTCTCGGCGATCACTGCAATGAGACCTAGGGTTTCAATTTGGAGTGTACCTGCACTGACAGCAGCTCCAGTATGAGCCGCTGTGCTCCCCGAGAGAGACGAGGCCTTGATGGCATCCGCAATGAGGTCTTCAATTTGTTGGAGATGGTCTGCAAGACCACCATAGCGAACCAAAGAAAGGCTTTTGAGGAGAATTATTGCAGCTTGTTTGAGAGGAATCGAAGCCTGCTTCCAAACTTTGACAAGGTTCTGTACAATCAAAGGCACGGAGCGGGCTAGGTCAGCCTGAGAACCAGACTTGGGGGACGATGGGACAGCAGGAGAATCCATTGCTGACGAGGTTCCAGCACTCGGTTCAAAGTCAATCATTGACGCGTCACTATCTTGGCGTCTACGTTTGCGAGAATTCTTTGAGCCACCCACAGCCTCTAGGAAGTCATTGGATGTGACGATCATAGAGCCCTCGCCGGTTTTCCGAACAAGAGCCGTTAATGTAGACACCACCTCAAGTTTCACACTCTCTTCTCTTTCCCTGCTGATTTGGGAGATCAGAGCCGGGGCAATCTGCTGGAACAGGGCAGAGGCGTCCGAAGCGCGACCAAGCCCGTAGGTGGAGATGACTGTGTGGAGGAGCTTGGCAGCACACCGGCGTACCTTCCAGCTCATGTCGTCGATATCACTGTAGCCGCCTTCTTCTTCGAAGTCCTCGAATTCGTCGTCTTCTAGGTCGGGTTCCTCCGTGGCATCATCCTCACTCCCATCGTCCTGTGTGCCTCCCATCTCCTCATCGTCCTCCACTTCGGCGACGTTTGGATCATATTTCAGAAATCGAAGAGCTGATTGAGTGGTATTCGCTAGGTATGGTTGCATCTGTTTGTTGCAGGAGCTGATCAACGCCTCGAGCGTGACCAAGGCGGTCTCGCGGAGCTCATCCACTTGGGGATCATGTTCGTCGTCCGAGTACGACGACATTGTGGTGGCGATGTAACCAATAAGTAGGTAGTTTGGTGAAATAAGTAAAGAAGGAAAGAAAATCAAGTTCGACTTTGCGGACACACACGCGCTGGAGATGTGGTGTTGGTCACCGTCACGGGCCTGGAGTCGCTGGCAAGCTAGCTGCCCCGCGCTAGTCCCGATTTGGCGATAGATTCACGTGCGCGACCTCTACTGCAAAAAGTCGAGCAGATCAAGTGAAGGTTGGGCACGTTGTTTGGAAGCTAGAAGGGCTTGAAGACCACCTTGCTTTCTTGCCTTGGCTCTCTTTTTGCTGCTTTGATTGTCAACTGCTTTGATATCTGTCGAGGCCTGCGTTGAACCTTTCACGTCAATGCCTACTGGAGTCGACCCTCGAGTAGACGTAGTCGTAGCTCCTCTAGGCGAAGGTTTTGTGACAGGTTTCCTTGAATTTTGTCGAGGCAGTACAGTCCGCTTGCAGCAGCGTAAACACTTGTACACTGTGGCACGCTTGGGTGCCGATGAGGCTAGAAGCTTGCTTTTTTTCAGCTTGACCTCAGTAACTTTACTCCAATGGGGCTTTCTAATGCTCCCACATGCCCCACAGTGGTCTATCTTCTGTTTGAAATTCAATGGTTTAGATTCCTCGTGGAGAAGTCGGGTGTGCATCGCTTGCAGATAAGCTGATGTCGACGAACCGAGGGGGACAGCCGAGACAGCCTGATTGAGAAAGGAATCCTGAGACATTGCGCCTTGTTGGGAGAAAAATCTTCCTATTGAAATCAAAGGAATTGCCGATTGAATGATAATGACAATGGAGACAAATGGAGGACAATAGGGACAAACGGAAGACAATAGCTCGTTTGCTATTCAGAGATTTGCCGCGCGGTAGCTTAAAAGCAAGCTCCACCCGCTTCTTCCCATCTACATCTCTCTACTCTCTACCCTTTCCATCTCCTATCCATACTCCTCGCTTGTTTTCTCTTTTCTTTCCTGCAATTGCCGCCAGCTTTGCATCGGGCATTTGCTTTCAGAAACTTTTTTTCCAGTCTCAGACAGCCTGATTCTGAGGATTTTCACTTTTTCACTGCTATTCGAACCCAACAGCTAAGTCGGATTCGTCCACGATGGCACCAGTACGCATTGCCGTGGAAGGCTGCGTAAGTAATATTACATCGAAATACCCCACTCCATGTAACATATCCAATTCATAGCTAGTTGCTAATCATCTTATATAGGGCCATGGCAGCCTCAACGACATTTATGAGACTGTGGATCGCAAGGCCACTGAGAAAGGCTGGGAGTCTGTTGACCTGGTTATCATTGGCGGAGACTTTCAGGTGTGTTCCTTGTCATTCCTCATCCATAACCATATGTTGACTGACAAAACTAGGCCCTGCGTAATGCCAATGATGCGACTTGTCTTTCGGTTCCCGACAAATTCAAGCAAATTGGTGACTTTCATCAGTACTACAGCGGGGCTCGTGTTGCTCCCTATCTAACACTGTTCATCGGAGGTAATCATGAGGCGAGCAATCATCTGTCCGAGCTCTATTACGGCGGTTGGGTGGCCCCCAACATCTATTTCATGGGCGCCGCCAATATCATCCGCTTTGGGCCTCTCCGAATCTCTGGAATGTCTGGCATCTGGAAGGGCTACGACTACCGCAAGGCCCACTATGAACGATTGCCATACAACAGGGACGATGTTTCTTCCGTTTATCATATCCGGGAGCTGGATGTGCGCAAGCTGCTTCAAGTTCGCACCCAAATTGACATCGGTTTGTCTCACGATTGGCCGAAGGGAGTCGAGAAACATGGAGATTACGCAACCTTATTCCGCAAGAAGTCAGGCTTCAAAGCCGATTCCGATTCAGGAAAGCTCGGAAGTGTCGCTGCACGTGAAGCTCTAGATCATCTGCGGCCCGCCTATTGGCTTTCAGCCCATTTACATGTTCGTTTCACTGCAAAGGTACCCCATAGTCCACATTGCGCAAAATCCAACCCTTTGAGCCCCCGCGGTTCTCCCGTCAATGCCACCAATCCAAATGAAGCTACTTCGATTCCACGAAGCAACCTGAACACCAATGCCCTTGCTGGTCACCAATTGCTTGGTACTGCCACGGGAGATGAACAATCCCGCATCAAGGCTTGGAATGAATTCGGAGATAAAGCCCGACGGGCTGAGAAAGAGAAGCGTGACCACGACGACTTCATGCGTCTGATCAGGGAGCGACAGCCGAAAGTTCCTCGGAATATCACGTTTGAAGAAACAGTCAAAATCGGGGGCGGGCCCATTCAAAAGTTCACACGTGGTGCCGATGGAGAAAAAGTGAAATCCGCCCCAGCCGGCGGTGAAAACATCGAAACCCCCGACAAAGCCAACCAGGATAACAGTCATATGGATATCTCGTCTGAGGAATTAGTTGCCCAGCACAAACCTTCACCGTTCTTTGACACAAGTGAAGATTTCCAGATCTCCAAGCAGATCAAGGCGAGCAAGGATGTCCAGGCGACCAACGAAGTCGCCGATAATATTGACAGAATTAGCATTTCTTCGAGCTCAGGGAGCGACGCGAGTGCAAAGTCTCCTCCACCCGAGAAGGCTCTTCCAAAAGCCGATCTCTCTCAGAATTGGCATGGTGATCGCTCTCCAGATCCCTGGTGGAGTGACGGTGTGGATGATCGTGTCCGCGGAACCGAAACCACTCTTCCACCCAGTCTAGAGCAGTCCTCTCTGTCCAAACATGTCTCCAACCGCCCCATCCAGAATCTTCCAGCTCCCGAGAATATCAAAAACCTTGTGACACAATTCCTAACCTTGGACAAGCCGCACAACCACGATGATTTTGTTGAGTTGCTTGAAATCGAGCCAATTTCGGAACAGGATGATGCTGCGGTGGAGTCTTCCCTGCGACTCCAGTACGACAAGGAGTGGCTGGCCATTCTTCGTACCTTTGCTGATGAGCTTGAGTTCGGTGGGCAGCCTAATGGTCCCGTTCCTTTCCACAAAGGATATGAAGTCTACCAACAGCGTATCGCCGAAGAAGAGGAATGGGTCCAAGAGAACATTGTCAAGGCGGGGCTCATGAACGTCCCCACTGACTTTGTCGTGACTGCCCCAATTTATGACCCTCATGTCTCGATCGACACCCATGAGCAGCCAAAGGAGTACACAAACCCGCAGACTGCTGCCTTCTGCAAGCTGATTGGAATTGAGAACAAGTTTGACATGAGCAATGAAGAACGCCAGGCTCGCATGGAAGCAGGCCCTCGCCCCGAAGCCCCTCGTCAGCACTTCCAGGGCCACCGTGGTGGACGAGGCGGTCGTGGTGGACGTGGTCGCGGAGGTCGCGGCGGACGTGGCCCCGGGCGCGGTGGCTACAATAATCGTGGTGGACGTGGAAGCTCAGGCCCCGCAGCCCAGGGCCCCAATGCCTGGTAAATTTTGACCAGTGCTTGGCTCTCCCGCCTACATGAGGGAGGCATTTTTGTGTTGGTGGATACCCGGTTTCAAGTCAGATAAGGTGAGAATTTCAAGTGAGGGAACATGGTTTACCAATTTCTTTTGTTTTGCTCTGCGAATGTATGTACATGAAGTTATGAATGTGCACGGTAGGCAGAAACCACTTGTGTAGTTTCAGTCTAGAGATCACTTTCTTTTGACGTGAATTTCAGCACAATATTAACTCAATAGAATAGCTCGCCCTGCAAGTGGTAGTCCGTGTTTATCTGTATTTGCCCTAGATTGGTGAGATGTGTCTTCTATTTTGCATTTTATATGGGTACTGCCACCTGCGGCCATTCCCGAACCATCGCAGTCAATGAATTAGATCCAGTTCCCGGGAAAGTTGGCCAACAATGTTCATTGACATTGCAATACAAAAAGGTCTGTTGGCCAGGCCACTTGCAAACAGCCGACCCGTTTGGCTTTCACCCGCTCAGTGTAGCGATGTGAGATACACACCAGGAGAGGAGGTTTTGTAGAACGTACTGAATCATAGGCAATAAACATACCTGTTGCTACGTATTTACCCATTCGCCATTTTCCTACCAAAACCGACCACCTTTGAATCAACCTTTTTTTCTTAATTGATTTGACGCATATTTTTGGTGAATCTTTAAATCAATCGAAATTACACAGCAATAGTAAAAGATGTATTAATTATCTTTCTTAGATAATGAGTTGTATATTTTCAGACATTGATAGGAGATATATATCGTGAGGTTAGGATGGGCGCTCATATATATAGCGGACATCCCCCGAGTATTAATATTTCAGTCAGTGACAATTCAACAGCCACACATATTGAATCATTTGAAGAAAAGTGTTGTTAATCTAATATCAAGCCTATCTCTGTAACCACCTAGTATCGCAATTTTGTAGTATATGGTCTAGAGAACAAGAACAAAAAAAAGATGTGCATCATCCGTGAATCGAACACGGGCCTCGTCGATGGCAACGACGAATTCTACCACTAGACCAATGATGCTGGTGGAAACAGGTGATCAGATTGCTGATTGGCTGTTGATATTTGAAAGACTCTTGTTTGAGATATGACCTTTGTCACATTGTGGTCAGATACATATGGCCCTATTTTCACCTACTGTCATTTGATTTGATTTTTATGTGATAGATACTGAATATTGACCTTAAGAAGAAAAAAAAAAAAAAGGTATTCATAGGGATAACGGAGAGCTTTTATGTATCGTACAGGACCAGTGTGATGTAACCCTTTACTTTATTCAATCTCCTCGATGCGTGGACGTCCACTAATTTCCCCTGCCATGGGATCTATATGTAGACCGGCAATTCTGTCGCCCAGTCCAAATTGTGGGTTGAAGGCATCTTGACCGTTCTGGGCGCCAATTCCCCACATCAAAGACTTCTCCGACCAGGCCTCCAAGCTTTCGATCAAAGCGCGCAGATTTCCACGAGCGAGCCCATCCTCCTCACTACTCTCGACAAAGCGAAGCGTGCGTAGAATAGCAGGGATACTGCCAATGGTAGACTGTCCCTGCATGCTGGAACCATATGGGCCGGCAGAACTGGAAGACGAGTCGTCCAAAAGCGAAAAGCCAAACCCGATGTCCTGGTTTCCGCGTGTCTCCCGCGCTGCCTCAAGAGCTTTGAGAATGTCCAAAATCAGGATGATACTCGCTCGGCGGAGGATGGCACTCTCCGGTTCCCTCTCGAGGGTCAAGGTAGCAAGTGCGAGCTCGACCGCGGAGGAAAGAATGACGGGGCCAAGGCCGAGGATGTTCACGTTGATAGCCGATCCAAGGATGGAAATGGCCGATGCCCGGATGCGAAGGTCATCAGGGGCATCATCTGCGGATGCACCGGCAGCCCATGCAGCGACGACATTTGTGGCGTATGCTGATTGCTCTGGGGATTCGTCATCCGAATGGAGGTCTGTGAGGTCGAGTTCGGATGCAGCTTTGGCTACTCCAGATGAGACAGACCAGCCTTCAGGCATGGTCGGTTCTTTTTCTTTGCGCTGCGCACGTTCCTGTTCCCGTTTCTCCTTGGCAAGTTGCTTCTTGCGAGCTTCCTGTGCATGTTGTTTGTTGCCGCGCCGTCCAGCGACGGCAATCATAGTCTCACCAAGAATTTTGGCCGTCTCACCAGCCAGCGCGTCCCCCAATTCCTGCACCGTTCGCAACAGACACTCACCAATCCTGAGTCTTTCGTCCAATGCTCGTTTTTCGCGTCTGTCTGCGTAGTCCTCAACCAAGGTCTTGATCACGGTACGCGGATGGCGTGATGCCAGTGTGCCAACTATCTTTATTGCGCCGAGATATGTGTATTCTTCGTTTGCAGCGGTCTTGGAACTGTCGGTGATGACTGATAATAGGAGTGTGAGGGTTGACCCCACATCAATAACAGGCGATGAATTCATGATCAGTTTGGAAATCAGCGATAGGCCCTCGGCCTGCACAGGCGGGAGATCTGAGTTGAGATTCGCAAGTGCTTGACGATGTGTGTCAAGATCCTGAACGTGAGCCGGTGCTGCCTTGACTGTGGTCTCGTCTGCAGCGGCAAGGTGAATCTCTAGCAGCATAGATGAGGTCGTTGCTGGTTTTGAAAGGGTAGAAGGGAGCAAAGGAATGAGTTGATCAAGGTCCTTCTTAAGAGATTCAAGGAGGGGCTGGATTTCAGCAGTGGGAGAGAAGTCGGCGGATGCAAGAAGCGTAGACATCAGACTGAAGGCTGTTGAAACAGACTCGGAGGAGTCGTTGGCTAATTGCGCCTCTTCTTTGTTCCCCGTTTCCACAATATTAGCTAAAGATGACAGGGACACCTTGCTATTTACTTGGCCTTGCATCGATTTTTCTTGGGCGATAAGTCTATGTAGCTCCCCATCAATGACTTGCTTGATGAGCTCTAAAACTCGGAGCGGGCGTCGAGTCAGTGCTTCTTTGAAGTGCTCAAGCAGCTTCTCTGCAACCTTGGCACTGACAAGCTTCTGAATGATGTTATCACTTTCACCAGCAGGACCCCCACTCAATGTGTTGCGAGGGGTTGGAGGGCCCTGGTGCTGCACCAGCCAGTTCTCACTGACATAGAGGAAGACATCGCCGGTCCGTTCCTCGCTGCTAGGATCCGAGCCAATGAGACTGACGAAAAGTTCTGCGCGTGTTTGAAGGGAATCGATCAGCCGTATCAGATTTGAATGCTGATTCGTGTCCTCATTCCGCCTCAGCAACACGATTCCGTCGTCCGAATCTTTACCATATGTCCACGCCGCTCCCCCATCCCAAAGAAGATTATCAACCAGCTTTTTCAGGGGCTGCACACCAACAGAGATACCAAAATACGTTTGGAGCAGGGGGAGGACCTGTTCATGGAGTGTGGCCTGTTCTTCCTCCTTGGAAAACCAGACCAAGCCCCACAGCGGAAGAAGAATTGGGTACACAATTCGTTTCACAAGACCAGGGTTTGGGTGCTGTAGCGTCAGACATCTGAGCCTGTTTAAAGCCAGGTCCACCGTGGCATTATCCACCAAGACATTTGATGCGGGATTGGCTTCAGTGGTGGGTGGCATAGAGCCTTCAATGTTGGTGAACCGAGTGATCCATCGCCTCGATTTAGCATCGAGGTTCGCGGTGAGTGCGTTGAATATTGGCTCCACAAAGATGGAGTGACCAACAGTACCAGGAGCACCATAAGCACGTTTCCCCAAAATGCCATTTCCGACGACGTATGATGCGGTTTTCCTTAGATCTGGATCGTCACCGTCTATCAATGCTAGCAGCTGGGGAGCAATTGTCTCAAAATAGACAGTTGGGTCAACATCTGATGGCACAGAAGAAAGGAGTCGTGATATTTGCATGATGGCCTGAACAGTTAAACGAGGACCGTTTGATTGGTCCTGCGCCTCCTGGCCTAGCGATGGGGAAAACTGCGATGCAATGAACATGATGGTTTGCACTACGCCGCCAGGTCGTAGCGGAACGTGCGAGATCTGGCTGGAGATTGTTGCCTTGAACCATGGTGCAGTATCCGACTGCAAAAATGTGGACATCGTAGGCAGCAAGACAGTGGTTGGAGTACTATAGGCTGTCAATATTACCGAGAGGAACCAGAGGAAAAGATAACGTACTCATCAATTAGCTTGGCCAACGATTTCTGATATGTGTCCTGGAGAGACGGCCCCGGAGTATTTGGATTGAAAGCCAGGTCACAAATGCCACTGATTATGTCACTTAATATACGACCACGAATGATCGGCTGAAGCCCTGGTCTCGGGTCGAAGAGAATGTCGAGCAAAACGTCGATTATGCGACGCAAAAGAGGCTTATCGTGCGGTGTACTGCTGGCAGCCACTTGAGCCTGCTTCGCAATAACACCGGCAGGTAACACCGAGATGACGCGTTGCTGCAGCGGAATCCCAGCGCCAGATGACAGCGAAGGATATATCCCTTCCAGGGAGATTAGGTCCAGCAATGCATGTAGCATACGACGGTGCTTAGCATCTTCTGAAGGCGAATCTCCAACCTCGTCAAAAGGTTGAAGGAGTTTATGTTGATCCGCAGGCAAAACAAAGGATTTGTGAAGACTGGTTAATATATCCAAAGCCCGATTGATCACCGTTGGTCTGGCGGCATCGTCACTAGAACCCTCATTCTCCCCAGAGGTTTCACTGAGGATCTGCAGCAAAGATTTACCTTGGGTCTTTTGTATTTCCTCTTGAGGACAGTCAGCACCATAGACCTGGATGTAGATAAACACCTCGAACGTGCATACCTCGATCGAGGACTGGGGTCAGAAAGTTCTTAGCAATGCCGAAAGCTTCGCGAATTTGGTTTGGACCCCCCATCATAAATACTCGTAAGATCTATCATGCCAAATTCATGTCAATGAAGGTATTCGCCCCATCGACATTGGCTAGTTCCAAAAAGTGAATCTCCGTGATTCGAACAATTGCGGTCTTGGCGTTCGTAGCTGATTATGTAACCAGGATATGCCCGGTAATGTCACGTAAATGGGTCACGTGCTAGTCGCGTCAGTCTCGTCGCGCTTGCCCGCATTTAGGTAGTCGCGACAACCCGGGGTCCTGTTGTTGTCATGAAGTCCGCCTACTCTATCCACTACCCACTCACACTCTTCCAACAGACAATTTAAACCGTCGCGGCCAGTTCCTCAGCTACCAAGAATCTTGTTTACTCCGACGACATTCATTGGACCCAATTTCTGTTCAGACATGCTGGAGTTCCACCGCGACCGTTTCCTGAGTGTGGAGCCACTCGAGTCTCTTGCCTCTCGAGGCACAGATGTACAGATCAACCCTTTCGAATCTCCATTTCGTCTGCTGCCTTTAATGGTAAACCGTCACATATGTCTCTCCCTCGGGTGATTTGTATCGTTTCGGCGCAGAAGGTATTGGAGCTAAGCCCTAAGCCCTCTCCGGTTCAATGTCCTTAGGGACACAGCTTCACGGATTGTGCATGCCGGATCATACGAATAGCTGAGACTGACTGTGATGGTCCGATTAAGCGAAAGAGATCCGAATCAGCCAGAGCCTTCGGGCACAAAAGACGGTTTACTATGCGTTATCCAAATGGAGACCGCGTCGGTTTACCTATGCTGGACGCTGCATGCCGGTCACGAACGGATGGTCACCCTATGCCTTGGATACTAATCCAGCGAGAAGAGAACGTGGGCGAAGCATGCCGGGTACTTCGGTATCAGATGTCACCTTTAGGAGCAACTACGGCAGCGCGACCAGATGGCAATTGAATACGACATTTAAGTCTCGAATACCCTAGGGCATCAAATGGCTTGGCTCTGAGACTTGTTGCCTAGAACACAGCAGTATCCTTACTCACAGTCATAGTGTCAGCATATCCACAGGATCCACTCGCCGGAGTCAAATTTCCTCTCCCTGAAATTGCCCAGGCATTTCCACAGTTGAAATTGTCGCGAGGTTCTTTGGTTATGCTGCCCTATGATTCTTCGATGTTGGTCTCAGGAGCACATCGGGGATTGCGGACTGTTGGCACGTTCCGGATGGCAACAAATTTCCCCAGACCATTTGGTGTTTTTCGAACTTATTTGCCTGTGTTCTCTCATCAATTCTGCTAGCTTCAACTGTCTGCTCCTGTGCATGTTTCCTATTCCAGGATCCCTGGGGATCTTGCCTCTACGTTCCACCTTCTTGGGGTTTGTTATTCCTACGCCTGACAGGCGGCTAGGGGCCTCGTATCACGGCACCCGCCACCGATGCGACTTCGTTGGAAGATCCTGACCGACCGTGTTAACCGTCTCTTCGCAAAGTAGTTTGTGAATAGATTGATGGGCGCCGACTTCGACAATGACTTTCATCATTGTTCCTTCCCTTGGGAAGAAGGAAGCGATTTTTCTGGATGTTCTTTGTCCGCTTCACAAAATGCCCTCCTGGAAGATCCCCCTGGGTCAACCGGGAGAGGAAACAAAAACCTGTCCCAAAGGGTACTGTACCACACACAAAAGACTCGGCTTCATGCTCATGCAACAGTATCGGAGAAACAAGGGCGAGTTGACTGAAGTTGTGGAGATGGACGGCCGTCAAGCAAATTCGGTTGAGATTACTGTGCCTTGGCCAAGTTTGAAGTTTGGCTTGTCTTTGTGAAGGCTGTGTGGGTTTTTGTGGTTTCGTGGGCTCTGTCCATCGACTATCGTCTACTCCCGGACATTCCTCAACTCCTGTTTGCGCCTGAATTCGATGCTTGCCCTGTTGTCTCTCGATTGATCACATTGTTCTGGTTCAGAAAACGTACCATTTCTATTTTTCGCACGCTTTGACTGATCAGCCCATTTCCTGGCGGCATGAGGGCGATGTCCTTGGTCGGTTCCAGCGTGTGTGCATCATGCAGTGAGTGTTGTGGGACCTCTCTCGAGTGAGGATCAAAGCTTTGGCTTGTCTACAATGCTCATCTGCTGCTATGCGTTCCCGGTCGAGGCTCCTCCCTATTGTCTGACTGGGGTGAACTGAAAAGCGACGAATGGGAAATCACACGATCTCTGTGCCTCGAAAGAAACATTGTACTGTCTTCGGGAGTCGGACATTGTGTCAAGGATGGTTCTCTACATGGGAGCAGAATGTTATGGCTAGGGAATAGCCGGTGGACTGCCGTTTCTACTACCTTGGTGGTGGAAACGGCCACTTTTTTTTTTCTTATAAGTGCCCCCCCAAGACCCCCAAATCCTCTATTCCAAGATGATGCTAACTACCTAGATCTGCAGTCTGATGTTCCGAGTGGATACAAGAGATCCAATGAGTGGAAACTGGAAACATGAACCCACATTGCGCGCTAAAGTATACTCATGCACAACGCATACATATTGTACTACATTGTACATGAAGATCTACACCCACATAGATCTAGACGTCACTAAATCAAAGCCACCGCCCACCCATAGAAAGGCGGTAACGAATAGCATGGGCAGAAATGTATTACCTCATCCCCTTTGTCAGCCCCTCATCTGCCCCGCGCAGAACAGCAAGGAATGTTCCCGTGGCTCCGATAATTTTTTTTTTGGATCAGAATTTCTTGCTTCAATTTCAGATCTACTTTACATATTCCCCTTCGAGCCCACTTTTAAATTCTTTCTTAATTTTCAACATATCCTACACAATGGTCAGCAAAGCCGATAATGATGCCCTCGAGGCGCAGTTTGAGTCGCAATTCCAAAAGCCCGGCGATCTTGTGGAGCGTGATGAAGACACCGGTGCAATGTCTATTGAGTCACTTTGCATGAACTGCCACAAGCAAGGGTTCGTTTCTACTCACTTCACATGTTTTGCACGTTGCTAACTTACGATGGCTTCAGAGTCACCCGCTTGCTCCTGCTCCGAGTTCCTTATTTCAGAGACATTATCCTCGAAAGTTTCGAATGTGAACACTGCTTCCTCAAGAACAACTCGATCAAATCGGCCGGCCAGATTCAGGAGCGTGGAACAGTTTACACTTTAAGGGTTGAGAATGAAGAGGATCTTCAGGTATGTATCTCCACAACTTTGATAATTCTTCCCCCGCTTAAGCTAACTGATAATCTTAGCGCCAAGTTATCCGCAGCGATGTTTCCAGTTTCAAACTTACTACGAAACTCGGCAATGAGATTGAAGTTCCCAAGGGAACTGGCCAGCTGACCAATGTCGAAGGCAGTATGTCACACTCAATGCAATAGATATTGATTACAAGATGCTAACTTTCTTATTTTTAGTGGTTCAACTCATTCACGAAAATTTGTCAGGAGAGCAGGATCTTCGTAAAGAACAAGCTCCTGAACTCTACGAATCCCTTGTGCCTATCATCGAGAGCCTTGAGAAGATCATGAACCGCGAGGACGCTTTCCCCTTCAGCATTTCCCTTGATGATCTCACTGGAAATTCATGGATTGCGCCCAACAGCACCGATCGTGGAAACAAGTACACGCGCCGTGAATACCCGCGTACCCACGAACAGAACGAGGAGTTGGGAATTTCCGCAGATGCAAACGCTGTCAGCCAAGAGGACACAGCTCAGCTTGATGCCGGAGACCCAGAGGACCTCGATATCGTTGATGGCCAGGTCTACACCATTCCTGCTGAGTGCCCCGGTTGCAACAAGGAAGCTGAGGTGAACATTAAGAAAGTCAACATTCCTTACTTCAAGGAAGTCCTGCTGTTCGGTACGAACTGTGGACACTGCGGCTACAAATCGTCCGCAATTAAGACTGGTGGTGAGGTGCCCGAGAAGGGCAGGCGTATCACTCTCCAGGTGAATAACCAGGTTGATCTCTCGCGCGATATTCTCAAGAGTGACTCGGCAGGACTTTACAGTCCTGAGCTTGACCTGGATGTTCAGCCAGGCACGCTTGGTGGACGTTTCACCACGGTTGAAGGATTGCTAGTTGAGATCAGGGATCAACTGAAGGGTGCCATTTTCGATGTTGATGATTCCACACACTCTGGAGGCGACAGCATGGCCTCTGATGATAAGGATAAGTGGCAACGATTCTTCAACCGTCTCGACCAGGCTATCGATGGCGAGCTCAAGTTCACTATCACATTGCAAGACCCGATGGCCTCCTCTTACGTCCAGGATATTTGCAGTCCAGCTATCGACCACCAGATTACTACCGAGGACTACACTCGCTCTGCCGAGGAGGAAGATGATCTCGGTCTGACAGACATGAAGACCGAGGGCTATGAGCAGGCTGAGGCCGAGACTGAGACCACTCAGAAGGAGTAATCGAAGTATTTATCATGTATACCCATTTCATGAAACTCGGGATGATCTGACGCTTTGGGGTTTCTTGCATAACGGCGTCTTTGATATTTTTCTTTGGGGGTCATTAGAGTATTCTGTCATGATAAAGTCATAAAAGTTGTTTCACTTATTATATTGTGCCCTATTTTTGTACTAAACTCAGTGACAAGAGAGGCCTACTACGATGGTAATGCCCAGTGGTACTGGTCGTATGTGTCTCTTTTGATTCCTTTGTAGTCCGTTCTTGACATTGCATCCGCTAACATGAAACCCATTTGTCGAATCTTCTTGCAAGCCCTATGCACTTCATGTCAACGAAGCGATTCCAGAGTTCAGATGCCATCACCATGACAATACCCAATAAGAGCATGGTTCCCATCCAAGCGATGAAAAATGGTAGAGCATACTTGCTTGCCTCAATGGTACCAGGATAAGGCGTTCTTGTAAATGCCCACCATAGAAAGTCTCGAACCGGCTTTTTGAGAACAAGGTAGACTGTCGGGTGGACCAGATAGAGCGGGAATGAGATTTTACCCAAGTATCGCAGTGGCCGTGAATTAAGCGGTCGTTGGAGCAGCGCTGATTTGCTGATCGCATATATCGTCAGAACCGCACCAACGCTCCTCCAGCACCGGGGCATCATCTCAGCATTATCCCACTCGGGAGATCGAGTCACGACCAGCCATCGGTACTCCCATGCTAATCGGTCAGCACCGCACATGCAAAGGAAGTACATCCCTAGAATGAAAGAGGCTGATGTTCGAAGCTGTTGAAGATATACACTCTCTATCAATCTGTTCCAAGATTTGGCATCGGGCTTTTGGATCTCGAGAGGTGGTGACGAGTATGATAGTGCAATCTCTCCGTCTTGTTCGGATTCGGATGCGGCATGTCTCTCCGCAAGAAGAATTCCAGCAACGAAAGAAAAGAGGTCCCAATGTCCCATGTAAAACCAATATAGTGCCACACCTGCTAACGCCAGGTACCGAGGCTGGGGTCTCCAAAATGAAAATGTCAGGAGTAACAAGTAGACAGCACACGAGCCTCGGAACTCAATTGGCATTGTCCACAGTTGGTAATTTATGGTTTTCATATCCGGTCGGTTGTGATCAAAATTGATATCGACTTGATGGTTGCTGATATCCAACAGATGCACTGTTCTTGATAGCACGTATTGGATATGGCTCCATGGTGCTGTCAAGGGCTTGAGCCCGCCTAACCAATCATCCCCAGCTTCCCATTGAAGCATATTGCAAAAGTATATCAATTGGCTGAGACATAGTATAGCAATAGAGGGCAAATAAATTCGAAAGATTCGCCGAGTTGCAGCAGAGCAGAGTCGACAAAAAAACCCCGAATTACTTGCCCCGAGGTCTTCTCGGCATCGGAGAAGAGGAAGAGATATCGCATAGCCTGATATAACCATGAACAAAGCTACCATTGATGGACCATTGAAGAGAAGTCGGATGGGCGGGAGTTGAATCAGACGGCGATTCTCTTCAGCCGGTTCATCCCAGTAGGACCTGGTCAAAAAACCAACAATGCTCTTGGGCTCTAAGCTCTTTGAATGATGTATCACTACCAAAATTGAGGCAATACCCCGGAGGCTATCAAGCCAAAGAATGCGCTCCATGTCCGGAAAACTATGAGTTTACAAGGGAGTCAAGAAGGCAGCACGGAATAAAGGAATCGAGATCATGCATATTGAATAACCAAAAATACTGGACATTGTCTCGAGTACGGAGTAATACAGGTGGCAATGGACTGAGACCCTGTAAGACAAGGTGTGGACCTCAATAGGATGCATATGGAGTACGGAGGTATATAGCACATACAGCATACGTCGGATCCACCCTGCATTGATCGACGCTAAGATACTTGCCCATACACGAGGCGAGCTATCACATTAAGCCCCTGAAATCAAAACAAAAAGCGATTGAATAGATTGTCTCCTGTGTACTCCGTACTCCGTTATGCCTAAAGACACCTAGTACGCCCTTGCATATGGTCTTACGCCAGGCCAGTTTCCTATAGGCTCATTTCTCACTGTGAATGTAAATTTCAGCTCCGGAGTACTCCGAAGGACTCTGGGATTTGACTGGTTTTCTGGGTCTCAATTCTCATTCGGATCTGCTCGGCCTTTGAATACACTGGGTTAATTCCATCTTCGGATGGTCGAGTTCATTCCAAGTGATAAAACAAGTATTAGAATTAAGCACTGACTGATCTCCATCGGAGCCTTTTCCAAATACGACTGTTCACCTAAACAAAGAATCCGCGCTACAGAACGTTGTTTCTCCATGGGCAAGGAAACTCTATATACACAGTCCCCCTGAATGATTTCCAACTATACAAAACTATATCTTGCCTGACAAGGCCTCTAGGCCCACAGACTCAGTCTGCGCACGGATCTGTTTCTGCCACATGGCTGTATATCGACCGTGAGAAGCCAGCAACTGCTCATGGGTCCCACTTTCTGCGACACGGCCTTCGTGCAATACAACAATATTATCAGCAGTGGTGATGGTGCTCAGTCGATGGGCAATGACAAGCACAGTGCGCCCGCGCGACAAGACAGACAGTGCTTCTTGGATGTTCTGCTCTGTCTCAGAGTCCAATGCAGCCGTTGCTTCGTCAAGCAAGATGATCTGGGGCTTCTTGATAATCGTGCGGGCAATAGCAACGCGCTGTTTCTCACCACCACTTAGTCGCAATCCACGGTCGCCAACTTTGGTTTCGTAACCGTCGGGGAAGGCCATGATCTTGTCGTGTACACTGGCTGCCCGGCACGCATCATATACTTCCTCGTCAGTGGCATCTTGGTTGGCGTATTTGAGGTTATACATGAGCGTTTCGTTGAATAGAACGGTGTCTTGTGGAACGATCCCAATGTGTCTTCGGACGGAGTCAATTGTCAAGGTTTGGGTATCGTGTCCGTCAATAGAAAGGCTTCCGCCGTTTGGATTGTAGAATCTGTAAAGCAAGCGGAAGATTGTCGATTTTCCGCCGCCTGATTCTCCTACCAGAGCAGTTGTCGTGCCCGGTTTACAGTCAAAGGTCAATCCATCGAGGGCAGGTCGTCGGGTGTCATATGAGAATTGGATATTGTCAAAAGTGATTCGGCCGTGACAGACTGCTAGTGGTGTTGCAGAGGGTTCATCCACCACCGATGGTTGGACGCGGAACAGCTCGAGTAGACGCTCTGCATTGATTAAGGCAGATTGGATGTATCGGTAGAAGGTCCCGAAAATGTTCAACGGGGCTTGGAGCTGGGCCATGTAGGTAAGAAGAGTCACGAACTGGCCGACTGCACGTTGGCCGCGAGCAACTTGGTAGGCGCAAATGAAACATGTGATTAGAAGGCCAAGCATGAAGATGACATTCTGGAAAATATTCATGAGATTCTGCGCAAACAGGGAATGCCATTCTGCCCGGAGATAGTCCGAGACTGCCCCTCGATAACGATTGAACTCGTACTCCTCTGCGTTGAAATATTTAACAGTTTCATAGGATACAAGTGAATCATTTCTATATAGATTAGTGAATCCAAACAGGACAGACGGAGTGGGGAACGTAATTGAAACTTACTTGACAGCATCTTCTTGCCTAGAAGCGTTCACCATTTGGCGTCGCATATTGGCTCTCCAAGAGGCAATCTTGATGGTTGAATAAAGGTAAAAGAATGTCATAATAGCGACGGCCAATGCGTAGTACACGTCAAACACGACTAGGAAGTATCCAATTGCGATAGCCAAATCGATGAACATAGGCAGCACTTGAAAGGTGACTTGCTCAAGGAAAGTGTTAATTGAGCTGCCTTTGGTGAGAGCGGATAGGACCTCGCCCATCTTTTTACCCAGGTGGAAGTCCAGTCCTAGACTATGAACATGCTCAAACGCAGCGGTTGACAACTCCATATATGCATACTGGCTCACTGAAATCCACAGATTCGAACGAACTGACTCAAGGAAACCTTGGCTGCCTTGAAGCCAGCGGTAGAGGATATATAAACATATCGGCATCCAAGGCACTTGCAGAGTTCCATCACTGGCGGACAAAGAATTTGTGATCACTCCCACCTGGTATGGGACTAGGATATTGACCGCTCGCTGTAAAATCAATATACCAAAGCAGATGACAACGACAACCTGTAGCCGGAGAGATTTGTAAGGCCACAGATATGGGAAGAATAGAGAGTATCCACTCAAATATTCCATCCAATTAGTTGAAGGAGTCGTCAAAGGCCGCACCCAGGCTTCTACTTCAGGGGTCTGCTGACCCTCGGTCAAGGCATCACTGTCGTCTGAGTTGGCATTGCCTCTTGAATCCAGCAGACTGGTCGTTTCTCCGGCGCTGGCATTTTCAGCATCCTTTAAACCACGATGTTTCTGGGCAGATTTGAAAATATAGGACGCGACCAGCAGGGTGAGAGCAAAGATCCGCACAGAGCCTGCGGAAATCTCCAATGCCTCCCAGAATGTGATTTTCGTGCGCAATCTTCCACCGAATGGATCTTCTATTGTTGGTTCGCGATGGGTGTGAGAATAGATCGAGATGGAGGTCGAGAGAATTGCGACTTCGAAAGGAATGGCACAGACCCATGGGATGAATTGTGCGATTGATGGTGCAGGGTTCGTATCGAGCAAAGAGATAAAGATAACGGTATGAGTGAAGAAAGACCCAACGACAAAGACCTGTTTGTTATTAGCTTTGATTTCAATGTTAGAAACACCAGAAAGACAAGTCTCACCACCACCGCTTGGCCACACCACCACTGTTCTGACTTTGAGATCATGGCGCGGGTCATGTGAATTGCTGCCTCTGCAATATACGTTCCCAACATAAAGAGACTTAACCAAATAAACCAGCTTTTGGATCTATTCAGCGCAATCTCTGTGGGCAAGTCCCTGGCTACTGCCATCATGATTCGGGTTCGCCGAGGCAGTGGCTTCCCACCAGGGCCATACTGCATTTTGGTACTCCGACCGGCATTTCTTTTGGCTACCTGGGATGAATGGACCAAAAAGACGACAAATAGAATCACCAGCAGAGCTGGAGGATATCCAAAGCGAAGATATTGCAACAATTCATGAGCAGCGATGGCCGAATCCATGGCCACAAGCTCTTGATGATCGGAGACACTGGATCCCAAGGTTGACTTTGACCGAACGATTGAGACAGGAGGAATGGGAATTGCCCGGAGAAGGCATGTGCTTGTCCTCACATGCGGGATGTTGGCTGTAGGATTGAAAGCTGAAAGTTCACAGTTGATCTGTCGTGTGCCCAGATTCCAATTGTGACGATGCTGTCTATCAGTGGAGCACCGGATGGAGACTAGTAACGCCACTGTATTGGGTAGCAACCTTACATTTTCCAAGGTCATGTTGCACAGTCGATACATGTTCGACGTGAAGATCATGCCAAGGTCACTAGCCTCGGAACTTGTATACTGCTCCCTACAAGTTGATATTGTCTGTATGCGCGTTTAACTTGTACAGAATTATAAGCACCTCGGTGCAAATTGAATGCCTGACCCTTTATTCTCATAACATCTTGCTTTCAGCTTCGATCTCTATGGTCGTTGCGCTGAATTGTGTAGGATGTGCGGAGATAATCGAGGGATCACCATCAGGACCTATTCATTTGACTCAGGCTAGTAACTTGATTCTTGATTTTGAGAATGTATACTCCGTACCGTAAGACGAACAGAACGTCGGAAGACTCAACATATCTAAAATCTGAAAGAGAAGGGTAGCTTGATTTACCTAATAAGGTCAAAGCAACATAACTAACTAGTTAGCTAACTAACTAGTATCGCTGAGTCAATGCTGCCATCATGACACACTTGTTCAATCTGTGTGCAGGGGTCTCAAGAATTCATACTCTTTTTTTTCCCATTGAGTTTAAGTTTACAATGATGATTGTTCCACATTCTGACAGTGCAATGTATATTCCATACGGTGTAGCTTCATGGGATGATTTGGCTCTTGACTGTTGAAGTTGGTTGTATTGAATGAGGCATGTTATTTTCTCATGTATCAGATTACCGCACTATGGACGGGCTACTCCGTATGCTTATATTACTGCAGCCGGATTGAAAATAAACTTGGTTTAATTCCAGGTCACTTCGACTCTTTATCCCTTTTTGTTCTAGTTTGCCTGCTTATATCCACATATGTACCTATACATGAAGTAATGCATAACAGTTTATTTTTCCTTCTAATCAATGCATACAACGAGGTTAGAACGTGTAATTATTATACAGTGAGCTCAGATAAGTTGAATGGTGGACACATACGGAGTACTTGTGACATGATAATTTATCATGTTTTACTCCCAACATAGTCCATACCCAGAAATAGATACCCCACAACTTGTCAAATCCCATGCGCATATTGAATTGAGCTTGCAGATCTATCCATGTACCTTCAGGGCTACCTAGGTACCTAGGTACATACCCAGGTGATTGGATGACTTGAAGTTCAATAAGCAAGGCGGGAAGAACCATGGCTGGGTGTGGGTCTACCCTAAGGTTTTTGGCTCTAACCATATCGGTTCATGCACATTGAACCTGATTTGCTCCTTGGACTCTGCAGTTCTTTAATACGAATGGTAACTTATAAGCTTCACGCTACTGATCAATTATATATCAGCTTGCCACCAAATGAATCCGTATGGAGGAATATCTAAGTACAAGAGCTTATGGCGTGTTCACTGCTCAGGCGCATGCCAACATGTCCTATCATTCTGTGGCTAGCTGGATCGACGCTGAGTTGATACTGTAGGTGTACTTATAGGGGCTGAGTATTACGTACTCGATACCTTTTAGTTATTTATCCCTGTAAATTGGCCATTTGGACTCCCAATAACGTCAGACCCCGATGCCTGAGCCGTAGTTCTTTATGTTGATCATGTCTTCAGCCACTCAGCTATTGCTTGCAACAGATCAAGCCCGCATTGGAGCTATGGAAAGACGGACTTACCCGCATGAACCTATATATTTAGCCACAAAGATGTGGGGCGTGCTGCTAGCTCAATACTAGGTACTCCGTACTCCGTACATGGTTGGTATGTACTGAGTACGGAGTGTGAACCTCATAGATGCAAACTATGTGATGGCCCCCCACCCGAGTGCGAAGGCACGATGCAGGCAGCATGCCCTTTCTGCTGAAGCTCGGCTCAGTCACACCGAGATCCACCGTATGTTGCATAAGGTGGTGGCACGGCTGAGGAAAGATCCTGCCTGGTATTATGTCGATCCTCGCAGTCTGGTCCGCGCGTTTTGAGCTGGAGTTGAGAGTTATCCTTTTTCGCCGATTACAGTCGAATGAGACTGAATAATACATTGTTATTCTCTTTTGTCCCCCTGTGTCCTGTCTTTCCATTCAAAATTTCTACTCCAATAGAATGGCCGCCTTGGAGTGCGCTAGACTCGATGATGGAGTCTTGCCAACTACTCTCGACAAGCTCACTATTCGACAGGAAAACGACGGCGACTTCACATTAACTGCACTACCCGAGACCGGCTCCGTCACTGCAATCGTTGAATCTGTCCTTGGCCACACCGTCCAGCTGCACCGTCTTCAAGCATCTGGAGCAGAGGGCCAATCTGGCTGTTCTATCTATTTTGTTCGCAACAGTACCCACCCAGAAACAACAGTCGCTGTCGCAAAGGTCTATCCGCCCGCATGTCATAAAGACTTCTTCGAAGAACTCGTGGCATACCGGAGGTTGCTCTCTCTTTCTGATCCACCGTCTGCTGCTCGGCCGCTTGGGGTGGGAAGGACGCGCGATGAGAACACTGCAGAGCTTATGGGAGTGATTGTCTACCAGCTCGCAGCAGGTAAGGCAATCAACACAATCATTCGGGACATTGGTCGAGTCTCCACCCTCCGGCTGATCGCAAAGCAACCTTGTCCCGACGAAACAAAAGAAATGATGAATGATATTATTCGCGGCGCACTCCATGGGATCTCAAACAGTCACAAACCACATCAAACCCATTCATCCAACATCACCACCACCGACCTTTTGGACTGTCAGTTCAATGGATTGATGGCCGACTTGATTTCTGCCGTCAAAGGGGTGGCATCAACACTGGCCAAGCTGCACCGGGAGAAATCCGAGTGGAGCAGCGCCAGCGAGTCTGTTGTTGACAGGCTCCGGAATAAGCTACAAGGTTGGGTCCAAGAGATCCAGGGTCCATCACGACCACAGTATGAACGCGCGATCGGATCTGAACAAATACAGCAACTGGCATCATTGGTAGACCGGGCGATTGATTATTCGCGGAAAGAAGGTGTAGCGTCACTACTGCACGGTGATGCCTCGCCAGGAAATTTCTTCTGGGACCCCATTCAGGGAATCACCATGATCGACTACGGAGGACTGGCTCGGTCGATGGATGCGAGCGGCCGACCTATTGGGCCGGCAGAAATGGATGCAGCTGGGTTTCACGAGCGGCTGCGAAAATACGCCGGGGACTTCGGAATGAGTGAAACCGATATTGGCCAGGTTCAGGGTGAATTCTGGAAAGCATACCAAGCGCAGGGGATACCAATCAACGAAGGGCTTGCCCGGTTGTTCAAAACACGCACGCAACTATCTCGACTATGGTCTGCCGTGGATAAGCAAAATACATCGCGCGATGAACATAAGGCTGTCCACCTCAGTGAAAAAGTTAAATTTGAATGGGAACGTCTTGTCAGTATCTCGCCCGAAAGGATCCAACCCTGGAGAGTGCTCGTTGTCGCGAATGCCAGCGGGCCTGGTAAAGGAGGTCTACCTTTGTTGAATCAAGAACTAGTCAAAGCCATGTCGGAAATTCCCAGTGCATCAGTTACTCTGTTCATGGTAGAACCCGAGAATGAAGTCAAGAACACGTTGGCATCGCTGGGGCATGGTCGGGCTAAAGTGGTTTGCATTCCCTCTAGAGGAGACGACCCGAGTGCCTTGCTCTACCACGTGGCAAAGGTACACCAGCCAGCAGATTACGATCTGCCAATTCCAGACGACCAGTATCCGTCCCCATTTAATCTCATCATTGGTCATTCGCGATACTCTAGCACCGCTGCTTCCTTAATCCGCGAGAGATGGTATCCCACAGCCAAGCTCGCGCTCATCACACATACCAGTGCCCTGCGCAAGTCAGACGTCGCATGGAAGTGGTACGGACAGACACGCGAGCTAGGGTATGTTGAAGCCGCTCGGCTGGCAATGCTTGATGAGAGGATTCTCCCTAAAGCAGATTTGGCCGTTGGGGTCGGGCCTGTACTCACGACTGAAGCACGAGAACGCGAATGGATGGGCCAATGCAATCGGCCACGATCCAACATGATGGGACCTCGCTTCCATGAATTGGTTCCAGGCGTGCGCACGGGTGATGCCTGCACGCAACAACGACAGCCGAACGACTTGTTTCGGGTCCTCCTCGCCGGCCGAGCAGATGATCCCGCTAAAGGTCTAGATGACGCTGTCTATGCTGTGCGCAAGATCGCACTCTCTGGCAATGATATCTCCCTGGATGTACTGGGACTCCCGGCAGAAGACGTGGAGCGCTGGCAAAAGGTCGTTGACGAGATGACCGGCATGCCAGACCTCGTCAGGTTGCACCCTTTCTCCGATGACCCTAACGCAGTCTCGCGGTTTTACTGTAACGCGGATTTGGTAATCATGCCCTCAATGCACGAGGGATTCGGGATGATCTTTACCGAAGTCGCCGGGTTGGGTGTTCCGATCCTGGTGACACAGGAAAGTGGCGCGGGCCAGCTTGCGCTTGATCGCAGTCGCATTCCACCGGATCTTGGTCACGCCTGTGTGGTGATGGATGAGAGCACATATGGAATTGTTCCTTCACCGACAAGCCAGCGCGTGGCTGTCTGGGCTCATCGGATTGACCAGGTGAGATGTTATCCGGAGCAAACGAGACGGCATGCTCGCTCGCTGCAACGGATCATGCGAGGTTATTCATGGAAACATGCCGCTAAGGCGCTGCTTCGCTCCGCGATGGAAGGCGAGGGGGATACAGTGCAAATGGCTCATGGTAGTATTGCACCGGCATATTCATCATGGCCTCGCCCATCGCTTGGGATGAGCGTGGTCTCTTCGATGCGCCGGGCCGCACGAACGCGAAACCGTAGTGGAAAGCCAGCCTTGAAGCAGGCCGAGGACGTCATGCAAAGTCTTCCAGAGATAGCCCCGACAATCTCGGCGCTAGAAGAGCATGTCTCTGCTGCCATGGGCTACCCTGTCAACTTGCGGAGTTTGGATCCCACTCACCCTGGAGGCTTTTCTGGTGCTATCATTTTCTTTGCTTATGCCAACGATGAGTTTGCCAACGGACATATATCGGTGACATCAAAAGACCCCCAAGACCGCGTGGTTGCTGTAATCAAATTGTTCGTCCACGGCTTAGACAACGGAATCACGGAGGAGTTGTCAAGCCTTGAATGGCTTCTTTTGCAGACAAAGGGTGACATCAAGACTGCCGCCCCGTTGGCCGTTGGGCGGATGACTTGGGATACCAAACCAGCCGGTGTGGTCACATATCAAGTTGCACCCGGAGTATCCCTTTATCAGCTCATGATGCAGATAGGCCGCCTAGTGCCGGGGCCTGCGAGGAGAGAGATGCTATCAATCTTCACTGCCGGCGTGCAGGCAGTTGCACGTACCTTGGCAAGGTTACACACTCATAGCGTCGAAGGACGTCCAGGCACAGAGTATCTCGAGTGGTATTTTAACGCGGCAACAAAACGAGTCCAACAAGCATTGCTGCATGAAGACGTTATTCGTTCCGCAGGACTCGAAGTCGACGAGCTCCCTGAGAAAATGGACCAACTTATTGCCGACTGCAAAGGGGTTATTGCCCGTCGTCCGCGTACCACTGTCGTCCACGGGGATGCTCATCCTGGGAATTTCTTTTATGACCGCACGACGGGCCATGTCACGATGATCGACACGACGACGTTACACTGTTCTCTGGACGAGAATGGTGAGCCCGTTGGGGTACCGGAACGAGACCTGGGTCATTTTGTGCATATGCTGCGACGAACAGGCGAACAGTATGGTCTTACCCGACAGGAGATGCAGGAGAGCACAACCAACTTTGTGGAGGCATATCTCGGGAATGCAGCTGCGCCAGCAAATATCCAAATCCTTCGATTCATGATGTCATGTTCGGCTCTGTCATTCTTGAATTATGCGGCGCAGTCAGATCAGACAAAAGTAGAACTGCAGGTAAATATTTTGCAGGATTTATTTCGCCTTGGAGAGGGCTGGGCGCAATTGGATGGAGTGAGAGGGTTATAAATAGTAATCAATAGTTACTTTGTACTTAGATATTCTTTCGGATCTTGGTGATCTAATTCAGGAGTTATGGTAATAATTGGCACTTTTGGATATGTTTGATACCTCGATTTATATTCCCATTTCATCTCTTTGCGTCCTTATGATCCGTCGAGTACATATAAGCGCATCCAGCGTTTGCCAGGAAGCGTTGTTTTCAAAATATGTGGATCCATATTCTCGGTGCACTTCCGGGGAGGAAACCCGATCTGAGTCTGCCGTATTTTGCGGTGCCACATCATGTTGCTGGCAAGACAGACCGACAAGTCCGGCAGAGAGAGGCTCCGAGGGCCAGGGAGTGGTGGTTTTGGGCTTCATGTGATAGAATCGCGGGGGCCTTTCCAGCTTAAGCTAGTAGCTGTGTTGATCCTGAGCATGGCTCTCGGAGCTCGATGATGGGATATCATCCAGCTTTCATGAGACAGTTCAGCTGTGAAAGATTCACTTCGCGAATGGGTTCGCATGGATAGTAACGTTGTTGATTTTAAATGGCTCAAAGTCATCACCCTCCTTGGGCTGAGAAACTCGCCCCTTCTTGTCGACCTTAACATTCGCCTTCTCGAGATTGGTAAGAACATCACCACCTTCATCCTGCGGTGTCAGATTCAACACCTTTCCAAACACAGTACTGGCGCCATCGAGGTGTGGCGCCGGCACGAACGAGATGAAGAATTGACTCCCGTTGATCGTTGCGCCCGTTGCGCCCTGAGAGCCAGGCACCGTCCTGTCCTTCACTGGGCGAGATGCCATAGACAGAATGCCGCGCGCGTTGTGTCGCAGCGAAGGGAGGTGGATCTCCTGGTTCATCGCTGCCGGGTGATAGATCGATGTGCCACCTTTGGGGATCTCGAAATCAAGCATTGGTTTCGTGCTTGTTTGGTGCGCAGCCGGGCCGAGAGAGATGTCTCCGCCCTGTACCATGAATCCTGGAATAAGACGATGGAATGGGGTATCATTGTATGCGCCGCACGCGCAGAGGGCGAGGAAGTTCTCCGTAGTTTGAGGTACTGCTTCGCAAAAAAGCTCGACTTTAAGGTCGCCTTGGGTGGTATGTAACTGTGGGAATCTTGATTAGCATCATGCCATACAGAGAAGAGCTGCAGAGAGATCTTATAGCTTTATTTATGAGTAGACTTACTGTAACAGACATATTGAGGGTATTCTGTGAGGTGATACAACAGTGCAAGAGGACCAGATGCGGCGTTCAGGTTCCCCGTGCCCGGACACCTGATGATATAGAGCTTAGTCATCAATTTCTTATCGATGCGCCAGGCGATTGCAGATGTTTGGTTGTGAGACCGATCCCTTCAATTCAGATGCAGTTGGCTCAATTTGAAATCTAAATACGCTACAAGGTTTTTAGGGACTATCTTTCTCCTTTGTCTTCTCAACAACTATTGTGCTGCTTTAGCACAGCCAGATCCTACCTGGTTCCTTCCTCAGGCAAGACTGACTTGATCCACAACATTAAGAACAATGAACAATCGGCCGGTGGAACAGGCATTGAGCACATTGGTGCCGACTCATGCCAATGACCTCCCACAAGAACTCCTCAGTTATGCATTGTCGCTAGTGGCACAATCCCGGAGCTTCTCGAGCAGTCTAAAGCCGGAAGAGGAAATTGCTCGACCGTATGCCTGCGCGGAAATCGCTTGCAAAAGGTGTGCCGCAGGTCCCGAATGAGCTGCCTCTATGACCCATTTTATTCTTATATGCTAATTACTTGTGTCTGGTTTTCACAGATTAACGCGAACTCTCAAACTTCCTCCGCTGCTCGGACATCCGCCATGTCCTCCGCGCATATACAAAAAGCTTTATTCGTACCTCGACCGATCTCTGGCAGCAAGATCGGCTGGGCTGAAACGCTCAGCAAGTGGGTCGGTTCCTGGAACACCCTCACGCGCCGGTTCAGCGCAGACCACACCGACGAAAGGCGCGACAGCCAGGAACACTCCTTCGAAGGCAGTAGCACCAACACCAAGAGGACTACAAAATACACCTTCGAAGTCTACACCCTTGAAACGAAGTATGAGCACGACGAATCGGCTCGATAGTCCCTCAAAATCGGCAAGAAAGGCTACAGGCCCGCGAACGAAGGATATCACTGGGTCGACTATCATTCCAGATGCCCCGGCTTGGGTAATGACGGCCATTCGAACTGTATGCAAGATTCTCTCGACGCCTGCCCCGCGCACAAATACTTGGTCCAGGCCTCCAATCTCAAGGACCCTGCCTCCGCATATCTTTTCCGGCGTGTCGTCCGTCCTCTATCTTACATCGAGCATGTCCAATGACGAACCGGGATGGGACCGGGAGAGCTTGGATTTCCTGGAGCCTATTGTGTCTATCAATGGCTCTGATACGGATGATGATTTCAAGGAGCTGGTCTACGCTATGGCCGTGGCTGTATACTTCCTTGTACTCGCCCGTCGGCGTAACCCTGGGCCAGATGCAGAGGCAGATATCGAAGCGCAAAAGATGGACAAGAAGACTTTTATCGAAATGCGTCAGACGGCATTGAACAGCCTTGGGTTGAAGGCTAATGATCGGAGACATCGCGATGATGTTGACCAATGGATCACTCTTATCATGGAGCAAGGTTGGGCCAACGGCCAGGAATGGTTCGAGAATATTCCCTTTGCTGGACAGCTCTATGGCGAAGACGAGGAAGGCAGGTCTTATCAAGACCTGGATGAAGAAGATGCAACACTTAGGGGTGTTAGGCCGCCCAAGCGTTCAACAGCCGGGAGTGGGACTCGTGTCTCGGAGTCAGATCCTGCCCTGCGAGGCGGCCTTTTGCCTGGCCTGGGAACAATGATGCAAGATCGAGTTGACTGGCTGAGTGACGATCGTCAAGAAGACTTTGTGAATTGGAAAGCGGATATTATGGCTCGCATTGAAGGCGCAGCTGCTTGATCGCCGTCGTACGATGAGAGATTACTCGAAAGGGGACGCAGCCTGCTAGTTTAATTGATACCCTCAGATATGAATCAACATGTAATTTCTATATTTATTCTTGATAAGCGAAAAATCAGTTTCACCATGTCTATGTTCTGATTGTATCTTCCTTTGCTCCAGATCAACCCAATGTCCCAGGTCACCATTGTGGCAGACCAACTCCATGCGCCATCAATGACGCCAAAACAAATAACCATTCATATCAATACCAAATGCTCCTCGTGCGGTGATGAGGAATGGACTCATTTTTCTCTGCCTCCAGGTTCTTCATCGTGTCGTACAAGAAAAAGTCGATGAGGATGGCATTGATGCCATATGTCTTTCGCGGTTTCTCTACAATCTTCATACTCTGATCCAACTCATCCGAACTTTCGGTTTCGCGGTTCTCATTTTTGCCCCCAATTTCCTTGGAAGGAGGCTTGAGCCGGTTCATTCTCACCTCAGGGTGTTGCTTTTCGATCTCTCGCTTGATCAACTCAACACACCAGATACTCGTTCCACGAAGCTCGATTTCCCAGTTTGAGCCCGGCTCGATGAGTTTCAGGTCGCGGATGTGGTTTTCCAATTTGGGTGCGTAGCGAAGACAGTTCAGCTGGTGTAGCATCTGCGGAATCCGGTAGTCTGGGGTATATCTTTAGTATGGGCTTGAGTAAGTAGGGAGAATTACAAGAGTCGTACCTGCAAACATGGTGATCTTGTCAATATCGTGGAATTCACCAAAGTCTTCGCCATTGAAACAAGCCCATAGATCGGCGACTAGGATCTGAGCACGTTTGTAGAGTCGCACTCTCTTTCCGTGGAAGATTGTCTCGTCGCGGAAGCAGGCAAAGCTCTCTGTCAATATATTGACTAGTCCTGCAGCGGAGAGGTTGGCACTGTCAATGCAGTTGACGAAACTGCCCCCGAATTCCTATATCCGGTTAGTCTAACTCACATGGCCAAGGTGGTAAGGAATAATACCTCGCAAAGGACTTCGCCTGCTTCACGTAGACACTGCACTCGTTCGTTGAACATCGGAATCTCTCCATCTGTTGCAGATCGGAATACATGTCTGAGTAGCTCTTCCGTGCATCTTTCTTCATCCACCCAAAAGTCGGGGGTTGTTATAGGGATATCTGAATTTGGGGTTAGCATTGGTATTCACTCTTCTGGATGTAGATATAAATCAGGGAACTGACCTTCGTCGAGAGCTCTTTGTAATGCAGCAACTAGACTCCAATAACCAGTCCACAGCTTGCCACGATACTCAATACAGAAACGCTTTGGCTCTTCCTCCTCCTCAGACCAGAAACTAAAGTTCAGCAAGTCCATTGTAAAGATAAAATCGACTGTACTCTCGTCTTTGGTCTTTGGATGCAGTTCGTGCTCTGACCAGGTGTGTGTGGAATATTCCTTCTTCTGCATCATACGCCATATAGTTTCGGCGGCCTCTTTAGTGTGAACAAGGCTGACAGCAATATCAATGGCATTGTCGAAGACAAACTGAGCCCCCTCGAGCACTTTGGTCTCTGGTGGGGCGTCCTTTGGCCTTTCACCCATGCCAAAATGCTGGCGAAGAAGCTCTACCAACTCAGGGTCGGCTTCATCGTCGGAATTTGCCTCGACCTGATCATTTCTCTGGGCCGGAATTGGGTCCAATGATGGCATGATGATTTCTTTCTTTTGATTTGATCTTGATTGAAACCAAATAGACAAATGGTTAGATATGGAGTCAGGGGTGTCTTCTTTGATATATGACTCCTGCGGTGAGAAGCTAGCCCCGGCAGATAGAGACCCGGTAGATATTCCACCCCACCTGGATATTCGAACGTTTTGAAGCTGCAAGCGAACGTGTGATATCAAATTAGTACTTGGAGATATCCGTGGCTTTTTTTCTCGCCACACCGAGATTTTGACCCGATAGCCTCTGGATGGATAGAGTCACCGGTTATGTAAGCAGGTACACTCGCTGGAGCCTTTCAGGTACACCCCTAATATATCTGAAAAGCTCTCAGATATGCGCTGGGCTAGTATAGACCAGTGAGATTGACTGTTATCTGGTAATGATGTTCCTTTTAGCCACAAAAAAGCTCCGGGCATTATGGTTTACAGTACCAGAGGCTCTGCATGTCTGGACTACCTGGTATCTTGAAAGAATATATATAGATAGTATCGTCACTATGGAACTATATGTGCAGCTCTCTCATTTCCAAATAACCTCAAGTTCACTTGGTGTTGTAGAAGACGATTAGCGTGCATATGCGCCTTGCGTATTGCCGTATGAAAAATAAAGACAATCACAGAAAAGATAAGAAAACAGTCAATTACACTCTAGATCAATGTATGGACTATTCTTTCACCCCCAAAAGACCAATATAAAAGGAGTAGAAAGTGGAAAGTCGAGCGAAAGTAAGTGGAAACCCACGTGTGAGGCTCCTAGCTACCTTGGAAGTGCCGTCATCGCCAACGGCCACTGTTTCCGGCTCAACTTCCTTTGCTTTACATTTAACCCCCTTCTTTGACCTTTTCCCCCTTGGCAATTCATCCACAGAACATACACACTACACCATTACCACATCACCGCATCACCACACTCCCGCGATCATCATTCACTGCCCGCCATGCGGGATAGCTCTCTTAAGCGCTCTCTCGGGGTGGACCTCACCCGCTCCCTCAAAGAGGTAAGGACAGCTCTGCTGGCGTGCAATCCTGACATCCAAGTGACGCTAGCCTGAAAACATATTCTGACAGTCCTTTCGTCACGTATAGTCACGCGTTCTTCTCGTCGGCGCAGGCGGCATCGGCTGTGAGCTACTGAAAAACCTCGTCCTCACCGGGTTCGGCGAAATCCACATTATCGACCTTGATACCATTGATTTGAGCAATCTTAATCGTCAGTTCCTTTTTCGACATGAACATATCAAGAAATCAAAGGCCTTAGTACGTCCAACCGACCCACCCTGCGCACTTGCGCCGCTCCCTTGCGAGTTAAGCGTCGCGCATCGGCGTTGTGGGAACTGTTTAGCGATAAGAAATATGAAGTACTAAGATATGGATGCTTCACTCTAGGTTGCCAAGGAAGTTGCGCAAAAGTTCCGGCCTGACACAAAGCTCGAGGCCTACCATGCGAACATTATGGATGCCCAATTCAACATCTCGTGGTTCGAGTCCTTCAATGTCGCGTTTAATGCGCTGGACAACATCGCCGCGAGACGACATGTGAACAAGATGTGCCTAGTAGCCAACGTACCCTTGATCGAAAGTGGAACTACAGGCTTCAATGGCCAAGTTCAAGTCATTCAGAAGGTATGTAGCAAGAAGGATGTCTAGCTCTAGGATTGGGCGTTTACTAACTACGTATTTTACCAGTCCCAAACCGAGTGCTATGATTGCACCCCGAAACAAACCCCCAAGTCATTCCCCGTGTGTACGATCCGCAGCAACCCTACTCAGCCGATTCATTGCATTGTTTGGGCGAAGAGCTTCCTTTTGCCGTAAGATCTGGCTCCCAAGCTGACGGCTTTAAACGCTCACCTCTCAATAGGGAACTTTTCGGCGATAGTGAAGATGAGACACCGGAGATCGATAAGACAGAAAACGCAGATAATGGTTGGTTCAATTTCATCTATGACTCGACGCTGAAACTGACATCCGGCTAGCAAACGAAATTGCGGAACTGCGCAAGGAAGCCCTTGAGCTCAAAGAGTTGCGACAATCCATTGGCACCGAGGAAGCCTACCAGAAGGTCTTCGATAAAGTTTTTCGATTGGACATAATAAGATCACAGGACATGAAGGAAATGTGGAAGGAAACGGAGCCCCCGGAGGCCCTTAACTTTGCTCAACTCCAAGAAGAATCCAATTCCATTGCCCCGACCATCTCCACCAATGACCAGAAAGTGTGGACGTTGGGGGAGAATTTTAGCGTTTTCAAAGATAGGTAGGACCTTCCTGCCGCCGACAGCATTGGTTCTATAAACTAACACGCTACAGCCTGAACCGGCTTACCCATCGTCTGAAGCAACTTCAAGAAAAACATCTCCCAGATCAAGAACCCCCCATTTTGACATTCGACAAAGATGATGTGGACACTTTGGACTTCGTTACCGCGGCGGCTAATCTTCGAGCTGCTAATTTCCACCTTGAACTCAAATCCAAGTTTGATGTCAAACGTGAGTTTATCAAATTATGGTTTACATTTCACGATGATGATTATTGACAAAGTAAATACAGAGATGGCGGGCAATATCATTCCTGCCATTGCAACCACCAATGCCATGACAGCTGGGCTATGTGTTCTTCAGTCATTAAAGGTGTTTCAAAACAACTTGATGCATGCCAAAATGGTAAGTGCTTAACACAAGCGTCCCCACTACTACTAAAGCTAACAAGCTATCGCTTTGGAAGGTCTTCCTAGAGAGATCCGGTGCCCGTGTGATCAATTCAGAGTCATTGAAAGCCCCAAATCCCAATTGCTCTGTCTGTTCCCCTGTGATAGCTCGTGTCGAAATTGACTCTGAGCTAGCAACGCTTGAACACCTCATCCACGATGTTCTTCAGATGGAGCTTGGTTATGACGGAGGGGTTTCCCTTGCTGTTGGCAGTCTAATGATTTATGATCCCGATTTCACCGACGATTTGAAGACAAAGTTATCTGACCTAGGCATCAAGAATGAGAGCTTCATAAGAGTAAAAGATGAGGAAGACACGCGAGTTGATATCGAGCTGATGATCGTGGCACGGTACGCCCCCGTCCTTTCAAGAGTGCTGGGCAATATTAACCAATTGATCCGCAGAAAGGGGCCATCTCCCAAGGACTCAAAGCCTGCGACCCTGCAGAAGCCGGTTGAGATACCATTGAAGCCCGCGGAGCCTGCGGAGCCTGTGAAGCCTTCTCCTGATGCTCCAGCAACCGATGATGTAACCGTGACTGGGAAACGCAAGCGTGAGGGCTCGAATGACGACAGCAGCCACGATGCCAAACGGCTCGCTAGTGCATCAATTCCTGACTCAAAGGGCATTGAAGCTATTGTTCTTGACGATGATGAGGGAGGTGCCATCATGATCGATGATTGAATGATAGAAACAGACTTCGTTTCACGTGATTACTTCAAGGTATCACTCGCAACCTTTACAGGTGTTTGGCTTGCTATTCATATCTTTTCATACATCCCCATTTTTTCATTTGTTCCTTTTCCCCCTTCAAACCTTCTGTATCATACGGCATAAAGGCGAATGTTTTCAGTGAACCATGGAAGGTTTAACATCTCAGGACATGCCTTGGATATGGACATGATGATGCATTATCAGGATTTTCCAACTGCTAGCGCTGATAGATTAGTAGAATATGACTGAACTCAACAGTATTAGGGGAATACTCCATACTACTCCAATGACTCTGCAGATCGGCTCGCTTAACTCGAAGCGAGATCCGAGAGCACGTCATCTATGCAATGGCCCGTCAATCCAGGAACATTTGCGGAGAAACACGTGGAGAGCCGGATATCGTCTCGATGGAAGTCTAATAGATGATACATTGATCTACACAATATACATTGGGAACCCAATGAAAAGCGCAATCTTCCCTTCGTATCTCGTCATTTCAATGTAGTCTATTTAAGTGGAAATTGAATCCTATGCCTGAATCTAGTTGAATATCCAAGTTTGAGTGTATTCGACATGAAGCTCGTCCAATATCTCGCACTTCTTCCGCTTTGCCTAGCAAGCAGCAGCTATTATTTTGATGGCTCTGCTAGCAGCAATGGAGATGGCACTCAATCTAGTCCATATAATACCTTGGCTTCGATCCCCAATCTGTCACTCTCTCCTGGCGACAACATTCTTCTCAAACGAGGCACCTCTTTCGTCGGGCCCCTGTTGCTTAACAAGAGTGGATCCCCGGGATCAGTTATCACAGTTGGTGCCTATGGAGATGTCGGGCAGTCGAAACCGATTGTTGGCGCAGGTTCTACCTTGAATTCAGTTCTGCTTCAAGGGGCTTCCTTTGTCACTGTTCAGGATCTTGATATCACCAATCCAGGAGACAACAAAACACCCCGCCGTGGTGTGTATGTGTATGCGGCCGATGCCGGCCGAGTCCAGGACATTACACTACAACGTCTCTACATTCATGATGTACGAGGCTGGATGCCCTCAACGACAACTACTGGCATTGCTACGGGGAAGTACGCAAACGCTTCCGGTGGCATTGTGATTGAGGCCGCTGGCTCAAAAACTCCAACATATTTCGATGGCCTCCTCATCCAAGATAATGAGATCCGCTCGGTAGACCGGCAGGGAATCTATACATGGAGTAATTGGTGCCAGAGAGAGGAGCTTGCTGCTTTCTGGAACACCCTGTGCCTCAAGCCATGGGCGGCTTCCTCTGGATTGGTGATCCAACGAAATCGTCTGTACGATATCGGCGGAGATGGAATCGTGATCACGGGAAACGATGATGCCGAGGTACTAAAAAACACTCTGGTTGGTTTCAATCGGCGCTCCGAATCCTACAACGCGGGACTATGGACAGCGAACAGTGTTGGGTCTGTCTTCCGGTATAACACTGTATCAGGTGGCAAGTCGACACTTGATGGTATGTGCTCTGAGCCTCATTCATTGACTGGGCCAGGCTAACTCGTGGTTTAGGGATGGCTTATGATGTGGACCATTCGACCTCGGGTACTCTTTTCGAGTACAATGTATCCCACGACAATGAAGGTGGATTTTTCTTGTTCTGCCCTTACGATAAACCAACCCAAAACTTCACGATCAGATACAACCTGTCTGTCAATGACCGTGCAAGAATCTTCCAGGTTTGCGACGGGGGTCTCGTTGGTGGAAAGATCTACAAAAACACCATCTACATTGGAGATGGTCTCTCGCCCTATATCGTCACAGAAGCCACAGCCGCGGCCCTCGATGTCCAACTTACCAACAACATCTTCAAAAAAGATGGCTCTGGTGCGGCTAAATGGGGGCTGAGTGATACCAGCTTTACTGTCAACAACAATGCCTTCTACGGCTCCATCGACACTTACTCCAAGGCTACCAATTCGCTCACTGAGGCCCCAGGTCTGGCCGCTCCTGGATTGAGGGATCCCAAAGCGTATCAACTCTTGACCGGCTATCCCACCTTGAATTCTGCAACAGCTGTACAAGGTGACGCGGACGTGGATTTCTTCAATAACCCGACAAGTGCGCATGCAAATCGGGGATTTTACTCTGGTGCTGGAAGAAAGGTTCCAGCATGGATCAGTCGCTTCGATGACTCGAGCCTATCCGGCTGGACCGTCACGGGAACTGCCTCCATTGTCGCAGACCCATCTGGTGGGTTAGGTAAATCTCTTTCGCTCGCTTCTGGTGTTTCAGTGACTAGACCTCTCTCTCTCACTGCTCCATTCCGCCTAAATTTGAGAATTTGGGCTCCAGTTGGTACTGGCACATCCCCATCGGTGGAGATCCAGGGAATTTCTAAAACAGCTACTGTGAAGTTTGCTGCTGGTACACCCTACAGACAAGGAGAATGGCAAATTCTGGAAGTTGCTTTCTCGGATAGTGCGTCAACCGCTACTGTGGACGGTGAGTCTGTCACTGTGGGTTCTGTGACGCAAAGTGACAAAGTTACCACGGCGTTTGTTAAGGTCAATGGAGGATCGACTGGTTTGATAATCGACGATATATTTGTGACGGCTGTTTGACTGTTGTGACATATAATATATCTAGCCGATTGCATGACAGCAACGTCTAGTTTATAACATGCAAATCAGTTTTGATGAATCAATCCCCTCGTGATATTGTAGTATAGGAACTCGGTACAAATACACTTGCTTTATTAGTATTACATGTCCCGCCAGGATCAAAATCAAACGGCACTCAATCCACCATCGAGGTTTAGCACACAATTGTTGGCATATTCATTCTGCGCCAAGAACACAGCTGCATCAGCAATCTCACGTGGATCGCCGAATCGATGAAGAGGAATAAGATCCTTCAGCCTGCTCGTTTCCCCGGGTGTGAAGTCTAGTATCAAAGTCAGTCAACGCATGGAAAAATATAGAATTTTCAACTTAATATACCTGCAACCATGGGTGTATCAATATAACCCGGCACGATAGCATTTGACCGAATGACAATATCTTTCATTGAGGCTGATGCTTCAACAGCAAGTGACCGTGTCAGACCGAGCAGACCAGCCTTGGAAGCAGCGTAGGGAACTGCGCCAGTTCCACCCTTGACTGCGAGTAAAGAGGAGACGTTAATTATGCATTTTGAGGGGGGCTTGGTCGCCCTAGCTGGATCCCCCGATTCCGTATGCGGCCCCGGATGGAGGCACGCATTAATGCGCGCGAAGTGAGGATTGCGCCTTCGAGATTGGTACGTAGGATGGAGGAGATATCTTCCACCTCGGTCCTTGGCAGAATGTTTGATATCGAAATTCCTGCTGCGTTGACTAGGATGTCTACATTTGCCTGTGTCATGGTTATGAGGGGAAGATTCGTTGACAGGGACGAGATAGCTTACCAATTCATTCTCAAGTTCCCGCATCCATGGCCTAGCGTTTGAGACATCCCCGACAAGTAGGCGGATCTTTCCTTGCGTGACTTGCTGGTTGTCTTCTTCTGGTGTCCGAGTTGCTATTTCAGCGTTGATTTCACCAAGATCTGTTTCTGCGACTGCGAGAGACCCAAGCTTTGCCGCTGCTTCCTCTAGGCGTGTTTGAGATCGGCCAACGAGCACTACCGTCGATGCACCTTCTTGTAGAAATCGTTCGGCAATGGCGAAGCCGATGCCGGATGTCCCACCAGTGACCATGCATTTGCGGCCGGTAAGTCGGTCTCCAGACCGGAGTGAAGTCTGGTTATCTTCATCAGGTTGAGATGAGTATGATCGCTTTGTATATCCTATAGGACTTGATACTCGGTTGTTGACGTAGCCTGCATTGCTTAAATTGATCGCCCTTGGGGAGTCTCGGATGGATAGAGTTGGCACTCGCAAGCGAATTAGAGGAGCTCTCAGACTACCCATATTGTTTTTAACTTGTCCGAACTCCAAACAGAACGCGATATGGGGAGAATTGGGTGCGTCATCGGGAGCAGCTTCAGCACGGACCAACGCGCCAACCTCAAAAAGGCTCTTTCGCTCCACAGCGGTCACTTTCTTACAACTACGCGACGCGTCTTTCATGATGGCGCCATCTACAGATTCCGAGTTTGTGACTATAGTCTCAAATGACGGATTTGAATTCATTATCCCTCGCAGCGCAGCTTGCGTCTCAGGTACCATCCGGCGCATGCTGGACCCTTCGAGTACGTGGACATGATATCCATTGCTACACGGACTATACTGATCCCCTACAGGCAAATTCCCTGAGGGTCTCACCGGTCGCTGTGTGTTGGAGGAATTCTCGTATGTCTCTCGCCCATGTCTTTTTTTTTGGTAGCCATTGCTAACGATTTTTGGTTCTGCAGTGGCATCGTTGTCGAAAAAATCTGCGAATACTTTTGCTACAATGAAAAACACAAGGACCAAGTCAACGTACCGGACATGGATATTCCACCTGAGTTGTGCCTGGAACTCCTGATGGCCGCCGATTTCTTGGATACTTGATTTGCATGTGGCACCTTTGGCCTTCGGTTTCTTATCATCTTTCTGAGACCTCAGGTATTGGTCATTCTTGTTTCAGCTCACCTCGCTTTTGCAATGGTTTACGGCGCGATGACATAGGACATTCGACTTTTACGACGATATCATGGGGAGTTCCGGACTGGCTTATACAGGCTTGATCATGGCGTTATGTCATGATACGTATTCTACGGGATAGAATATTTGGAACTTTATGCAAATACATATTCTTTTTTCTGCTCTCGCAGTATTCTCGACTCTGCCGAAGACCTCTTATCCCATCTGAGCATATGCAAACGGTCGATACCTCTATGGCCGAATTTGTCTAAAGATGATGGTAGATCAACACTTCCCATGATAACACGCTTGCCTAGACTACTACTGGCAAAGGGTTTGGATCATTGGAGACAAATTGCATGAAGTACTTTGTAATTCTATCCGTATCAAGGAAACTTATAATCAAGAAATATTCCATCAAGTGTATCAATTGAAGCTGGAGGCTGGGGAGTCCTGGAGATTTTGATGGCTGAGTCAGCAAGCATTGGCGGGTCTGGCTCCACCAGTGGCCAACTTCCAAGGAAGTGCCCGCCATTGTGAAGATCATTCTTGCATACATTGAGTTTGCGGGATGCAGTTCACAGGAGCATTGCTCACTGTGGTCTTCAGTCTAGTCACATATTTCGACTTTTAGTCATTCTATTTGCCTGTGCCTCTAGTTGGACGCACTGGGGGCCCTCCGTGTTGATTGCATCTGCCCCGGATCACTGATAAGGCTCACCCGCAGAGGCGCATCAACACCGACTCTCATCATGTCAGGCGTCGTGGAACCCTCCACAATACCAACCACATCTAGCAAGGCTTTGTTGCAGCATTTGAATACCACCTTGTCGCCAGAAACTTCTTCTTTGTCCTCTTTACCGCATCAACTCTTGACCTCCCCCCTTCGCGCCTTTCAACACGCCGAGACCTTTGCCCTCCGAACAGTTCCCCAAACTATCGCTAGAATAACCGGAATTCAAGCCCTGGGCCGGAATATCTGGAGCGGGGCTGGTTCAGCGGCTGGAGCCAGCGGTGCGGCCGCAACACATGCAGCAGATATGGCTGGAAACGAGTTAGCGGATGTAGCCGGTCAGGAGAGTGGCTACTACATTGCTGAGTTTTTGGGTGCGATGAAGAAGCTCGGTGGATTCTTTGGATATTTGACAAGCCTTTGGTCATTTGCCTGTCTGGTAGAAGTGAGTTCCCGCTTTCGACTAGTATACTCACCATGCTGATGGATCTAGGCGCTTATCCTCAACCGAATTACTATCTATGCGTCCACGCGGCGACACCTTCGACTAGGCTGGGAAAGGCGTGCGGCTCTCCGATTGGTGCCAATCGTTTTGTTTGTCTCCCAAATCCTCAGCCTTCTCCGCGGAATCCGATGTCAGACATCGCCGTCTTTTTCTACAATGCGCTACGGGTACCCCGGAAAACAACTAGCGTTCGACTATTCCAGTGATGGGGGTGCTCTTTACTCGATTAGCTCGACACTTCTGGGGTGGGAGTCTGAGGAACAGTCGTGCAGTGCTGTGAAGATGGCGCGCGGAACCAATCCCGGTATCCCATATGGATCATTCTCCCTACTCTGGCCAACATTCATGCTCCTTTGTTTGAGTCACTTTATTGAAACACTCTCATGCGCACTACAAGGCAGGCCGGTGATGACCGAGACGGGGATGTCCATCTTCGAGCACTCTATTGCCTTCGCAGAAGCCGAGTCCATGATCAGTAAGTCCATCGGACTTGGCCTGTTCGGCCTTCCCAAACAAAGCCCTCTCAGTGCGCTTTCGGGTGGGTCTGATGACAGCTCAACTTCTGTCTTTGAACTACTCACAAGGTCGCAAGTCTTGGAGCGCATGAATGTCACACCCGAACTGTTACTCATCGCATTGATCTCGTGCTGCAACAGTGCCACCTCCCACATACTAGAAGTTTTTGGGAAGCAGAGCAAATATCGGCTTTTCAACACCGCCTTTTGGGGCGCCTGCTTCATGATAGCCATGTTGTGGGGGTTAGATGGCGGTCCGCCCGTCAGCCTGGAAACCGGCGTGCTCAGGTTCCCAACTGTTTGCATTGTGGGATTTATCCCTCATATCTTCCTATTGGGCGGCATTGTGATCTGTCTCTCAATATACACCTTGGCACTCACCATCACCGCTGTTTCATTGCCCTCGGAAGATCGACCTGTTTCACTCTATGACCGTTTCTTGATGGCCCACGAGAATATGCAAGGATCAAACCAGATAAGGAGCATCCGTATAAACAGACACGAAGACTTTTATACGACGTTGCTTCGAATCGGCTACGTCGCGCTCACCGCAGCAAGTGAGGCTGTGTTCTTGAATGAAGGAAAATCAGTCGTCGCACGGCGAATGACATGGTTAGAAGAGGATCGGCTTTCGGAGATTGAAGCTTCGAGGCGGAAGTCTTCATCATATGGCAATTGGCGGAGCGAACCAAGCGATTCCAGCAGTCGGCCTATTGAGGCTATGGGTTTCTCGAGTTTCGATATGCCGGAACCATCTGCTTGGGAGAGTGGCTACAACCGCGAAAAGAAGGTTGAGAAACCCAAGAACGGTGCTCGAGCCGTTCAATCTCGGGCGGAGCTTGGGGGTGTTGGCGCAGTGCGAGTATCTATCAGATTATGGCATGCACTCTCGTTCTTCCGGGCAATCTCCCTCATAGTACTTCGTTGGCTTGCCTATGGGCTCAATAATGTACTTGATCGACTGAGAATAAGCGCTCGGCCAATGTGGCTAAAACGCATTGTGGGCCACCGTGGGCAAAAGTCCAATGACGGCAAGGTGAACCCATCACAGCCATTAGATTTCTGGATTCTCTCAGAAAATGGAGAGCTTGAGCTCCCCGATGATCATGACTTTGACGTCGAGATCGAGATGAGAAAACGAGAGCGCGCGAATCGGCCAGACTGGATGAGCTCGGATGAAAGCCGGTTAGACGACAGACTGTACAGCTGGTGGAAAATTGGCGGTGCATGGGGAAACCAGGATCAAACTTCTGATTATTCCCCGCCCTCGGATGACTTTGACACCACGAGCGTGCTGTCTATGTCTACCAATGCCTCAGGGTCGGAATGGGAGGATTACCCATCGGAAGATGGTCGTCGGACTCCCACTCAACTCGAACCGTATGCAGATAGAGCAAGCCCACCACCCCAAGACCCCCTGATCGACATGAGCACACTCGCCCGCCTTCTGCACCCGCGCGATCGCGAAAGTAGAGAAGAAGCCAGGATTTTAGCTGCCCATCTTAAAACAGACCAAGACAATCCACAGATCATGACGCGCAGTCGCTACCAAAAACAAGTTGAACAGGAGAGATCCCGGATCATCTTCTCATCCCGTCTCCAGCAGCTCAACGCGATGCATTCAGGATCAGAATGCCGGAAACCTACCCCCGAAGAGGAAGCTGAACTTCTCGAAAAGCTCATCCTTTCCCGTCGCTCGGAAACCTCCGGCAGTTCCGACGGCCATACATGGGAATCGGGTGCAACAGGCCTCGGCCCTAATGGCCCACCCTGTGTGGTCTGTCAGACAAGCCCACGGGCTATCATCACCTGGCCTTGTCGCTGTCTATGTATTTGTGAGGACTGTCGCGTCAGCCTTGCCATGAACAACTTTGGTAGCTGCGTGACTTGTCGTCAAGAAGTCGTAGGATTCATGCGTTTATGGGTTCCTTAAGTCAATCTGTTTCGATCGTTCGGTTTTTTAGCTTTGATTTTTTTTTATATCTTTGGCTCACATAGGTTTCATATTATTGAATACTTTGTAATGTAATATATTACCTTTGCATGGTGATTTCAGGCTTTCAGTGAGATATATCACACCCAAAGCTCATCGAGAGTTGCGTTGCTTCGTCCGGCAGTTTTTATGTTGATAATTCCCTGTTTGCTGCCGCACATCTATGAGATCTTTCCCGGGTTACTCTCACGGGAGTAGACGGCCATTTATGCGGCCCTCTGATATCCCACATGGGTCTTTAGAGTGTTTTCAGCGGTCTTCTCAAGCCTTAATAGGGCCCTAGTCTAGGTCCTAGGTTGGGTCTGATTTGGATGTCTCGACCTTAACGTGGGTAGTGCGACAGGCTACCTCAGTCTAATCTATACCAGGCTTCAACCAGTCTTTCTATTCTCTTTGTCCTTAACGGAGACTTTTGGTCCACTATAGATGGGCCGCTTGGACGACCGATCACTTGAGTTATAGATGGTTTATGTGAGGGATCGGCGGAATAACGGAGACTTTTGACCTACTGTGAACGGTGTTATTACTCCGAAAATAGATACTGACAAATCGACATCTAGACAGCATCAAAAGATATCGCATTGCGCTTCTAGACAAGTGGGATTACCGCGCCGTCTGTAGTTCTCACTCTTCATCTTCCATAAATTTAGTTCTCTTTTTCTTCGCAAACCTCTTCGCCCATCACCACAGCCAAGTAGTATTCACTCCTATTCATAATGACCACCTCATCTCTAGAAGGGCAGGAAGCAGCATTGTATCATTCCAAATTTCGGCCATCGAGACATGCTGATGGTAAGAAGCTCTCAAATATGTCTTGCAACAGCTATATGCATTTGAGCGCGTTGACTAACCTATACAGACCCAGATATACGTTCTGCGCAGACCGCGAAAGATGAATACGTCTACATTGCCGATAGCTACAGCTTCATTCGGCAGATCGTCCTCATCATCACGGTGTGTTCATCCATGTTCACCAATCAGTTGGGCCTATGCAACAGCCTCACGACGCTCGAAATAATCGGAAAGTCCTTTGGAGTCACCAATCCTGGTAAACTCTCGTGGACAATCTCTGGCTACGGCTTGACTCTAGGCACATTTGTCTTGATTGGAGGACGTTTGGGTGACGAGTTTGGCAACAAGGCAATCTTCATTACTGGTATGGGCTGGCTTGCTTTGACAAGCATGATGGCAGGAGCCTCTGTCTACTCCAGCTACCCCGTCTACATCCTTGCTCGTGTCCTGCAAGGCATTGGTCCCGCCTTAACTGTACCTAATGCCCTCGCCATCATGGGCAAATGCTTCTCCCAGGGCCCTCGAAACATGGGATTCGCATGGTTTGCCGCATCAGCCCCAGTCGGTGCCATGGCAGGTCTTCTCTTTGGGCCGCTCTTTGCAATGGCTTGGTGGCCATGGATCTACTGGAGTCAGGCTTTGGGGGTTGCCTTTCTCTTTATCCTCGCTTTTTTTGCAATTCCAAACATGCCTGTCGAGAGTGAGCACAAGCAGCGACGAACGATGCGCGAAACTTTGGACCGCCTTGATTTCCTAGGAGGTGCAAACGGTGTGACAGCTCTGGTTCTGTTCAACTTCGCCTGGAATCAGAGCCTGGTCACTACTTGGGACGAACCCTATGTCTATGTATGCCTCATTCTTAGTTTCTTGTTCCTAGCGGCTTTCTTTTACATCGAACTTCGCGTAGCTCGCCATCCAATCCTACCAGTCGCTGTCCTCACTTCCGACATTGCCTTCGTCATTGGTTGTACAGCAGCGGGCTGGTCCACATTTGGCATCTGGGCAAGTACTGATCTTTGCCCCAAAAGTATGTCCAACTAACAAGCTGTCTAGCTTTTCTATGTCATCCGGATATGCCTCAATATTGGTGGTCAAACTCCCATTCAACTGGCTGCATGGCTTTCTCCTATCCTCGTCACCGGCATAGCAACAGCATTGGTCGTTGGAAAGATAATCAACCAGGTCCCAGCCGCGTCTATCATGCTGTTTGCAATGCTTTGCTACTTCCTCACTTCCCTTCTCATGGCGTTGCGACCCGTACACTCGACGTACTGGACCTACTTTTTTTTCGCTACTATCATCGCCACCTTTGCAATGGATTCATCGTTGCCTGCTGCCACGATCATCTTCTCGAACGCAGTGCCCCGACAGTACCAGGGTATGGGATCTAGTGTAATCATGACGATTGTTGTCTACAGTATATCGCTGGGCCTTGGCTTCGCTGGTACCATTGAGCTCCAGATCAACAATGGCGGACACACCAAGGCAGACTTGCTTCATGGTTACCGGGGCACTCTCTGGTTTTCTGTCGGGTTGACGGCATTCGGCACTCTTCTCGCTTTGATCTTTCTACTTAAAGATTTTCGAAGACGAAAGTTGGCGCCCTATTGATATAATTTATAATCTAGTTAAACTGATCTTCAATATTAGATTACATAGTAGTTCAAGTCCTAATAGATCTTACTCCTCCTTCTAAAATCTATCTATGGCTATGAGTTGCCCTATTCAGTAAAATCAAGAATAGCCACCTCTCCCTGGTTAGAACTGACGTATATAAATAATATAGGTCCATATTCAAGCCCAGTGAGCTTTCACCCGGGCCCACAGCCCACCGGTGGGCTCAAAGATAGGACCCAAAGCCTGACCTACTTGCGGGTTGGGCTGAGCAATAGGCGTTGTGGGCTTTAGTGAGCGCTATTTCAGGCATAGCCGTCGATTTGAACCACCAGAAGAAGACTCATGACCAATGCAGTCCTGTAGGCCCTCCAAGTTCAACACACCTCCCCATTGCTGCCTAGGTCCATGGCTGCTCCGTCGAGGAACTGCTTCTCAATCACCAAGTCCAACTCGTTCGAGTCATTTGAGTCTTCTAGCTATGGGCCTTTTGTATTTTCTAGTGTATCCAAAGCCTTTCAGCCATGCTAGTGTGGCTGGCTAGCATCGGTTCCACCCCTGAGATACGCCTTTTGATATTTGGCTCTAAGTGCTCAATTTCTTGGTGATTGTGTAGGTAGTTGTGATTGGATGGAAACTGGAGAATGAATCAATGGTTCCCATAAACAGGTAACATAGCAAAGTATCTCACAGCCGGAATCCCAGGGAATGCCAACATAACCTAATTATTAATTCTCATAGACTAGAGGCCGGTACTCAGCCTCCCACATCTGGATTCGAATCCACTCTCGCAGCTCCGATTCATCGGTAGGGATGCCTTTAGCCTGTGCCAGCCCCTCCTCCACAGCACACGAGATCACAGCCGCGGCAATATCAACACTGATTTCACGCACATCTTCCACATCGGGCAGCAACGGCTTAGCAGAGTCTTTCAGGGCTGGTGACCGCGCTTTGAGTGCTTCCACGGCAGCAACTAGCATCTTCTTAGACATGAGACGACATTGCGAGAGGACTGCTCCCAGACCGATGCCTGGGAAGCAAGTGGAGTTGTTGCATTCCGCTGAAATATCATTAATACACTGAGCAGTCAATGTTTGAAGAGATGCTTGAATCATACCAATTTCATAGTCTGTGCCGTTATGGGTGACTGGCGGGAATGGACTCCCCGTGGCAACGAGGGCTCGTCCGTCAGTCCATTCATAGAGATCAGCGGGCTTCGCCTCGTGGAGTCGTGTCGGATTGCTCAAGGGGAAGATGATTGGTCGTTTTACATGGTCGGCCATCTCACGGATGATGTCTTCGGTGAATGCTCCGGGCTTGGTAGAGGTCCCGATAAGCACATGAGGATGGACTTTTTTGACGACCGACAGAAGATCTCGATCATTGTCCGACCACTGGTCGTCATTTCGCGCGAAAGATTTTTGGCCTTCGGTCAACTTATCACCAAGGGACTTTACAAGGAGACCGGGCTTGTCGATGCACCTGGATGAATGAACACTGTGAGTGGGGATTTCATCTTCCATATCACTCATTGTCACGTACCATATCTGCTTAGAGGCTTCGTCTTTTGACTTTCGTGTCTCTGTGGCGATGGTATCTGAAATTTGGTCGGCAATGCCAATACCAGCCGTTCCTGAGCCGAAGATCACTACTCGCACATCTTCCAATTTAACTTGGCTGACTTGAAGTGCAGCCAACATGGCGGCGAGCGTAACACACCCTGTGCCCTGGATGTCGTCATTGAAACAAGGTATCTGTGACTGATACCTATCGAGTATTCTCCGTGCATTATTGAGCCCGAAGTCCTCGCTGGTCTTGTTAGCTGTGTTTCGCGCAGTAGAGAAGGCAGGGGCTCTCATACAAGTGAATATAAGCCTTGGGAAATTGTTTGCGAGCAGCCTTGACGAACTTATCCACAAATTCGTCGTATTTCTCCCCCTGACCCGACGCTGTCGGAGGCCTAGATATAGCTTGTCATTGAGCAGCTCTTCGTTCTGTGTGCGATGTCAGCAAATGTAGATTAAGCACGGGGTAGGGAGTACGTACATCTGTCCCGCAATCCAGTACAACCGGGAGCTGTCGCGAAGGATGGATTCCAGCACAGAGCGTGGTAATAACCAGTTTCGCAACCGATATGAGAATAGCGCCCACACCTTGGTCTCCAATGCCTAATATCTGCAAGAAAAGAATGAATGGTAAGCAAGACCACGCACTAATTCAACCTCCAGCAGTGATGTATGTACCTCTTCCCCATCACTGACAACAATGTAATCCACATCCTCCTTAGTCCCAAACCCAGCGAGATACTCGTCAAAGTGATCTTGATCATTGATATTCAAAAAGCACCCCTCCGGCTTCCTAAATAATCGCGAGTAATTCTCAATCGCATCTCCTTCCGTAGGTGTATAGATCACACTGAACATCTCCTTGAGATGGGTTTGCACGAGCTATTCACTGGTTAGCTTTCGTGCACCTGCTGATATGGCTTAGTCGGGATGTCAGGACCTTGTAGTACAGCACTTCATTCTGCGCCTTCATACTCGCCAGGAAGGTGTTTTTGGCTAGATCATCTGCTCTGCTTTGATACTGCTGATAAGCGCGCTGGACCTGCTCATCCAGTGTCTGGATGTTTGGCGGGAGCAGACTGTGGAGCTTGAACTTTGTTCTCTCATGTTCTGGAAAGGCGGATCCTTTGTTAAATTGAGATGATTTGAGGAGCGATGTTCCCTAGTGGTGTGAACATCGGAGTTTTCATTCGAGAAGATGATTAATTTACCTTGTACGGGCAGGTCAATGGGCCTGCGACGCGGGGTAGATCGTGGAATTTGGAGGTTGCCATCTCTTTGAATATCGCGTGTTAGATGAAGGAGAAAGGGAAGAGACAGGAAAGGAAGATCCGAGGTTGTGCCAACCTGTTTGCGCCACTGGTCTTCGTCATCCGTCAAGTAAAAGTACAATCTTCATATCAACCACTCTTTGAATACCCCAAATCTTTTATTGAACTATCGAGTAATTCATGAAATGATTTTTAATTAGATTATCAGCTATTGTCCTTGAAGTGTGGGTTAATCCAAATATTATCGAGAGGTAATCGTCTACCGTCAGAGTAGAGAACTCCAAGTCTTGACCAAGCCTTTCACGGTTCTCGCTGGTATACCTGGCACCGGAGTAGAGAAGGATGACAAGTGCACCAGTTTGGCCAACTTGGCTTCCGGCAAGTTCCGAGATACTCGCCAGTTGTCTACCTAATCATGGGACCTTAGGTAATCTGTTGAAGCGGACAGTCCCGAAGCCCTAGAGTCTCAGAGCCCCAACCCCTAACCACTATGGGCACCTCGGCAGGTACTGTGCTTGGCATGATTAGTGCTCAGTCCAGCGGATTAAACGAACACGCTCAGCTATCTCCCTCAATTGCCACCCCCGATTCGGGATTTCCCCGTTCGCCTTTTCATATTTAACATCTAAGCCAACGAGCAGTCTTTTCTATCACATCTGTTGGAGAGTATCACTGTTCATTGACTCTTCAGTATACGGTCATTTCTGGATATCAACAGTCCATGCTCGTAATTTGGCCCCCACAAGTGGCTAGCGCAGCTTACTTGTGACCGGCTATAGTTTTGTCTCAGCCCCCTTGGAGCTAAAGATGTCTAGTACTGGAAGAGCATGTTATTGCCCCACTCCAAAAAATATTGACAGTCTCGCAAATATGTGTTCTTCGACGCATCTCTCGACAATCCCGGCAAACTGTTCAGAGAGTCGCCAGAACGATTGTCCTGATTAGCCCTGTCTTTTGGGCAACCGGAAACTTTTCACCGGGGTTTGAGTCTTCAAACCCATGAGCTCAAAGTCGAACTCCTGATTATCATGTGGTTGCTGATGGTGGCTGCCCTCCCTCGTCATTCCCTTCAGTATCATTCCGATCCTCTGACCGAGTCGCGTACCAACCACGAAAATAAGACCTGGTCCCCTTGATTTCCAAGAAATAGGTGGCAAATATACCTTAGCCCGCTCAAGGTCAACACAGGCGATTGACAAGCGAATCCTAAGCAGCTACCCCATGTCTCTTGACTCCCCCAAAGCCGCGACTACAAAAAGTCGACTAGCATACATATAATTCATACAAGCAATCATGATATCTATCATTTCGGCTATTTTCCGCTTTGATCAGGCTCACCGTTCCTGCATTGCGCTAGTGATACAGCCAATGGCTAGCGCAGAGTTCCATCCAATGGTGTAGAGGGGCGAGAAGGGGGAAGGGAAGTTTGTAAAACTCACTGGAGCCTACTATTTAACTCCTCTCGGTGCCTTCCTCTCAAAATTTTCACTTCACGTCTGACCAAAAACCGCCAAAATGCGCACCTCTTTTTTCCTCGCTGCAACCATCGCTGCACTCGGTGCCCAAGCTGACGACACCAGCAGCGTCGTCGTGGGACGTTACGTCCCTTCTTGGGATGTCACCATGCTCGAGTACGGTGGTTGGAAAAGCACTGCCGCCAGTCTCGTTGACATGAATAAGGATGTCGCCACATACCATGTCGGCTGTGAAAAGGACGCTCCCAAGACAGACTGCAACTATCCCGCTTCATGGACGCTCATCCAGGGCCCGGAGACAATGAGCTTGACCGGGAAATATATCGCATCCACCTCGGGCGACGTGACCAGCTACGATATCACTGTTACCCAATCCTACCAGTGTTCTCTGAAAGCTTCAACTGAGTCGGCTAGCTGCACTATGAGCGTGGGTATGGGTGGATCCTTGGACGGAGCAAAATACGAGTCTTCTACCTCCACCAAGGCGACCTACACCACAGCACCAATGTCTGATTATTACCAGTTGACAGTAACCGGGGGACTGGATTCGCTTACGTTTTCGCCTCGCTCGACAACCTCTGGGTCAACTGCTTCTACCACTGCCCAAACAACCCAGTCGACCGGCGGTGCCGCTGGACACGCGGGTGCTCTTATTACAGCTGCTCCTATGGTCGCTGCTGCAGTTGCTGCCCTCTTGTAATGATTTCCAGTGTTTATTTTAAGGCCAGACAAGAATGCTATCAGCCCATTTCAAAGTTTGCAAACTGGTCACCAGATTCGTAGGACTTGCAGAGATGCTCCCATTATCTCGATGTAAGTGTTCCGGTGCTATCGTGTAGAGATTGGGACACAGTAGATCGAGCTTCTCGACATTCATAGCACATGCGAAATGCACACTTCACGAGTCTCCAATTTTTCTTCTCCTTGGGTTTTATATGCTTTGAGATTTAGGATCCCTGAATCATGCACGATACACGACAGCGCTTATACTGTAAATATCACATTTCTAACTGGCCTACATATGCAGACTATACTCAAATCCCTGCAGGCCACCATCACCATATCTCTATCTACCCTTAGATTCGCCTATGTTTTGCACTTAGACAATCAAACACATCCCTTCTGTATTCCGTAGTTCTGGGGTTACAGATATCGCACTTGGTCATCGTTCTTTTGATAAAATTCCTCACATTGTATTCGTCGCCTTGCGCGGTGTTTCCAGGTAGTGCATCATAGTTGGATGTAAGAGAAATATAGATCTCAACGAGAAAATAGAGGGAGGTCCACAAGCCCCAGAAAGTCCTTCGCCAAGTGACAAGTCGAAACATATGTGCTTTAATAAACTCGCTTGTTGAAAGTACACCGGTGGACATAGGGTTTGTAGTGATGCCTTTCAACTCCATTCTTTATCTTTCCAATTAGTATGCGCTTTGTTGTATCTATATATATATACCTACGGGGCTGGAGCAAAAAAAAAAAAGTAACGATCAAATATTAAAGATCAATTTGACCCAAGAGAGAAAACCAAGGCGTGCATTGTATTAAACATGTCAAACTATCAAACTATACAGGGAGGTGACCTATTCAGGCGTCTCGAACGACCAACCCAGCCAGCAGAAAAGGAAGCGAATCCCACCTGCCAACACGAGCTAGTTGCAAACACCAACAACAGCCTCAGATTAGGTATAGATATATTTACAGGACGTAAGCGGCAGCGGCGGCGAGAGCAGCGACACCAGCCATGTTGCCCTTGACACTGCCAGCGCCGTTGAAAGCGGGCGAGGAGGAAGAGGCAGGGGCAGAGCCGGTCTTGGTCACCAGAGGGGTGGAGGTGGCAACACCGGAAGAGGAGCCAATGACGGTGGTAGTGGCGGTGGAGCTGGAGGTCTCAACAGCGCTGGAGCTCTCAGCGGCGCTGGAGCTCTCACCGGCGGACTCGGTGGGCTTGGCGGTGGTGGGCGCGGGGGTGCTGGAGGCCTTGGTGGGCTCAGCAGCGGTGGTGGTCTCAGCACCGGTCTCGATGGGAGCAATCGAGATGGGGACACCGGCGGAAGAGCACTGGTTGACGACGGCGTTGGAGACGGCTGGATGTGTGAGTCAGTGACTAGGATCAAGGGGAAGCATAGTAAGGTGGTAACATACAGATACGGTCCTCGTACTCGCAAGCCTTCTCAACACAGGGGGTGATGTTGCTCACGAGCTCGGTCTTCTTGCAGTGGCACTTGAAGTCGAGCAGCTCGGAGCAACCATCGCCACCCAGGGCAGAGAGGAAGCAGGTCAGCTAAAGGTGAAGTGTTAGTAGACATATCTTTGTGAAGTTTGGAGCATCAATGTCGTTCGTACCGAGCAGGCAGGCACATCGGGCAGCTGGGCGCTGGCGAGGCCGGCGGCAGCGAAGGCAATCAGAGTGGTGGAGAACTTCATCTTGATGAGATAGTTGGGACTAAAAAATAAAAGATATTAAAGGCGTGCCGGAAAAGACAGTCAAGTATTTATAGCGAGTGCGGATGAGTTGAGAAGCAGGTCTGGACTTGGATGGGTGAAGCCCTTTTTATAAGCTTTGCCAGTCTCCTCAACCCCAAGTTCCATGGAGAAACTCGCAGGGTTGCACTAAAGGGCTGCGTGGGACCATCACATGTCTCCGCATGCTTAATGGGAGGCAATCCACCGAGAAGCAGGTCAAGGCCGCGGTTGAATGAGATCGTAATTACCACGAATTGAAAGCCCGGACGCTCATTGCACGGCCAAGCCTGGAGGCTTACGCCGGATCCTGGGTTCCCGCAGCCGACTGATTATTGGAGCGAGTATGGACTGGGGTTGGTGCTATTCTCTCGCACGGTGTACGTATGCCCGCATTGCCAAGTCGAGACTAGAGCAGGACGAACGAGGAAGCCACCGGAAAGGCTGGGCCAGTGGCAATGTTAGTATTTCATCCGTTTGCCAGTCACACGGCCGACAGTTACTGACTTTAATTTCCACTGTGTCAGGCTATGTCAGGCTAGACTCTTGGTACCCTCGATGGGTACGGTACGGTGTACAAAGTATAGGTTGCAGTACATGCAGCACGGAGGACACGCAGTATACGCAGTACATGTAGCATTAGTTGTGCAGCGTCTCCATTGCGCCTCTGCACATAACCTTGTGCCAACAAAGATGTCAACTGATATTTCAACAAAGATGTCAACAACTACTACGCAAAACAGAAAAAAAAAGAGCGAAAAGTGGCAAACCCCATGTATTGCGGAAAATCCGGGGAAGATTGGCCCCCGGCAGGGCCCGAGAGCCAACGTAGTATCGAACTATACCGCATTAGGGCTTGCTCCGAAATGTCTGCATTAATATAACACTAATATATTATTTCGAACACTTATCATACTAATAATACGATATCAGAGATTGAAATTGCTTGGGGTAACACTAACACAGGGCTTCCATTAAAGATGCCCAGATTCAGGCTACCCTGTATAAGGCTGATGTCTGGAGTACTTCGTACAAGGTTGTCTCTCGGACAAAGGCCTTGAAAGGCTGTACACTTTCAGGGTTTCACTGGATATAAGAGTTTGATATCTGAGAAACAGCCTAATTTTAGATATTGGCTGAGAGATATAGCTGAGATATTGTACCTGCATACGGCGATCATTTCCAGTGGCAAAAGGACGTGAGTCAATTCTTGCGATTATTCACCATTAGGATAGCCGGACCGACATATGAGAACTTTGCAGAGGGTCCAGGCAAGTGAGACATTTAGCGGGGGTGGGCCCAGTCAAAAGAATGCTTTGTCCTTTCTCAACACAGCGCCAAGTACACTAGTGTATTGGGAGTCAATGGCCAGGGAAATCAGGAAAATCAGGAACAAAAAGCACCGCTCACATGGAAAAGTATCAGGATTTTGGCGAGATTCTACGGATCTCGTTGGCTACCTGACATCGATTATGGGACTGGGATGAATCTGCTTGTGTCCAATCCAATTGATAGTGACATTGACCACCTTGGCCGGTGATTTAACAGGGGATGTTGTACGCTAGATTAAAATATATGTGCATCGGACACAATCTTATATGAGCTATTGAAATATCACACTCATATCTTCCTATCAAAGGTATCTCCATACTGACCAAAGGCTCTGGGCTCGACACTATGCTGAGGGAAAAAAGGCGCCCTGGCCGGGTGAGACATCTCAATTAGGCTTAGACTTCATTCCCCTAGAGGGACTATGAATGGCTATATTGTAGTTGGAAAAGTTGGAAACTCCCCAGTGAACACAAAAATCATGTACTTCTTTATAACTTCTTTATAGTAATATACTTCGTGGAGAAGAAGCCAAGTTGATAAAAAGCAAATATCGCCAGTGTTCTATATCGCGGGGTCCCCGGACAGACCATTCTCTAAATCCGGGGATAACAACTGGCCAAGATCCGAAGAGATTTCACATGGACGTGAATCTCTAATTTCAGATGAATATAGACATTCTGACCCCGGACCCTACAGATGGCAGCTTAAAATGAGGATCAACGACGCCTCCAGGATCGGGCATTCTCTATCGTATAGACGTATACGGCTTATAAGCGGAAATTACCTGGATTCAATTTGCCTGAGACAATGGAGTCCTGCCTCGGTCGGCTCACATGGAAGTCTCGAAGATTTTGTCTGAAAGTGACAGTTACTCTTCCATTTACAATCTCTTGAAGCCTCGGAATACAGCTTATCCATATGTCATTCGTATCGCATTAATCCCAACGCCCAATCCATGCAAGACTATCAACGCCAATTCAAATCCCGATATATCATCAGGATAGCAATTCATCAATATATGCTCGTTCCTTTGTGTTCTTCCCCTTGAGAAGAACCGCAAGGACTTCGATCGGCGGGTTGAGCTTCAGCTGATTAGCCCGTCTCCAGCGCTTGACTCGAGCAATCCCAACGCAGGGCTAACGAGAAAAAGCCATCATGTTAGACAAATTCCGTATAAAGGAGAATTCTAGGACACCCAGACAACATACCCCATATTGGCTGGAAAGATCAAAATGACGGAGAATTTTTTCCTCTACATCCATGCCTTGCTGGTGGGCTATCGACTTGGAGTTAGCCCCTTGATTCATACTAATACCCCCAACAAGCTCGACTTACCCGTGGGTGCTATGCGAGTCTGCTCTTGCGCCTGCCAGTATCGCCAGATATCCTGCTTGTTCAACTTCAGTGCCCGCTTGTCCTCTTCCGATGGTGGAGCTTGGTGTTCGACTGCAGCCTGCTGTCGTACCGCTAGCTCTGCAACATGGGGCTTGGATGGTTCGTTTGGAGTGACAGATAGCTGCTGAGGCTCCGGGGTGGCAGGTGTAGAATTGTCGGACAATGGAGTTGAATCGAGGGCCTTGGCTTTATGAGATGGTGTGGTGACTGGTTTGGTGACCCGGCCCCCTCCAAAGGACAGTGTCGGCTGCGACCTGGTATTTGTTGCGCGACGAGGCATATTGCTGAATGATGTAGTCAAATGTGTGGATATGTGTAGAAGTTGGGTGGAGCAGGAGGCGATGTCATGGTTGCACTGGCAACCAAACCTTAGACATTTGGGAATTTCGTCCATGGTTCTCATTGGAGCATTGGGATATTTTGATCTATATATTTGATCGCGGCTTACAACAAATATACTGTGTATTAAGATGTATTCTGTTCTATGAATTTATGTGTGATGACGATGATGACATGGACATTGGAAACTGGGCGTCTACGGGTATATTGCTCACGCGATAAGGCATCATTACGTCTAGGGTAGAGATCTGAGACCTATAGGATCCTGCTATATAGGTGATCTATTATATAATAGATCATTTAATATGTCAAATCCAAAAGAGCCCTATAAATCCAGAGGCTCAAGTTAATTGTGGCTGTTGGGGGGGGCTTAGTTCACCTTTCCCCACTACCTTTGGGAAGCTCAGCTCCTTCACTTCTCCCTATCTGGCACATTTGGAACATCTAGACCTTTGCGCACTTCCCGATTTCTCTCAGCCTCCGACCTCAAGGCATCTAAATGTTTACACGCTCTACTCAACCCACTGTCGAACCCTTATGAACTGTGCCAAACGATCCGGTCACTCGCAGATTCCCCACAACTCGACCAACCTCCGCATATCTATGGTGCGACAGGCACGGCTGACTCGAGATGGCCGCCTTTGTGCGCGTATCAGGCCCAGCGAATGGCAATTTTCTGATCGGATACCCTGGGATTTCTGCGACCATGGTAAGCGCTCTGCGATACATGCGACAAGCCGATCTGGCCCCCTGCTCAACGCGGCCCCATTGACTGACCATCCCAGCCACGAATTGAGGGTAAAGTTGAAATCAGACCATGCCTCGGTATTACAGCTCCAGTCAATGTCTCGCTCGTCACTATTTCCCTCGTCCGTCGCGAGACAATTCACCCTTCGGCCGACTCCCTCACAAAGAAGCGCCTGGCTCCGCCGCGAAAAGAGATCACCGACCTGGTCGGCAAGGAGATGCTCCTTTTTCGATGTCCGGCCGGTCGAGAATATGAAGAAGTAATATCGATGGATCTGCCCTTCGTCCTCTTCATTCCATTCGGTCGTGGGGGCCGCGATGCCTCTCGCCGCGTCCCCCCAGCTAGTGTACAGCTCCCGAGTCGCACCGCTGAAACATACTACGAGATGGTGGTGACGGTCCAACAAGGGCAGCAACAACAGCACAAATATACCTTCCCTGTCCCCATCGCGCGTTACGACACACTCTCCACATTCGGCATGTACAATCGTCCAGAGTCGGCGGAGCGCGTGTCAGATCATCTGGTCACATTAGCCATCTCACTACCACGGTGGTCTTACGGTCCTCTCGACCCCGTCAGTGTTTATGTCAAATTGTCACCGAACGAGAGCTGGATGGGCAAGGCGCGCAAAGTGACCATCAGCAAGATCACCATCGGCATCGACGAGGAAATCGTCTACAACCACGAAGGCGATGAGCCCCAGCGCAAAGTCAAAGTTCTAGCCAAAAAAACGGAGAATATCGGCGTTAAACTACCCCAATCGGGCTATTTAACAAACCTGGGGCTGGTATTCCCCGCCAAGGACCTCCGCGACGCAGAAGGTATCTTGCCGAGAAGTAGGACGGCATTTCCTACGTACGGTGTGAGCGGCTTCACAACCACAGCAAGTCTATATAAAATCGAGTACTACCTCACAGTTCGAGTTCGTTCTTCCCTAGCTTCATAGTTTATCTTCTCCAAACTCACACACAGCAGGCCCACTTAACCTCCGCAAGAGACATTACCATTCGACAACCAATCGTGGTCTGCCCTCTCGACCACGCTGGCTGCAAAGAAGAAATGGAGGCGATTGAGCAGGCCGCACGAGATGCTGCCCATGTCAACCCGGACAACCCTATGCTACCTCTTCCGGTAATTGTACGGCCAAGCGACCACAACGCCCTCAGCCATATAGGCGCCGCTATTGTCGGCAACCAGAAGAAACCGTTGATCGACTGATAGGGGGGGGTGATCCAACCTCTTCACGGTGACAATGATGAACTTATTTAATAAATCCCCGTCTTGATACTGGAGCTCAATCCCACAAACGGGGACGGCTGCCGTTACTTTTGATGCCCCGGCGGGTGCGGAGGTTGGAGGCTCTCCTCCGCAACCACGCTATCTCATGACATGTCTTACGATTGCATATATTTTGGAGTTGGTTGCATGGCATTCCTGGAAGGGCGGCTGTTTATTTGTCTCTGGACAGAACGGGGATGGGGTGTTTTGGGCTACCTGTTTAAAGATCTGGGGGAGTCGAGTGTTGCCCTGACCTTTGACTTCTGACCGGTGTCTTCCCACTGCATACGTGTATTTGGTCCTGCTTGGATATTTGGTGATTATGTCCGCACATTGGTTCAGCCATGCATATACCCAATGGTGATACAACTTGTATCCATATGTACCGATCTGTGGATTTAAGAATCCGAAATCATCTATCCTCGTGCCTATGCATATTATCGTTTGGAATGTAACCCCTTCAACCATGCCCAATGAAATATATCGTTTGAATATAATCAGCAGGTCAAATGACAAGTGTATTCCACCCCCTTTGTGACGGACGTACCTCTTGCATTAGACGGACCGTAGGGGTTCCTTTTTGTGATCTTATATATACATGCTTTTATCACTTCTCTTTTCGACCCGAGGTCTTTTCACTCGCTCACTATCTTCGTGTTTATTATATTACATATGTATAGTTGCAGCAGCTTATTTCCCGATTTCTAAAAATCCCATGGCAATGCTTAGCATGTCTGTGTCAACCACCTGGGCTTTGCTTTGCTTTTGGCTTTCCTTCTCAATATCCCGGAGACATTCCTTCAACATCTCAAGTATGGTTTGGTATTGCCTTGAGGAGGATCCAAAGGTCTTAAGGGCATTCTCCAGGCTGTTTGATATCTATCTTTTGGTTATTTTCTGCATTTGGGGGTTGTATTGTGTGATATATACCTTGCGTAGAGTTTCATTATAATCCACGATATTTTGGTTTCTTTCATCCATATGATAGTATCCAGTAACAAATATACTTGGTGTTTTGAAAATCGGTGATTCAGTTGAATATATCAGGGGCACCTATATCATGGATCCAACGATATATATTTGATTGACCGCTCTCGTCACCGCCTAGTTCCATCTATACAACAATCTCAACATCTCTTACAGAGTACATTTATACATATACCGGATGTAAGGTCGCGCGACTTGGCTTTCCTCCGCTTTCTCATGCCCTGCCATTGTTTGAGTCAAGCTGAGTATTCAGTGTGTGGATTGTTTAGATAAGATTTATATGGTGCCTGTGTTATCATTCTAGAAACTCAGGAGCTACCTAGGTAGGTAGAGTTCCGCACTAAAAGAGAAAGTTTAGAGATCCATGGATACTTTAAATGAGCTTAAACACAAGTCCTCACCCCTTCTGTGACTCATGAATACGTGTCTACTAGAACTATATATTATCGATTATACTACAGTGATTGAGAGCCTCGCTGAATATGTACTCTAGACTGGACAAAGGCTTGTTTTTGTGCATTCCGGCGCTTGCTGGGCGACTACCCTAGGTATGATGAATCGCTGATTAATGAGATAGCGTGGCCCTAATTGTTTTGAGAATTCAAACGCAGCCACGATTGCTGTTTTATTGCAAATTGAGGACAACGTTATAGTCGGATGATTTCATTAATTCTGACCCCTCAGCGAAGTTGCATAATTATTCACAAACCCACTTTGGCAGGGAAGTTCTGCAAAGCCTTTGGGGAAGCCTCTCGTTCATCCAATCTCTTCCAGTATGCGAGGAAGTTCTCTCGTCCAGGCAACAACAATCATTCGCATACTTTCATCAACTTCATTTTCATCAAGCCGTACAAGTGAGCATCAGCTGCGGAGAACCTGTCTCCGCATAGCCAGGTCCTTCCCTCCAGTTGGTCATCCAGCATGTTCAAAGCTTGAAGGAGCTGCCGGAAGCGGAGTGAATGCAAATTAATTCCACAATTCCCAATTAAGAAACAGGCCACAAGCAAGATACGCATGTTGTAGGACTATATGGAGTATTTCATTTCCCAATATGAATGAATATGGTAATTTAGAATCTATGGTTTCCTTTGTGCCAACACCCAACTTGGCGCAGTGCCCTAAATAAGACCAGTTAATGGATCAAAGTGTGACAGAGAATGTATACTCAAAAAGTTCAGCCCATTCTTTCTTCAGCGAAGTAGAGAAAAAAACAAGCGGTTGATTTGGTGGGAATCGGGGAGTACATAGTAAATGGACTTAGGACTTGGACTCGGAGTTAGGGAAAAACATCCAACGCCAAGATCGAATTAATCTACCTCAATCCAGATTGGAATCTGACGGTTCCCCGGGAGTAACTAGAGAGTGTGTTTATAGCATAAATGTTCATAAAACCCTTCAACACAAATTACATCGAGTCTGCCTTTTCTCGAATACGCCATGGCTTTTATCACCCGATTTCGTTTATTTACAGTCGCTTTGGGTGGGGGTGCGGTTTACTTACAATGTCTACTATATCCTTGTCGAAATATGGAGTTTACTTGGCAGGCAACTCCTGGCCATTCCAAGTCCTTCCCCTTAAGCGAGCTGAACCCCAAGAATTATCCGATAGATCAGGAAAGCTACAGCCTTCGTATCCCGGCGAAGAACCTTCCACACGGGATTACCGATGAGGAAGTTCTAGCCAGATTCTCCAAGGGCGTTTTCGGGGGCGGATATTCGCTCCTGAGAGGTGGATGGCACCGTTTGCGCAATACTTGATTGACAGTGAAGGTGAGCAATCTGTATTCTGATCATGACTTTGTTCATATACTGACTCAAATGCTGGGGTTGAATATAGTCACTTCGAGCAGTGATCCGGCTCTACCAGGGCATTCTATCTGGAAGTTGGAGTCGCTCTCCAGGAACACTCTTCCGCCATTAGGGAGTACCCTGTTCGGCCTTCTTACTTTATTCGATACCAGCGCTTGCACTGAAGCTCATCGCATATCCGTATTCCCAGAATCACAAGATATCCCTCGACCCAACTTCGCCTTTGCAGAATACGCCGGACGTACAAAGTCCCTCAGCCTTGCTGCGTCACATCGTTTCGAGGTCAACCGGGAGCTCAAAGGCAGCGAGGATGTGATTCAGCTTACTTTCTCCCATGTAAGAAGCAATCCTGCAAACGGTGGAAAACCTCTGCCGGGTTGGTTTATTTGGTTCCATGTCTTGTACTCTAAGCTACTCTTTGCCGACGGGATCAGAGAGCTTCTGCGAAATTAAAAGCGTGAAATCACTAAATCCTGCTCCGTAGACTAGTGACATCGAAATAAACCTTGAAGCTAAGAGCTTTCCCTGTCAAGCCTGACCTCATAAGGGCAAGCAGGTGTAGGAAATTGCTGATTGCCACGAAACGACAGGGAGCTGAGACACTTCGCTTGGAAAATCCGCATCGGCGTAAAATCCGGTACATACAGCTAAATCTATATACTATACTGACAGCTAATAGATCCCTATCTCCTCCAAAGCCCAAGGCACTTCCACACTCGCACCCCCATTCTTATCCTTAACCGGATTGGCAAATTCAACCAAAAACCTCACCATCCACCCATCCATACAGAAACTAGTATCAACCGAGCTCCTACAAGCCCGATGAAAAGCCTGTAATCGCTCCATACAAACATCAAGCGTAGGCCACAGCGCACGCAGTTTTGTCAGAATGACAAAATTCCTCTCGAGCCTTGCCCGCGCTCTCACAACGCTCTCTTCATCCCCGAAGAGCAACGTATGGATCTGCACTGTCGACGCAATGACAAGCACATGTCCGACCATGTTGTACAGAACTGCGCATCCGGGTACTTCCTCGGAGCGGTAGATCATCTCGCAGAGTCGAACGGCGTGCTCTTTGCATTGCTGGGCGTAGAAATGCGTACGTGGTGTATACCCTCGGATGTCTTCATGGAGGAAGCGGTAGAAGAGCATTTGGCCATAGTTATAGTAGCCCAGATAGAGAGTTACGAAGAGGTGGCCTTCGCCTTGGGAGGCATAGGATTGGAGGTTAGAGGGTGTATCGTGCATGTGAGCGGGTAGATTCTTGAGCCAGGTGGAGAGATCTGTGGAGAGAGTCGAGATAGTTGTTGTTATATATTCTTCGGTTAAAGTTGTTGTGGCAGCCTTGGTGTTGAAGTCATTTATTTCTGAGAGAATTCGGTTTAGGAGGACCATTTGAGCTAGGAGTGATGAGGTGCGGTCGGCTGAGATTGATACTGTAAAGCCTTCGGTGCGGGTCATGGCAAGGAAGGCTGCTTCGTTCATTGGAAGGGGAACGTTTGGTTGAGGGGCCATCAATCGTGGGAGTCGAACTCCTGCTGAGGACCAGACGTCTATCATGCAAAGTGTCCACCATACTATGTTGGGTGTTAGAGTGAGAGGTATTTTCAAGTGTTTCCAAACGAACCTCTTATATTTACTTCTTTTTCGACACGACTTGCAGCATCGCAGTTCGGGAGATCAAGGAGTTGGGCAATCCGACATGCAATTGAGTAGTAGATGGTCTCCGAGGCAGGGTTTCTTCCATCTACCACAGCAACGGCGCCGAGCAACACACAAACTTGGATTGTTGTCAAAGAAACATCATTCAAGTTGAGTAATTGCTCGCATCTTTTGGCATAGACTTTTCCTCTTTCTCGGGGATCTATCCCAGCAAAGAAAGAGTGATTTGAAAATCTAACCGAGTTAGATTCAATTTCACTCGGGCCGAATAAAAGAGGCATACCGTGCCGACAATGCGAGTATCCCGTATATTAAATTCTCGGGCGCTTGACCCCGATGTATGTCCTCCATCAGACTTGGTCGATGAAAGAGAGAATGAAATTTATCATGCACATAATCAAAGTACAGCCCCACCAGTTCAGTGCAGAGTTGTTGATCTGGTAAATTGCATTTCTCGGGTAAAGACTCAGTCCCGAGAGATGTTTCTGGTATAGGAGATTCTTTCGGCTCGGAGAGGCGTTTCCGAGTACATACTAGATTCCGGGCAGAGCAATAGACACACGAGCGGCCGGGTGCCGGAATGTCACATTTTCGTCGACGTTCACTTGAGCGAATGAGTACGGGGCCTGTGGGGGAGGATGAAGTACTCACCGGCATATTGAACAGGCTTTTGCTAGTCTCATTCTTCTTGTGGAAGGTCATTTGATCTCGAGATGATGTTAATATAGACTGCGTCGGAATTGAAAAGTCCAAAGCCAATGAGCGACGTTCAAACCCGCCTACGACACGGCGCAGACACGGAGTTTCCCCGGGGTTTCCTCCGCATTTCGACTCCACAGTATAAAACCCCAGCTTAGACATATAAATGAAGTATCGCCGAAGTTTTTGTTGATCGGCAATTCACTTATAGACCAAAGACTGGTAGAAGTCTATTAGGGGGCCTATACTCTTTTTTTGGGGATCTACATCGCCAGTGCCCCTTTGGTGCAACCTCCCTACCGGGCATAAAAAGATATAAAAAGGTACGTCTTTCCCGGATTCTTGAACTTGATATAAGAACACAGCTAAAATGGTCCACTTACAAAGGAGTGTCGTGGCCACAGGTCTAAGTCTCCTTGCATATTCTTCCGCCGTCATGGCCAAGGAATCAAGCGTAAAGCGTGAGTTTGCATTCGTTCTTTTCTAATTCCGAAATCTGATCATAATATACCATATAGCAATTTTGGCAGATGGTACGTTCTTTGCTCTCAATGGAGAAAATGTTTCGTACCGCATCCATGTGGACAACACCACTGGTGATCTTCTGGGAGACCACTTCGGTGGCCCCGTCGGAGATGTTATCCCCTTGGAAACTGTAGGTGAGGTCAATGGCTGGGATAGTCACATCGGACGTGTACGCCGTGAGTTCCCAGACCAAGGCCGAGGGGATTTCCGCATTCCTGCCATTCGCATTCGTCAGTCAGCAGGGTATACTGTGTCTGAATTCCAATACAAATCGCACAAGCTTATTCCAGGCAAGCCTGCTCTGTCTGGGTTGCCAAGCACGTTTGGCACAGAAGAAGATGTTAGCACTTTGGTCATTAGTCTGTACGATAAGTACAGCGACGTGGCTGCCGACCTCTCATACTCAATTTTCCCCAAGCATGATGCCATTGTCCGCAGCGTGAATGTTACGAATCATGGAAAAGAAAATATCACAATCGAGTCTCTGGCCAGTCTGAGTGTGGATTTGCCGTTCGAAGAGTTGGACATGATCAACCTTCGTGGAGATTGGGCAAGAGAAGCGCACCGCGAGAGGAAAAGGATCACGTACGGCATCCAAAGCTTTGGAAGCTCCTCTGGCTACTCTTCTCACCAGCATAATCCTTTCCTAGCCTTGGCGGAGCCCTCCGCCACTGAGTCTCACGGAGAGGTATGGGGATTTTCGCTTGTGTACACGGGTTCATTCTCTGTGAGCGTCGAGAAAGGCTCACAGGGCTTCACACGAGCCCTTCTGGGCTTTAACCCTGGCCAACTCTCGTGGACTCTGCCACCCGGGGAGAGTCTCACCTCCCCGGAGTGTGTCTCGGTATACTCCAAGGATGGCTTAGGTGGAATGTCACGGTCCTTGCATCGCTTGTACCGCAATCATCTCATCAAGAGCAAGTTTGCCACTAGTGATCGTCCTACATTGCTGAACAGTTGGGAAGGACTGGTCTTCGATTACAACCAGAGCACCATCTATGAGCTGGCAAAGGAAGCCGCCGACGTAGGTGCCAAGCTGTTCGTTCTGGACGACGGTTGGTTCGGCAAGGAATATCCACGTCTGTCCGACACAACCGCACTGGGCGACTGGATTGCAAACCCTGACCGGTTCCCCAACGGTCTGGGGCCGCTTGTGAAGAACATCACTGACCTGAAATCCGCGAACTCTTCAACGAACATGCGCTTCGGTCTTTGGTTCGAGCCGGAAATGGTCAGTCCGAACTCGACTTTGTATAACGAGCACCCAGACTGGGCTCTGCACGCAGGACCCTACCCTCGCACCGAAAGACGCAGCCAGCTCGTGCTAAACCTCGCTCTTCCTGAAGTCCAAGACTTCATCATCAAGTCCGTCTCGGACATTCTCAAGAGTGCAGATATCACTTATGTCAAGTGGGATAATAACAGGGGCATTCATGAGATGCCTTCTCCATCCACAAACCACGCCTACATGCTCGGCATGTACCGCGTTTTTGATGAACTGACAACCCAGTTCCCCGATGTTCTCTGGGAGGGTTGTGCCTCGGGCGGCGGTCGTTTCGACCCAGGTGTTCTGCAGTACTTCCCTCAGATCTGGACTTCGGACAACACAGACGCTGTCGATCGTATCTCCATTCAACTGGGTACTTCGCTCGTCTACCCACCCAGCGCAATGGGTGCTCATCTGTCCGAAGTGCCGAACCAACAGACAGGCCGCACAGTCCCCGTAAGCTTCCGCGGACATGTGGCGATGATGGGCGGCTCGTTTGGCTTGGAACTCAATCCGGCTGATATGCCCGCTGAGGAGAAGGCGGCACTGCCCGGGCTCATTGCTCTCGCTGAGAAGGTGAACCCCATTGTCCTGACTGGTGATATGTGGCGGTTGAGCCTTCCAGAGGACTCGAATTGGCCTGCTGTTTTGTTCATCTCCGAGGATGGGCAGAAGGCTGTGTTGTTTGTCTTCCAGCTCTCCCCGAACATTGATCATTCATGGCCGCGTGTCAGATTGCAGGGATTGGATGCGCAGGCTTCCTATAAGATTGACGAGGGTATAGTTTACTCTGGTGGAACGCTGATGAATATTGGTCTGCAATTCCCCTTCAAAGGTGATTATGGCAGTCGAGTTGTGGTGTTGGAAAAGCAATAGAGAGCTGTGGTATATAGGCTAGTCGTGTTTGAGAGGCAGAGGCAGCAGCCATACTCTTTCAAATAATTACATAGGTCAACAATTAAATATAAACAGTCGAATGATGGACATTGTCCCCGGGACCGGCATATGATATTCAAGACATAGGCGAAAGCGAAGATACGACCATAACCTCAGACGTCTCCCAAATGGGTCAAACGGAGAACTGAAACGGCTCATACAAAGGTTCTGGGACTTCGAGCGGATCGGACCGAAAGCGGGTCGGGAGGTCGGGTCGGAGATGACAACGACCCAAAATGGCCCCCGGGGGGTCGTCGGGGGCCGGAGAAGGTACAAGATATACGTAGCCCCATATCTCAGGCTCTTGAGGATTGCTATACAAACTTCTATTTGCACTCGTTTGTCAGGCCTTGCTAGATCTCGTAAGCATTGTCTACTCACAATTGCTCTTGAAGTGGTCAATATAGATCTCAATACTGATACCCCGTCAAGTTCAAGTGTGATTTCCAACGTCCAATTCCGTCCGATAGCGATAGCCTGCACCTGATCAATTCCATCCAATACGAGCTAGTGTTTTCTGGTGCTTTGGGCCGAGGGTTAGCCAAGATGTCCGATATGAGCTCTCAGTTCCAGAGCAGCCCCGACGCTGAAGGATATTTTGGTCGGTTTGGCGGCAACCACTATCCCGAAGAACTTCGGTCTGCACTTTTGGAATTGGCAACCAGCTATGAGGAGCTTCGTCAATCACCGGAATTCAATGACACTCTGAACAAGGTGCGGGTGGGACTTCAAGGGCGGCCGACCCCAATACATTACCTCGAGCATGTTTCAAACCAGGTCGGAGGCGCTCAAATTTTCATCAAAAGGGAAGATTTGAACCACACAGGTGCACACAAGATCAACCACTGTGTTGGATTCGCACTACTCGCCAGACGAATGGGTAAGAAGAAACTTATTGCTGAGACGGGGGCCGGCCAGCATGGCGTCGCACTGGCAACTGCAGCTGCCTATTTTGGACTCGAATGCGAAGTCCACATGGGAGAAGTTGATGTCGGCAAACAGAGCTCGAATGTTGGTAAGATGCAGCTACTCGGCGCGCGGGTGGTGTCAGTAGCGACCGGCCAGTCTGCCCTAAAAGACGCCAGTGATTCAGCATTCAACGCGTACGTCGAACAGCACGAACACGCGCTCTATGCGATTGGCTCGGCTATCGGCCCACACCCATTCCCAATGATTGTTCGAGACTTCCAGGGTGTGGTTGGCCGAGAAGCGCGCGAGCAATTCATTTCCATGAATGGGAACCTGCCCGAGCATGTGGTTGCCTGCGTTGCCGGTGGTTCCAATGCGATGGGGATATACACGGGCTTTCTCCGTGATCCGGCCGTTGTTCTACATGCAGTGGAACCTCTTGGCACATCTAATGAGCGAGGCCAACAAGGCCAACACGCGGCAACGCTATCATATGGAAGACCGGGTACATTGCATGGTGCTCGATCGATTGTGATTCAGCAAGATGACGGTACACCTGCCAGTGTCTCGTCTGTAGCATCGGGGCTTGCATACCCTGGCGTTGGCCCGGAGATAGCGATGCTTCATGAGACCGGTCGGCTATCAATCGCAGGAGTTTCAGATAAGGAAGCTGTCAATGCATTCTTCCAGATGTCAAAATCTGAAGGTATCATTCCTGCACTAGAAAGCGCACATGCATTGGCGTTTGCGATCCGACTGGCGTCGCAGCGCCCTTCATCAGAGCGAATCCTAGTCAATCTCTCGGGGCGCGGCGACAAGGATGTAGATTACGTACTTGAGAACTACAGTGGACATGGGCAGTCAACAGTTCATAATGGCGGCATGTGAGATAACATTTCCATTATATATATGTGGCAATTACATTCAAACACTTGAGATCCTACAAACAAGAAATTCCTATATACTCCTGAGCCTCAATAGCCCTTCATGATACCGTCTCACGACATGCAAGTGACAAACACAAGCAGCCTTCGACCTCCATAGAGATATTATTCTGCCAAAAAGGCCCGCTTATCGATAAGCGCACCTTTTCTGATCCCGACTCTTGACTCCGAAATTGTCTCTAATTTATTCTCCAAATATCCAACATGGCAGATGTAGACGAGGATGTCATCAAGGCCCCTGCAAATGCCTCGACAGAAGCTGATGTCGACCTGTCCGACGAGACGCAGGATTTCCGCTTCTTGAACCACTTGAATTTGTATGAGCACGGCCTACTCTGACACTCGGGGAACCCAATCTCCAGTGTCCTGATCACCTTTTCAATTGCCACTGCTTACCTCCGAACTTTCTGCAGCTTCGCCGATGCATCCCCCAGCATCCCGCGCCGCGGCGAAAAGGACTTTGAGCCCAATCCGACAGAACTTCAAGCCGATGTGCTCTCCGCTTCGCGAGGGGCCATGCACAATGCGCTCTCATACCCCCGTCTCCACAATACCAAAACTCGTGTCATAGCTTTCTACGCACCCGACGGATATGTTCCTCCCGTTAAAGCTGATCGTGCGACATCGAAATCTGGCGAAGAAGATGGAAAGAGCTCAGAGTCTACACCGAAACCCGAGAGGCCTTTGCCCAATTCCGCCAGAATATCTCCCGACGCATGTGTCTACGTGCCCAATCCAAAGGGTCAGTTCTTTAAGACAATGGGCCAAGCAGACTCGTTAAGCCGTGTGTGGTTGTTGCCAGAGGAAGCCTTATATCTCATTGAGCGAGGAAGTATGGATATTAGATGGCCCAGCTCATCTGGGCCCCCCGCGGGACCTGGAGAAGAAGACCTCTCTATCCCTATGAGTCTGCAGGCTGCATATGCATGCTTCATGGGTCGCGGTGGTCTGACGCTTGAGCGCTACTCCGTTTATACTGGTCTCAGGCGTCTAGGTTATGCGCTCCTTCGAGCTCCTGGATGGTGCGATGATATCGAGAAACCGGATGCGGACGCCTCAAATGTTATCGAAACACCACCCAAGCTTCATGGCCCTGGCCTGGCTGGTATACTTGGGTCACTTTTTAATTGGATCCATGACCCTCGCTCAACGGCCTCTACGGCAACTGGCCCTATCATCGGTACTGGCATCCATCGTCATTACAGTAAGTCACACCATTCACTCTGCGGTCTATATCTTAGCTCTTCTTACTGACATGCTTGTTAGTGGATGTGTACCGCAAGCTCGCTATCATCCCCTGGTACGACCCAGTTACCGCACCCGAAATACATCCCGCTGATACCACGCCACCCTTCCGCGTCGTGTTCCACGTTTTCAAGCCCTCAACTCCCTTCAAAAAATCCGCGCCTCCAGCCCCAGACTTCCGTGTCGCGGTCGTCAGCACACGCGACCAAACCACCATGCCTACTATGACACAACTCGGCGCTCTGCTCGAAAGCACGCCGCTCGACCCGCCGCGCGGAGAGAAAATGGACCGTATGATGTACATGAGACTGCGACATGGATACCGCAATGTTGTCATGGCTGTCGTTGATCAGGGCGTGGTCAGTTATTTGCGAGTTGCTGATTCGGCGTTCGGGAAGGAAAAGCTTTATGAGAACAAGGGTGGACCTCAGGGCCCTAAGTGGAATCGTAATCAGAAGCCGAGAAAACGTTGAGGAACTCAGGTCATGAACTTATGCCCTGGCCTATACCAGCTCGCTGGAGCTTGTATGAAAATGTGAAAACGCCAATGGCCGAACGGGAAACTCGTGTGTGCATGAGGACAGTGCACAGACTATGGATCCGGTTCATATATCCATCTCACATTGTCTCTGCTCGGTGGTGGATCACGCCGAAAGCTGGAAATGCTCTCCGCGGTTGTTGGAACTCTTGCAAAGATCTCCTACATTCGTCACCGTATTTCAACGGATACACCCGTCTCGTTTGGGCCTGGTCTGGCTGCAGACATTGGAGCAAAGACCTACATACCCCATACTACGACATGAAAATGTTTCAGTATTCCTCCTAAAAGAACGACCCAGGCTCACCATTTTGTACATATATTTGAGCCATCTAAGCATCAAGTACATAGTTGGGTACTACTCATTGAGATCTAGAAACCAGAATATCGCTGAATCATAAATCATAGAATCGCGCTGAGTAACATTTCCGAGAATTTGACAAGTACCTGGAGACTTGCGTAATGCATTGCAGTCATCCAGCACGTCGATAACACACCCATTCTCCACTTAGAGCCGATACATCTCGCTCTTACTCCGAGCCCCATCAAAGACACAAGTATTATCAAGCGGGCCATACTGCCTCGTAATAACCTTCAGTGCCTCTTGCGCGACCAAGCCGCCGGTCAACGAAGAGATATTATGCAACTCGCCGCCCTCCGCCCGACGCAGTTCTTTAATCGCACTGGCAATCTGCGTGCGCGCCTCTTGAGAGACAGCTGATCCATCCGCCGCAGTTAGCAGAGCCAAGATGCGTTCCGTATGACTATTCCACAGCGCGTCATCGTCAACAGAGCGTTCCTCTTCACGGCTGCTCGACTGAATCTCGTCCACGACCGAGTCCAGGACCTGCATCGCAATGAATATGGGGATCAGGGTGTCCGGGTCACTTAGCGCGTTGCGGACGGTCTTCAGTGTTGATGCGTCGCTATCGATGCTTATCTGCGGGATGTCGCGGCCGAGCACGACTTTGATGTGTGCGGCGTTCTTGCAGAATACTTCGATTTCTCGGTCTGGGATTGCGGGGGCTTGGCGATTGAGTTGGGATTCGAGCTGGCGTACTGTTGCTGTCACTTCTTCGATATCTTGTCGCGCTTTCGCCTTGTAGATATTCTGTAGTGACACGTAGTCTGCTGACTGGGCTTTCATGTCTGGTAGGGAGCCTGGGAGGGGGAGGACGCCGTGAGATGCGTGGAAGGTTTTGATGGCTGAGGCTATAAACCAGAAATCTTGGGATGTTGCGGACAGCTGTTGACACTCCTTCATCTCGAAGATCTCGCGGATCGTGCTGCGTAGGCTGAATGGTGAGACTGTCTTCAGTACAGCAGCTACTGCTTCATCGAAATTCTCTTCCCCGCCCTCTGGGTTAGAGGTGCGTGTCTGAGACCGCACAAACTCCCTAAACTCGGTTTTCTCTTTGTAGTTACTTGGTGTGTTGCCTTCGTGAGACTGTTTCCATTGCTCTAGGAAGTGAAGCAGGAGCAGTATATAGGGCACATGGCCATGTTGATGGTCATCCAGGGTATCCAGATTGTCCAACTTGGCCGCTGCGGCGACAAGCTCAGGCCAGGGATTAAGCAGACGGAGGTCCTGGGTTGATTCCGGGTCCGGATGTGTCTCAACAATGGGGAATTCAGCCGGCAATTGCACGGAGAAAACGGAGAAAAATCCGACCGAGTGCAGGTACAGTAGTGGAATACCCAGTTGCTTTGCTTCCTGAATCAGAGGTACCAATGTCGAGCGTCTCATTGGACCCGAAATAATCACCAGTTTGTACTGGGGTAAGAATTCAGGATCTTTGAGAAGCTCCCCAACGCGCTGGTTTTGAAGTCAGTCAACGCAATCATCTACTCCTGGAGACATGGAAAATCATACCTTGAGATAGTAATGTCCTTGCACATCTGGATTTAATTCTTTCAGCAGTCGGCAGGTTTCCTCGGCACGGGACTTGCCCAGTGACTCTTCCTCCAGGAAGAAGTTCACGCCTAGATCGGACTCGGTAACTATTGCTGGGTCGACGATAGTGAAACCACCAATTCCTGGCAGTACAAGATTCTTGAGGGTTTCAACGCCTGCAACGCCGGAGACGCCGGTGTTGTATTGGCCAAGAGGCCCATCAGAATTCACTAAGAGAACATGAGAATCCTCGAGTGCTTGCTGGCCAGTTGCTGCCCAGAGCCGGAGCTGGCGATCATATTTGCGCTCCTTGGAGGTTGGCCCTGTCAGGGCGGCGGGGAAGGCATCCGTCATGGTGGATATCAGGCAGAGTGGAAAGAGATGGAGCTTTGTTTTGGGTTTTAATCATTGCCTGCTTATCTTTATGTGATACTACTCGTGTTGCTCACAGTATTTGCTTCTCACTTTGCAAGTTCCTCAAGTCATGAAGTCGTGGATGTTAACTTGTTGATGCGCGACTGTTTTTAGTAAGCGCACATTATGGCCTGATAATCCAGGCAAACATCCGTAGACAAGCCTTCTTTAGGGATGTTGATGTTCTACATGTAATTCGCCAGGCAATATGATGATTTTAACTTGCTAGTTTCGATGTTTTTGATGCCCTCATAATGGGCTTCCTCTCCCGCAATACGCCAAACTATACGCTAAAATACCACCACGTCTTTTTTCCTATAGTGACCAGATCACGGTCTCCCCTGACCGAGTGTGACTTTAATCTTAGAAATCGAATTCGACCTAAGCTTGATGCTTCAAGGGCGCATCTTAGCGGGTTTCTATTTGCACCTATTTTCCAGAAGATTACAGGCTCGGTGCATTGTAATTTGATCGTCAGCGCTGTTGCGTGCACCTTTCGCCGAGAAATAAGGCCATTCCAGCCGTATGAACTCTGGACCAAGGTTGCGAGCTGGAATGCTAACATGGCCATGCATTTTGTCGACAGAAGCAAGTTCTCAGGACGCTCTGTGATGCAGGTCGTTACATCGAGCGATAAAGAGAAGACGACAAATCAAGTGACCCCAGAAGGAGAGCCACAAAAACATGCGTTTGCTTCTGCCATAACTCGGGTGATGTTCAAAACAGGTCGTTTGACAATACCTCCTGAGAATGCCTTGGATATCTGCGGTTTCTTGTCGATTACGACGATTAAATCTTTCGCCGAAGCTTCCGGTTGGTGAGGATCAATGTACGATAGAAAGACTGTAAAATATATATTTGCTATGCGTAGATGGAGGTACGCTTGAACTTCGCCTACATGTGCCCATACTGCTTATTCTAGTGCTTTGAGAGTATTCAGGTGATGCTCTCTTCTCATGTATAACTTGCTAACCGATCTTGTGTAAGATCGAAATCAGCCTTGGAAAAAAAGAAGCACGCTGCTTTTACTGATGAACAATTAACAGTGTTTGCTTCTCACTCTGCAGGTTCCTCAAAAGATGAAGTGGTGCGGCCGTTTTCAGTGAGCATATATGATGGCCTGCCCAGGTGGTAATCTAGGCTGATATAAGCCTTCAAAGATCTCTAAGCATAGGGTTCGGTATTCTACATGTAGTTCGCTAAGCAATAATGTGTTCTCATTTTCGGATTACAGATTAATTGGTAGTTTTGGAGTTTTCGAGATTCTAATGGCAACAAGAGCGAGTTCTTTGACAATCCTAGTAAAAAGGCTGTCGCGACTTTATACCATGGCCCAGGCCGATGACTATTTCTTTGTTTAAAATTACTCGTAAGATCTGCAGTCACCTGGGTACTGAGCATTGAACTTATTTCGTCTTGTTCAACTCTTATGGCAATGATAGAGATTGAGGCTGAGAAATTGCTCTAACAGCACATGCTTTATATGTACAACACATGGAGGCACTCGAAACGAGATATCAACATGATTCTTTTGCGCAAGGACAATAGTAAGGCACACTACATTGTACATTGATAGATATCTCAAAGGCAGAGATGAAAGAACTCCTCGGCCAAGACTTTATAGTACCTAGTCCCTAGAATATTTATAACATTCCTTGCCCCAATTTCACCATGTATCAATTTTCCTCATCCCTATATCAATTAAGCTATTTCCCCGAACCAAATCCTCCAAGATGAAATTGGCCATTGTTGTCCTCGCCTTTGCTAGGCTTGCACATGCCCTAGAAAAGGAGCTTCCTGGCTGTGCCCTTCCCTGCTTGGACACAATAATGAAGGGAACTAGCTGCATAGAGAATGACTGGGATTGTATCTGCTTGGCCCAAGATGTGATTCAACAGGCTGGCGCAAACTGCGTGGAAGAGAAATGTGGCGCAAGTTTTGTTCAGAGTACGGTGATTGAATATAAGAGAACGCTCAAGCTAATGGATTATATAGAGGTGTTTTTGCCTGCCGTTAAGGAGATTTGCCAAGCTTAGTCCCTGTCTATGTGGACTGAATGGAAACCTCCAAAGTTCTTCTCGGAGGAAATGCGATGGTGGCAGAGACAGCTATGCTATTGACAAATGGTTTCAGACATTTAATTCCTCTATTTTTATCATCTAAGAATAAAATGTCAATCAATTATGCAACCTTGGTCTTCGATTGTATATATACAACAGTAGGGTATTTAATATGCCATACGGATATCTGATCATGTTTACTGCAATCTGAGCATAATAATAGGATTTGGACATATTCATGTCTTGAATATTTCATGATGTAAAAGAACCCTGAACGTGGATTTATAGAACAGAAATGGCTGAAAGGCCGCATAACGTGACGCCATTGACTTGTAGGATCTCCATAGATTTCTATTTTGCCCCGCGAAACTTCCAAGACGATTCCCATGATCCAATCCGCCTTCTCCCTTTTCTGCCGTAGACTTACTCTCCCCACCATCCCCGCAGTCTTTCGCACTCCCAGATTCCACACCATGTCCGCCGTCGAAGAATCCAAGCGCGCCGCCGCCAAGGTCGCTGTCGGAAACCACTACCCTAAGGATGCCCGCTGGGTTGGTATCGGTAGTGGTACGACGATTGTGTACGTCGTCGAGGCCATCAAAGCCCTCGGTGTCGACACCTCGAACACAAAGTACGTTCCGACCGGCTACCAATCCAAGCAGCTGATTATCAGCGCCGGATTGGCTGCTGCCGAGTACGATTCCGTTCCGCTGGGCACTGTCCTCGACGTCGCGTTCGATGGTGCGGACGAGGTTGACGAGGATCTGAACTGCATCAAGGGCGGCGGTGCATGCTTATTCCAGGAGAAGATCGTCGCTCTGCAAGCGAAGGAGTTTATCTGCGTTGCCGGTGAGTTGCGATCCGATATAATATGATCCTCATTCTGCATTGTAGTTATGGGGTTTGCGTTAGGTGATGACTCGGAAGTAGAGCCGACTATAATTTTCTTCGTCTTTTTCGGAATTGTTTGCTATTTCAATACTATTTCTCAACTAACTCACGCTCGCAATCGCAGACTACCGCAAACTCCAGCCCCGTCTCCTCACAAACTGGAAAGCAATTCCCATCGAGGTCGCCCCGATCGCCGCCCACCGCGTTCTCCTCAAGCTGAGGGAACTCGGCAGTATCAACCCCACCATCCGGGCGTCCGCCAGCTCCAAGGAAGGTCCCCTCAAGACCGATCAGGGCTTCTTCATTGTCGATGCTCCCTTCAAGCCCATGCTGATCAAGGCTGATATCGAAGCTGGCCATGATGGTAGCGGCAAGGATGGTGTCTGGGCAGTTAACGTGTTGGCTGACAAGATCAAGGAGATCACCGGTGTGCTTGAGGTCGGTATTTTCCACGGCCAGACCGGCCCGCAGGCTACTGCTGCCGGTGGCATTGGTGGTCAACGACCTGTCGCGGCCTACTTCGGTATGGCTGATGGGACAGTCGCTGTTCGCAAGGCTCAGTAGATGTGTAGTGATTGGACATTTGGAGTGACAACTAGGAGACTACGTAAATAACTTAGATACAAAGATTTCGCTTCGTTGTTAAATCTTGGAAAATATGCTATAATTGGAATTGAATTGGGGAATGCGATTGTGTTTTGAATTGTTTTTCTAAATTAGATTTCATGTGTGGTATCAACATTGGACAGACGCTTCATTTCGGTATAGAATCAAGGGAAATACCTATTTTGCGCCCTTGCCCTTGGCCTCCGTCTCGCCCAACTCCCGTACGTAAATCTTCACTGAGCCTTCGGGAACCTCGTCGTGGCCGTCTTCGAATCCAGGGCTGACTGCAATGGCCAGGTGCTGGCCGCTCGCACTGAATGCGACAGACGAGACGCTGTTTTGATATTTCTGATATTGACGGATACGGCGTTTAGAGATTCCATCCCAGAGAGCAACAACACCGTCACCGCCGCCGGATGCAAAGGTGCCAAAAACTGGGTGGAAAGCCAATGCGTTGACAGGGTAGACGACATCCACGCCATCCTCGGCAGTCTGGCGGTGACACTTGAAAGCGTATTTGCGGGCCTGAGATTCAGGCGACGGGTCGAACCACTCCACCGCAACTCGACCCTCGATGCTAGATGAGGCATACCCAGCGTCATCAGGCATGCAAGCAACCGCGCGGGTCATGAACTTCAAGCTGCTTTCACGGCGTTGCCAGGGCTCAACTTCCACTCGATTAGCGCCTGGGGTTGTGCCGTCTGCTTGTGCGGTGAGGAGAGCCAACGCTTTGAGGTCGTAGATGTGCAATGCGCGCGATGCCATCGCGACGACCAGCTTCGTGGCGGTTGCGGAGATGGAGAATGGCTTCGACGGAAGGGGAACGATAATCGGAAGGGAGTCGGGGTTTGCGCCAGCATCGGGTAGGTGGATGTGCAGTGTTGAATCCCACGAAGCGGAGATGACGATTTTGTGCTCGCGGCTGTACAGGACATGGCGCACACCAGCTTCGTGGCTGCTGAGCACGGTCTGTTCAGAGGTATTGAGGTCGATCCTAATCAGTAATTAGTACAGCCCATAGACCACGTTTGCTGATAGTAGTAGCAGGACCCAATGCGAATAACTCACTTCCTCACGTCCCAATCCAGTCCAGCTGTGTATATCTCGTTCTCGTTCTCACCAAAGCAGACGTCCAGTACAGGGGCACGGTGCTCGAACTTCTGCAATAGCTTCCCCTCTCCAATCTTTCCGTTCTCATCCCGCAAGTCATACAGGTATACGTTCTTATCCCATGACGAAACGGCGATCCGCGCGGAATTTGGGTCTGGGGAGAACTTCAAGGCCGAAATAGCATCCGTAGGTGGGGATGCCACAATGAATTGATCTGCAACAAAAATTAGACATGGTTCAACTCTGACGGAGTATAATAACAAAATAAGTACTCACGAGAAGTCATATTGGGCAAGCTGCAGAGTTGTAGAAGATCAAGCCCCAAGCTCCCCGGGGCCTTTGGCCGTGTCCTTTTCTGCCATCGTCACCGCCCTCTGATTCCCCGCGCTACATCGATAAGGAAAAAAAGACCAAACGCCTTGACATCATTTGTCTTCGGCAAGAACAAAACTCCTCACATCTTTGTGACATTGACAAGATGCCATTTGCCCAGCTGGTGATTGGTCCGCCAGGCGCTGGCAAGTCCACCTACTGCAATGGCATGCATCAATTCCTGGGCGCAATCGGCCGGAAATGCTCTGTCGTTAACCTTGACCCCGCCAACGACAAGACCTCTTACCCATGCGCGCTGGACGTACGTGATCTAGTTACTCTAGAAGATATCATGGAAGAGGACAAGTTGGGTCCGAATGGTGGTGTCTTATATGCTCTCGAAGAGCTCGAAAACAACTTCGAATGGCTGGAGAACGGGCTGAAGGAGCTTGGCGGTATGTCTGATTTGCCCTGGCCAAATACTTCTACTAATTGGTTTGTTGAATTCTTAGATGATTATATTCTTTTTGACTGTCCCGGTCAAGTCGAGCTATTTACACACCACTCCTCATTACGCAACATCTTCTACAAAATCCAGAAGATGGGCATTCGGGTTAGTCGCAGCAAAATTTCAAGCGCAACACAAAGGAGACCTAACTAACCAGGTTCTGTACACAACAGTTGATCGTCATTCATCTCATCGACTCTTATACTCTCACCCTCCCTTCAATGTACATCTCCGCCCTCCTCCTCTCCCTCCGCGCCATGCTCCAACTCGACCTCCCGCACCTAAACGTCCTCACCAAAATCGACAACCTCTCTAACTACGCCCCACTTCCTTTTAACTTAGACTTCTACACTGAAGTGCAAGACCTCTCATATCTACTACCCGAGCTGGAAAGCGAGTCCTCGCGATTCTCGCACGAGAAATTCGGCAAGCTGAACCAGACCATCATCGACCTGGTCGAGGAATTCGGACTCGTTTCCTTCGAGACGCTGGCCGTCGAGGACAAAAAGAGTATGATGAGTCTTTTGCACACCATCGACCGTGCGTCCGGGTATGCTTTCGGTCCTGCCGAGGGTGCCAATGATACTGTCTGGCAAGTGGCTGTTCGGGAGGGCATGGGTGTCACAGACGTGCGGGATGTGCAGGAGCGTTGGCTGGATGCTAAAGATGCATACGATGAGCAGGAAGATAAAGATTTGGAGGAGGAAGTTCGCTTGCGCAATGCGGCGAGTCAGGTTGAGAAGACGGGTGCGGCGGATGGCGGAGACGATGAGGATGACTATGACAAGGATGACGGACATGACTTTGACGAGGAACTGGAGAAGTGGAAGAAGGATATGCCAGACAATGGCGTGCGGGTGCGCCGCAAGTAATTCCATTCCAACGACTTCCCAGCCATGCCAAACGTCAAATATAATACGATAAATGTACGATAGCCAAAAACAACCATGAATAACCTAACGCACCAAAAACTGGGGTATCTCATTAAAAGTGAAAGAAAGCGTACAATACAACACCTACCCACCAAATCCTCATCTTCATCCAACTTCAATCATCCCCAACCATCCCCTCATCCTCACTCTCATCCATAACACATTCAACAACACTAGACCCCCCACCAACCAGATCCCCAAGAACCCCCTCTCCTCCGCATCCTTGACCCTAACAATCTCCTTCCTAGCCCTCCGAATGGCCTCCTCCTCAGCCTTTCGCATCGTCCCCGAAACTCGAACCACGCGGAAAACACACCCACGTTCACGTCCCGTCCCCGCGCGTTTCGGTCCATTCGCCGGCTCCGGCACGCCAGACATATACGTAAGCGCTGACCAGACGAGACGGAAGGAGGCGCGTGGACAACGCACTATTGCGGTGGATGTTGCTGGTGAGAGGTATTTTACTATAGTTTGTTTAGTAGGTTGTTTTTTTGGAGTTGGATGGAGTGGTTTGATGTGGTAAAAATGAGAACTCACTCGTTATTCCGCCAGCGGAGGCACCGCCTAGCTTGCCGACCCCCCAGTCGCCGTATAGCTCTGCTACGGACTCGCGGATCATCTTGGCGAGGAAGCCTTGGGTCAGGGCGTCGGAGGTTGGAGAGTGGATTGCTAGTTGGGGGTTGTGTGGTTTTGTTGTTGGGGCTGTAGGCCAGGTTTTTGGATCTGGGTAGAGGATGTCCACGAGGAGGTAGCGGTTTTTGAGGCGGACCATGGTGGTTTCGAGTTGAGACTGAGACTGAGAGGCGGCGAGGCCTTGAAAGCAGTATGGAAAGGGTGCGTACGGCTCTTGTGGATTCCACGAGAGCTAGGTGTAGACGTAGTTTGCTGGGTACAGAATGTAAGGTGGGTGAATCTTGAAGCTTGAGTTGGGGCTAGAAAAGATTGCGATCGATAAGCGATAAGGATATTTCCTAATCGGGCGGCCTATCTGGACAAGACCCTCGGGACGACCACAGCCACAGCATGGCTCGACGCTGAATATTTCCCGAGGTCAACTATCACGTATACTACAGACTACACTGAAAGCAGATCATGCGGCAAAGGCACATTCATTATTTCCCAAAGAGGTCTAGTCATCTACTGCAAAACGAATTAAATCAGATCTGTAGCCGGGTTGCACCCTTCTTGAGTGTCAACCCGTCAACTTGGTCATGCCACATGAACGCAGTACATCGATACACATGACTGCTCAGAAAACATAAAAAAAGAAAAACCAAGGGATGAACCATCCGAACTCCACCGCCCTGAACGGACGGACTATATGCCAGCGGACGGCGCTGCAAAACGTCATAAACAAAATCAGAGGTTGACCTCGACACGGCCCTCGGCACCACCCTTCTGCAGGGTGGGGAGGAGGTAGGTGATATCATCCCAGGGGTGGCGGTAGAGACCGGTGCGCAGGCGCTTCTGGTCGAGGTAGTGGGCAATGAGACCGATGGAGCGGCCGAGCACGAACAGACCGTTGAGGACACCCATGCGCATGTAGTCCTCGCACTCCTCGGGGGAGAAGGCACCGCAGTTGCGGAGCAGGTCGACAAAGCAGACAGCGACACAGCCGTCGACGTTGAGGATCAAGTTGTCCTTCTTGGAGGTGGTGACGGTCTCAACGGCGATAGCATAGTCGAGCAGCTTGGTGCTGGGGAAGTGCTTCTTGACGAACTCCTTGACAAGCTCGACACGGAGATCGGGGTTGTTGCGAGACTTGACCTTGTGGCCAATACCGGGGATAAGCTTGTTCTCCTTGCGCATGCTGTCGACGAAGTCACGAGGGCTCAGACCCTTGTCGAAGGCCTTGGTGAACTCTTCAGCGGCGCCATCCAGGGCACCACCGAAACGCGAACCGATGGTCAACAGACCGGAGACGAGAGCACTGATGAGATCCTTGCCAGCACGGGTGGTGATGATGGTGTTCATGGCACCGGAGACGGCGGGACCGTGATCGGCAGTCAGCATGAGAACCATCTCGAGGAACTTGCTGGCGTAGGGAGGCAGGCGGCGACGGAACCACAGAAGAGACATGACACCACCAATGCCAATATCCTCTCTGAAGACATCGGAGATGGGCATACCGGCGTAGAGCAGCTCCTGGCCACGGTCGTCGGAAATGGTGGAGATGAAAGCAGCAGGCTTACGGACGAGGCCGAGCTCCTGGGCCCAGGAGTAGTCAATGGGGATCTTAGGCACAACGGGCTCGGGGGCGGGGACGATGTTGCCCTTCTGGAGCTCGAGCTCATAGACCTGCTTGAGGATCTGGGGGAGGTCCTCGAAGGTGTCGGGGACGTAGATGCCAGCTTCACGCATGGCCTTGTTCTTGGTGACGGCAGTCTCGAGATCAGAGTTGGCGGAGGCACCGGCGTGGCCGAACTGGACCTCAGTCTTGAACAAGCTAGCGCAGGTTCCGATGGCCCAGGCAACGATGGGCTTAGTGATGGTGCCGTTCTTGATGGCCTCAATCACACGGTACTCCTCAACACCACCGACCTCGCCGAGCAGCACAAGAATCTTGCACTCGGGTTCAGCCTGGTAGCGGAGCAGGTGATCAATGAAGGTGGTACCGGGGTAACGATCACCACCAATGGCAACACCCTCGAACACACCATCGGTGTTCTGGGAGATAATGTTGTTCAACTCGTTGGACATACCACCGGACTTAGAGACGTATCCGACGGAACCCTTGCGGTACAGCTTGGAGGCGACAATGTTGTCCATCATACCACCAGTGTTACCGATCTTGTAAGCACCGGGCTTGATACCACCAACGGTGGCAGGGCCAATAATGGTGATGCCCTTCTCCTTGGCAGTGACCATAATCTCACGAGCGCGCTTTGGTAATCGTTAGCACTGTATCCGAAATGCTTGAAAGATACACAAGACTTACACGCTCGGGAACACCCTCGGCAATAATGGCGATGGAGCGGATCTGGGGGTACTCCATCAACTCCATAGTGGAGGTGTAGACGGAGCGGGAAGAGGCAAAGTTGACAACGGTGTCAACGTCGGGGTGCTTGGCCATGGCCTTCTCGACATCCTGGTAGACGGGAAGGAGAGTCTCACTGGTACCCCAGTACATCTTGCTGACGAACTGACCACCGAAGGTGTAGATGATACCGGCTACGGAAGGAGTCGAGCGCTTGCAGATGAAATCGAAGTCGAGCATGCCCTGCACGGCTCGGGGTTGCATACCGCTGGTTTCTTCGTTAGTCTCTCCTTTCGAGGTTGTAGGAGCAATATTTCACTTACTACACGAAGCATCGTGTCTTGTTGTGGAAAAGGCTGTGTTGGAGGGGCGAGAGGACACGGCTAGGAGGGGCGAAACGGGTGATGTTGTCGTTGGCAGACTGCACGCCGTTGCCGGCGGAGAGAGTAGAGGGCATGATGAATCTAGGTAATTAGCATGCGAATTGGATATTTTCGAAGCAATTGTGCAACAGTCCAGGCAATTGCCGTCAAGGTGAATTTTGAAGGATAGTGGATATGCGGAAGAGCAATTGAAAGGAAGAAAAAAAAAAAGATCACTCACTTGATGTGTTAAACAAGCCGCTGTGAAATTAGAGAGGAAATAGAGAAAAGGAAAAAAACAGGAAGTGTACAGAAGAGAAGGGGGCAGAAGAAGCTGTTGAGAAAAAAGTGCGCGGGGTGTGATACTCGGAGTACTCGCAGATACACCGTACAGCTCGTCCCAGACCGCCGGATCCGCAGAACAGCTCAACACTTGGCAGTCCCCAAAGTACCGGGTACTGACGATACTGTATCCACTGGTATTACTATGGGGTTGTATATATATAGAGGTACTCCATAGATATAGCTACAATATCTATATAGATAGATTCAAATATTTCTTAAAATACATGAAATGTATCTTTCTCTTGACTTTACACAGATGTCCAATCTGCAAATACCTTATAAAATAGCCGGTGTATAGATAGTCCTCGGGGGATTGTAATAAATCCCCGAATCCCGGTCGATCTCAACAACTAAAAAGCGGTATCGGGGAACCAACCAGTACCTCAAAATAGGTACAATCAGTGGCGCGATCAGAAGTAGCCGTAAGTACTCCGTACTATCTGTGGAGAATCCCAACGAAGCCATCTTTCTTCTCCCCCCACCGTAGGATCGTCTCTCCCTCAACAGGTGGGACCTGCCGAGTTGTACGCTGTAATATTCAGCACAATTCTTTTTTTTTTTTTTTTTGTACGCTGTACACTACAGTACACAGAATTCCCAATTCCCACCTTTTTCCCTATTCCCTTCAGCTCAAAATATCCCACCTCGTTTTCCCTTCCTCTCCTCTCTTCCTCTCACACATCTTTTCTGAAACCACATCACATCACATCATGTCCGCCAAATCTATTCTTGAGGCCGACGGCAAGGCCATCCTCAATTACCACCTCACTCGCGCCCCAGTGATCAAGCCTACTCCTCTTCCTGCCTCCGCAACACATAATCCTCCTGCCCGCCTCGCCTCCCTTCACTTCCCCGATGACAAGGCCGTCAAGGATGTCCTCGACCAGGCTGAAATCTCCTACCCTTGGCTCCTGACCCCCGGTGCTAAGTTCGTCGCCAAACCCGATCAATTGATCAAGCGTCGGGGTAAGAGCGGTCTGCTGGCCTTGAACAAGACTTGGACTGAGGCCCGCGACTGGATTGAGGCTCGTGCCACCAAGGATGTTCAGGTTGAGACCGTCACTGGTGTTCTCCGCCAATTCCTGGTTGAGCCCTTCGTGCCTCACCCCCAGGAGACTGAATACTACATCAACATCAACTCCGTCCGTGAGGTAAGCTTTCCCCGCAGTTTTGACCACAATTGGAAGGGTATGGAAGCTAATGGTCCAATTTTAGGGTGACTGGATCCTCTTCACTCACGAGGGTGGTGTGGACGTCGGTGATGTCGATGCGAAGGCCGAGAAGCTCTTGATCCCCGTCAACCTCAAGCAATACCCCTCCAACGAGGAGATCGCCGCGACCCTGTTGAGCAAGGTTCCCAAGGGTGTTCACAATGTCCTGGTTGACTTCATCTCTCGCCTCTACGCCGTCTACGTTGACTGCCAGTTCACTTATCTCGAGATTAACCCCTTGGTTGTCATCCCCAACGCTGACGCCACCTCCGCCGAGGTTCACTTCTTGGATTTGGCCGCCAAGCTCGACCAGACTGCTGAGTTCGAGTGCGGTACCAAGTGGGCCGTTGCTCGCAGCCCCGCTGCCCTGGGCTCCCCTATCCTCGCCTCCGCTGATGGCAAGGTCAGCATTGACGCTGGCCCACCAATGGAGTTCCCCGCCCCCTTCGGTCGTGAGCTGAGCAAGGAGGAGAAGTTCATCTCCGACATGGACGCCAAGACCGGTGCCTCCCTCAAGCTGACTGTCCTCAACCCCAGCGGCCGTGTGTGGACCCTCGTCGCCGGTGGTGGTGCTTCCGTCGTTTACGCCGATGCCATTGCCTCCGCTGGTTTCGTCAGCGAGCTTGCCAACTACGGCGAGTACTCCGGTGCCCCCACCGAGACCCAGACTTTCAACTACGCCCGCACCGTGCTGGACCTGATGCTGCGTGCCCCCACTCACCCCGAGGGTAAGGTTCTCTTCATTGGAGGTGGTATTGCCAACTTCACCAACGTGGCCAGCACCTTCAAGGGTGTCATCCGCGCCATCCGTGAGGTCGCCACCGTCCTCAACGAGCACAAGGTTCAGATCTGGGTCCGCCGTGCCGGTCCCAACTACCAGGAGGGTCTCAAGAACATCAAGTCTGTCGGTATCGAGCTTGGCCTGGACATGCACGTCTACGGACCCGAGATGCACGTCAGCGGCATCGTTCCCCTTGCCCTCCAGGGCAAGAAGAGCGACGTCAAGGAATTCGGCGCCTAAATTGTTTAATCCTTATTTGATGTTTGTTTGCAGCGTGTGTCCGTTGCATCGGTTTGTGGTATAATGCATGGCATGATATGACTTGTTTTTTTTTTTGCGGGATTCCGGGGGAGATCTGCGGATATGTGGATGTCACCCCCGGCGTCTGTCCTATTTTGCTGAGGGTATGGCGTTACTTCCCGCCCGGGCGAAAAGACCCGGTCCTTCTGGTGCCGACGTACATGATTCTCCGTTGAATAGATTTCATTTTATGTTCCCTCCCGGCGGATTTAGATGTGATGTCCCGTCGGATAATATCAATGATACGAGGCATTTATTGTCCCAGAATTGTTCCCTAAGTAAATATAGGCGGATACATGTGTATCTGTAGAGTAAGTCGTATGTTCAGTTCCAATGTGTGTTGGTGAAGAAAAAGAAACCGCCGAAAAATACCGATGTAATTAATACATGGATATGTACCGTATGTAATTTTGAATAAGCTCAAATCCTGGAAATAAAGACAAGCTCCCGCAGACTCCACACAAGCTCCCTCTGCACCCCGGATTTACAGGAAGATCAGGTCCCATCAGGTATCATCCAGGGACCGTGCCAGCGTTGGAGCATACCGAGGTGGCGACTTCCGCTGCCCCGAGATTAGGGCAAGATAAGCATCGGACGAGCGGGGGCTAACTTGAGACTTATAACAAGATGGGTTTAGTGTCTATTCTGCTTCCTTGGGGTGGGAACGTACTATGCAATGTTCTTCAATGTCCGGAGTAGGTGACTCTTTGTTGTAGGTAGCTGTGGGTAGGACGACCTTGCATAGTACAACATGCGTGTGTAATATAAGCTCAAAGCTTGCAAGCTGTGGTTATAGAGGGACAGAAGTATGAGTACTAACATAAGATTATCGAAGGACTACGTTCTTAGCTCCATGATATACCTGGCAGAGGCGGGTTTCTTCATTGTGGAAAATTGGAAACGCTTTCTATACTGACAGACAATATGTTTTCACGTCCGCTCGTAAAGAAGTCGGGTCCTAGATGGAAGTGGCAGAGCTATGCGAGCTTACATGCGGTGTATTACAAAAAAGGAATAAACGTTCAATAGATTTGAAAGGGCGTTAGGACTAGATCTAAGTTTGCTCTGTAGGGGCTCGTAAATATATAGCCTAGGATCGGATCCTCAGAGATATAAAGATTGTAGATCTAGATCAACGCTATTATAAAAAATGTAGGGTATGTCCCATTTGTATCCCTACACATTTGAATTGTGTCACAAGGCAATTATAAAAGGCAGCCACAAGAATAAAATCGGCTACATATCAACTCCACTCCATAAGCAGTGGAAACACTAAACGGGGCAGTGGATTTCATCGGTTTAAGCCGAGGCGTATATGTATAGACCGATTTGGGTTAGTCCAAATGTGGTCTAGAATGCTCGACATCTGGCTCAACCCTGGAGGTTTTCTGTTGTAGATGTGTACAAGTCTCGAGAACAACAAACATTATACGATCAGGGAATAAACAGTCAAGATACTAGCAAATGTTTATGAATTTCACCTACAGGACATTAAAAAAAAAAGCTCATCGTGAGGACCCTAATTCGAGATGCATACGAGCCCACCAAATGAGGCCTCTACAAAAAACCTGTATCACAACCATTTTGCTTCTGCATGGACTCAAATGTTATTTTCTGATTCACAAATAGGCATTCTCTATAGAGAAGTGGGGTAACTGTAGGTTTCACTTTATAAACAGTCGAGACATCGAAAATTCCCTTCACTTCCCTACTGGAAAATACCAACCTACCCTATACAGGTGTAGTTTTGCTCTATACGGAGTACAAATGAGTGATTCGCTTGATCTATCCCAGCCATGATTCAGTATCAGTCACACGGGCGGCTGCTCGCTTTCACCATTCTTCAAGGTCTCATCCCCACTGTTGTCCTGATCACAACACCTACACACTCTCCTCTACGTTACCTGTCTATACCATGTATGATATGGATCGTGCTCCAGGTGATGTATCCCACTCAAAACCCAGGCTACACATCGACCAACCTGATCGGAAATTCTTCAATCTTCGTCTTGACAGCTCTGGACCTGCTCCTGATCCACCCTCAAGCCGGGCGCGACTTTGTCGACACCGAAGGAGACAAGAAGTTTTTATCCCGTCTATTCCAGGCTTTCAAATTACTCACATACACGCGGGCAATCAACACACCTCGTCAAGCGAAGAATGTCCCACCATTCCCAAATTACTATACCAAGAGAGATCCCAAGGTGATCCCGCGAGATCGATTCTTGGTTAGAGAGACCGCTATTGCTATCTGGCAATTTATAACGCTCGATACACTCAGTGTTTTGGCCTTGAAACAAGCCTTGAATAACCAAGATGAAGAACAGTCCATTTCCTCGGGCCCCCAGGGAATTTCCCCGGACAAAAATGGAGAGAACAGTTGTTTCAGACTCTCATGGCTTGGTTCGTTGTGTCTCGAATCGTGATCAGCTTTTACTACCGCGTCGCTTCGATCGTCTCCGTGAGCCTGGGTGATTCTCCCTCGAACAGCCCGCCGATCATAGGGAGAATGGCAGATATGTATACACTTCGAAACTTTTGGGGGTGAGTCGTCCTTATATCTGTCGACTTGATTCGATCTCATTTTTGTGGTTTAGAAAATTCTGGCATCAAATGCTACGACTGCCCCTCACGTCGACTAGCAATTTTCTCGCCCGCGATGTCCTCGGTCTGCCTCGATCGTCGTTGGAACGATACGTCAACGTTTTCATCGTGTTCTTCCTTTCCGGCTTAGTCCACGTAGTAATCGATAGTGTGCGGAACGTGTCACCAAAGGAACTTGGGACTATGTCCTTTTTTCTCTCTTTCGTTGTCGGCTATATGATTGAAGATGGTGTTCTGGCTCTCTGGAAACGAACACGGGGCTCCCAGAATAATGGCTTACCGGCCTGGTGGCAAAGGGCCCTTGGCTTTTGTTGGGTTATCACATGGCTGGGGATTACGTCGCCTTGGTTCTTTAGGTTGGCGATGCAAAAGCCGGAGGAACAGATGGTTTTGGTTCCGTTCAGTGTTGCTGGGTTTATTAGCCTTCCCGTGCTGAAGAGTGTAGTTATCGGTGGTGGTCTTGTGTTGAAGATTGTATTCGAGGGAGAGATTTGAAAGGACAGGATGTGGAAAAGTTGGATTTGCCCAAGTGTCTCCAGTCAGACCTCGATTTTCTTTGAAGTCCCGAAAGGACCAAATGTATCTAAAGACCATAGGGAGATTTCTCGGCTTTGAGTATGTCAAACCACTTCACACCTAATAGCAAATGCAACATCATAAAGCAGCCTGTAGCTCGCTGGTTAAGATGTCAGCTGATGCCATCCGTTGTGTGAGACTGGCGCCGTTGTTGATCCTCTTCCTGCGTTTCATTGACCACAAGACGTCGTCATTGGCGGGCCAAACTTCTCCATTACCTCAATACCAGAGTATCTGCCTCGGCAAGTACGCGAAACTCGCAGGGACAATCGATGGGTATTTTCTGGTGATTACACATAGTAAGCTTCGCCCCTTTTTTCTCGCCGACAACCTCAGGGATCCCGTTGGCTGGACTCCTGGAGCGAGGGTCATCGAGGTACTTGGGACAAGGGAAAACTCGGCGTTTCGGGCATTTTCCCTGCCGAGGTCTAAGTCTCGAGCGGAAAGTTGGTCAAAGTTGATAATGCTGTAATGCTGTCTAGTCAGATTCCCCCGCAACGGGCGTAGTTGCGGCCTGTGCCGTGATCGTCACATTTCTCGTACGTCGAAAAGGCGAGGTCTGGTCGATATTAACAAGGAGAGTGCTTCAAAATCGGTCTACCTCTCATATATTCTTGCAATCTTTCGAGTGCTCATGGTTGCTGTTCCCGTCTAGTCCGGAGATCATGTCTTTTGCAAAGAGATCAGCACTGGTCAGAGTAGGGTTGCCACTTCTTCTATCAAATGAATATATGAAGTCCATCGTATTTCTGACTGATTAGATGCTTAGAAATGCCCCGGTTCTGCAGCTCCACGAACGCCATATGAGACGGGTGAGGATAGCTTGCAGCGTGTTGGCGACCTTGATCTGCTTCTACTTTGTGGAGCTTGCTATATTGCATATAGCAAGATTACTTACAAACTTGAAAGTTACAAGAGGATAGAATTGAAGATCGAAAGAAATCAGACTTGATTACGGGAATGCGGCTCTGCCGTGGAGCATCTGCTTTACATACATCCCGCTCATAGCAACACCGCCTGGGCAATACCAACTCCAACATGAAAACATAGACCTCAAATGCCGTAAAGCAGAGAAAAACAGAACCCCCTTGGAGACAAGAATCAGGGCCAGAGTGACATAGCTCCTCCGCCGTACACTTGACCCGGCCGTTGCAGCATTCTGACGAAAAGATCCGCAGGGTCTTCTCGTCCGTACAATTGGAGCATCCCTTGGAATTTCTTTAACCACGTATCCTGAGCCAGAGCAGCCTGGGAAATCCGCTGGTTCTCTTCTGACTTGAACAAAGCCACCGGTTCCACCATGCTCGTCTCGACTATTTCAACCGCCCAGTCGTCCAGAAGACCCTCTTCTTCAAGCAAGACGATTGACAAAAGTCGAAGAACCAACTTAGAGGACAGAGGAATGTTGTGCTTCTCAGCGGCAGCTTTCAATTCGGGGTTCACAATCACTGGTGACCGTGAGGATTGCATTCGTCCGTCCAAGTCCACTCCTCGAATAATGTACAGTATTCCGCGAATCAGTCGCCGGCGCAAGTCACTGAGCTCTTGGAAGGGAGTTCCAGGCACACACGCTTTGCAATCGCACGTAAAACCCAAGGCTTCCCGACGCTCATCTTTGGTCTTGGCTTTGAGCTCTGCATTATAGCAGAAGTAGATCTCTTCGCCAGCCTCGATGTCCTTGATGGCATAGAATTCAATGAACGGTCCTGGCGTGATTGGAGCCCTGGCGTTGGGTAAACACGAATGGTTGAATCGTGATCCAATGGTAAACAGTCCTCGGCCGGGATACTCTGCCCCAACAGCGAAAGAGTTTTCGGATAGAATATCAACGAATGATTGAAATTTCTCTGACCCATTATCTCGAAGCAGTAAAACCTGCTCTTTCTGGCTGGGCGACAGTTGCATAAAGGCCGTAAAAATGTTGCATTCCATGATATCAACATGCGACTCCGGAATAAAGAAGAGGGCCTTTTCCCTCAAGATTAGAGATCCTCGTTTAATGTGTTTTGTTGCGAAAGCGCCCCATCCTTTGCCTGGTGAAGGTTTTAACTCGAATAATGCATTGCGAGGCAGTAGGAGGCTGTGGTATGCTAAGAGAGGATACAAAGTTAGACAGGATCTCAAGAAACTAAAGAGGGTAATGTACGATGGCCCGTAGACATGGTGGTGATCGTAAAGGTGATGGATATGGAGATGGAGATGGTGACCGCTGCTGGGGAGAATTGAGGCGAGGCAAGGAGGCGAGAGAAGAGAAGAGACAGAGCAAGGAAAAGAAGAGGAAAGCAAAGAGAGTCGCGGATAGAAGAGACGCTGGTTGTTTGCAGATCTAACAAGAACAACACATATGGAGGAAGTCAACAACCAGAGACTCAAGGAGTTGACTCTTGACTCCCCATGCTCTCCGTTTGTTACCTACTGACCTGCATGGCCTTGGAGATATCAGACTTGTTCCCATGAGAAGCTAATATTTCCCCTGCCCATTTCTCTCTAGGAGAGACTAACAACGCTTGTTGGATATAGATCACAAGTTTGACATAAGAGTTGGTTCCTCATGCAAGTACTTCGTAGGCAAAAGTATGGCCTTCCACTTGGTGACCGTGAATCGAATGATACCAAGTTTTGAGAGCTTCAACGTACAACATCAACGTCCCGGTCAACAAATCGGTGAAAGTAACCGCTCCATATCCATACAGATACTCCACCTAACAAGTAAACGATTAACTCCCAAATCGCTGCATAATGGCATCACCAGGAGGAAACTCAGATGAGACAGCCGGAGGCCGAGAAATACGAGGAAGTCGAGTACGATGTTGGAGAGTAAGATCTGGACCTCTACCTAGTCAAAAGCAGATTAGCTGGTAAGCCTTGGGGACTGTGGGTCAATACATACTGTTCCGCCCATCCCAGTTGGGCCGTACAGGGGGAGGCATTGGGGCTTCGCGAGGTGTCCTTGTCCTTGCCCTCTTGGAACTACCAGTGCCGCTTCGTTGGTACCGATGAAGCTGCTCGACTCCATCTGGGTTGACGGGAAAAGTGGGTGTCTTAGGGTGCCGTGTGACCTGGGCAGAGGGCCGCGCCGGGACATCAGGTCGAGAAACGGAGACAGGCGGAGGAGCATTGAGAGATGAGAGAGCTTGGGACACTGTGTCTGAGGCTGCGGTCTGCATCCGAGACCGCATGGCACGAGCTTTGAGAAGGTTGTAGAGATTGGTCATTTGAGCGAGTTTGTTGTTCTTATCTCGGTACATATCATTCAATTCTTGATTTTTCTTTTGGAGGTCTTCTTGAGTTGATTGCATGTCTGCATACAGACGTTAGTCGGATATCAAAGTGAAGCCTCGATTGCACCGACCGGATAGCTTGTTCTGCAGGGACAAGATCTCTGTATTGGCATTGTGGATGACCTTGTCCATCTGCGTGTTTAGGTTGGCATACTTCTCCGTGAGTGTCTTCGCCCGGTACTCCTGGTAGAATCTGCTCGAGTCAGTTTGGATGTTCCCATGGTGCCATTTGATGCCGAGGAAGTAGGACAAACATCTCCTGTGTGCTTTGATATGCCCAAAATGCAAGTGCACGACCAGCACATTCCATAATTGTGTTTGGATCTAACCCACTCAACACGCTTGTTTTGTAGTCCTCCGTTGGATTTAAGATTGTTGAGACAGCATCATCTGGATTCAGAAGTACGGTCTGACACGCAGGACAGTGTCGACTACTGGTGGTAGGACGAGATAGTCCAAGGCTTTCTGCGCATGCGTGGCAGAAGACGTGCCTGGAAACATCAGGCTCTGACTTAAGCTATACCATCGCGGAGCAACTCACGAGCAGGTCGTCACCACTGCCTTCTCTTTCAACTCTGCCCGACACTTGAGAGAATTGCATCTGAGAGAAAAATCCATGGTGTCGCTGGAGATGGGACGTGGGCGGAGAGAGCAAGAAGTGAAGATCACAGGTTAGTCTCGGGAGGTGTTAATTTAGTCAACCTCAAAAGCAAATTTTGTAATGAAGCAACAACTTGGACAGAAGATATTCGGTATTTGTCTATTGAATCATTATATGTTTTCAGCGAGCTAGAAAAAGAATGTATTTCCCTGAGCATCGCGCCGTGTTGAAGTCATCTTCTCTTCAAACTCTTTCCCGGGCTCATATTCATGCCACAGACTGGCCGGGTAAATGTGCTTGTTTTTCTCGTACCACCGTCGATCTACGACCTTGGTATCTGAGGAATCCTTATCTGCGCCCTCTAATTGATCGTCAATAGGTTGCGACAGCGGGTTATTGGTGGGATCAGCAACCGGGGGTTTGTTAGAATAATCAAACAACAAACCACCAGTTCGAGAAAGACTGGGCACTCGGTTGGCGATGAAGTAGTAGAATTCATAGTGCTGTGTGAATGTCAGATAAGATATCGCCCTCGACTAGTGCAGCTTAGAATAAACTTACATGCGGAACGATGATATCGCCCTTGACAAGCATCAAGTCGTCGACACTGACTCGTGCCCACTCTCGGCGATTATCTTTCTTCGCCTGGGATGCACCGCTGGCACCGCGTACACCCATCTCAGCACCAACCTTCCGGCATCGATCCAAGAATAACCAAACATGGTCGCCTTTCTTGACTTTGACAGCCCCGGCCGGTATACTCGTTCCATCGTAGAAGACAAAGGGAATGAGGATGTCGGTATTCTTCACAGCCTCCTGCATGATCAAGAACTCCTTGCGGAGAGTGTCGCGAGCCAGCGCTTCAGCTTCCAAGGATGCCTTTGTCACGGCTTTGGGCGGAGGGGGTGCGTTGGGATTTGCTTTCATGCGTCGCGTAGCGCTATCCTCGGCGGGTGTTTTCGAACCTGACCGTGATACGCTTGAGTCGCGTGTAGTTACCGCGGAGTCCTCCCCCGTTTCGTCCTGGTCATCCCCAAATGACAACTTGCTTTTCGCAAGAGCCTTCTTTTTCTTCTTTTTCGCGGGACCATCACTCCGGGGAGGTGTTGATCTGTTGCGCTGTGATCAGCTCAAATGAACGGAAAGAAAAGTCGAGACTCTTGACTCACCCGTCAGTTACATCGCCTGTAGAGGGGGTTGCACTTCTTGAATTACCAGATGCCAGTAGCCCCAGAGACTTGTCATGCGCCTCGCGCTCCTTTTGCTCGAGAACTTCCGCGCGCCGCTTGCGAAAGTCGGACAGATGAACAAGACCGACGGTTTGTTCTTTCAGCATCTCCTCAGCGGAGACGCTTTGGCCGGCGAAGGACCGTGGAGTGGATGTGTTACTCTCCTCTTCTGCCATTTTCGCGAGATATTCAGCTTAGATTTGACTGTTGAGATGAGAGAGTCGAGACAGTGACGTCTTGTGATTATCACGTGATTCTGAATTTCTACTATGAAGCGTTTGAAGTAAATTTTACATGATGACTAGTTTATAAAAAGCCTTGACATTCAAGGCAGCACAGTATATGCGCAATTCCCTATCTACCAAGCTGACTGGTTGTCTCAATTCCAACAATCTCTATCGCAAGTTCCAACTTTGAAATCGCGCAAAGGCACACCGCTGCAAACAAGACAAACTCGGCTCCCATGCGCGCGACCTTCGATCTCGATCCTCTTTGATACAACTTTCTGCAGCATTTACCCGTTGAATTGAATTTCAGAAACCATGGACGAAGAAGAAGATGACTTCTATGATCCCGTCGATGCGGTTCCGACAACGCAATCGCTCAACCACACCCAAAATGCAGCTCCAGGCCAACAGCAGGACAGCAATTATATGGAAGACGACGACGAGGTAGAAGAGGAAGAAGAGGATGATGTATGCACCACTCTAACGCCTACCTGAAAGTTGTTTTTCTTACTGATTTTACCTGCAGGATGACTTCAATATTATCACAGAAGCACCCGAAGGCGCACCAGCTCCCGAAGCGTGAGTTAGCTGCCATCATGCTCCTTGCACTCTTACTGATATTTCTAGCTCCCACCCGCGCCATACAACCTTGCGACAAGAATCACAACGGCCATCTTCTGCAGATTCAGCCGGAGTAACACAATCTGCGACGCCATCCGCAACTCCTCGATATGAAACCGCGACTCCGATTCCTGGACACCCAGCCGCAGCCGCAGCTGCAAGACCCTCCTCCGAGAAGCCAGGTTCCGCCTATCCAGCTATTCACAGCTCCACCATCGATGTCAATGCAAACCCCATCCACCCCATGACAGGGAAACCGATCATGTCCACCGACATGGATGCCGATTTCCCATCCGACGACAAGCCCTGGCGCCGACCCGGGTCAGATCTCTCCGACTACTTCAACTACGGTTTTGACGAGTTCACATGGGCAGGATACTGTCTCAAGCAACAGGGCTTGAGACAGGAAGTTGGTAGCCAGAAGAGACAGATGGACGATATGCAGGCCTTCATGGGCATGGGAATGCCCCCGATGCCTGGTGCACCGGGCCCCGCTGCTCCAGCTAGTGCCGCGCCGCCCATGGCCGGTATGCCCGGCATGCCGGATATGAACCCAGATATGATGCAGAACATGCTAGCCAGCATGATGTCTCAAGGCTTGGACCCGTCCAACATGGATCCTATGGCTTTCATGCAACACGCTCAGTCGATGATGCCTCCTGGTGGCCAGCAGAATCAACCTGGATTTGGGGGCCAGCCCCAGGGTCAAGGATTTAACCAAGGTGGTCAGGGTCAAATGGGCTACGGCGGATACGATCAACGTGGGGGTTACGGGGGCCGAGGACGGGGCCGAAGATGGTAGTTTGATATGGAATTCGTATTACTGTGATGGTAGCTTTGGTTTCACCCTTGGAATAATGGGATCTCATGGCGTTTCATGCATACAAAGGGAATGACAATGACAATGAACAATTTACAAGTTCAAGCTTCCGTACAGAGTGCAGAAGTAAAAGTGTAGGTTAGGGAAGGGGTGTACAACAACGTACCTAGATGGACAGCTATACTAGACATATCACTAAAAGTGACAGTGAGTAAACAACAAATAGAATATTGTACATCACTATCAATTCTATAGAGAATGAGAGCATGGACAAGGCTGTTCGGAAGAAGCTCAATGGTTCGGTCTTGGCATTCTGGAAATTTCTCCAGTCCAGATCTTCTTCCCCCGGACCAGTTCCATCTTCTTCCCTTCTCCATCCCATCTTCAACTTTACGATCTCCCTAGGAATCTCCTTCTCTTTCACAATGGTACGTGATATATTCTGATTGATTGCATAATACGAAATTCCCAATTTCCTCACCTCCCGGAGAGCTACAAGCTCCTCCACACCCAACTTTTTCTTCCCTCAAGCCGATCCCGGATACCCGAAAACCCGCGCAACAAGCGCGCGATGCCCAATTCAAGTCGGCTGCTCTATTGAAGAAAACTATTGCTAATATAACCCCTTTTCAGTCTGTCCTCCGCAACATCAAGTCCCTCGCTCCCCTCCTGGACCGCGTCCTGGTCCAGCGCATCAAACCCGAGGCCAAGACTGCTTCCGGTATCTTCCTCCCCGAGGCTGCCGTGAAGGAGCAGAACGAGGCCCAGGTCCTCGCTGTTGGCCCCGGTCTCCTTGATCGCGACGGAAAGCGTATCCCCATGGGTGTCAGCGCCGGTGACAAGGTCCTCATCCCCCAGGTATGTGGTCCAACACTTTCCTCGCAATTCACATTCGGTGTTTGCGAGTATTTGGATGATACATGCTAACCCATCTTTCAGTTCGGTGGTAACGCCATCAAGGTCGGCGAGGAGGAGTACACCCTCTTCCGTGATCACGAGTATGTTCCTTCCCATCCCTTGACTTTCGAGAACAACACTAACATCCCAACTAGTATCTTGGCCAAGATCAAGGAGTAAATTAGTCTCCAAGCCACTATTCTTACACGATTTTGTTTCGCCGCCATCCAACCCCCTCTCTGTCATGTCGACACCAACTCCCCGTTTCGCTGTAAAATCGCGACGGGGATATTGGAAGACCCCTGACGTGTATCATACCGACGCGACGTCACGAGCTTGACCTTTCTCAACGATCTCAAGAACACTGACCAAGAAAAAAAGAACAAAAAAAAAAAACAAAAAATAATAGCAAATCGGGATGCTGTCACTGGGTGATATTTGACATTTGATTGTTTAAGTATCATGTCAGTTCTGACTCCTATCTTGGCCTGTCTTTCTATTTTGCATGCATGAGTTTTTGAAGCGCTGGATTGGCCTTGGGTCTTGCATGTCTTTGTCCACTGTATTTTTAAATTAAACTGCGACTTAACTTCATCCCGGTGGTTCTGCCGGGGTGGGTAGTCGGTAATTGCAGACTTGATCATCTCCTCTCTATTCCTTTTGGCATATATTCCAAATTCTTTGGGTGCCGTCAGTATGGTCTTTCTATATAAACCTTGGAAGTCAATTGTGCAGTGAAGGTAAGACTTGGATGGACTGAATCTCATTATCAATACAGGTTCTCGGCATGCAACATGACATCTGTTTCTTCCCATCTGGACATCGTAATAATAAAAACCCATGTCCCCAGACAACTATTTGAGGCTGATCTGAGTGCTATAAATATCTTCACCGTGAGTCTCATTCTCATTGGAGGCCAAGTGCGCCGTTGATTCGATCGTTTCCGACACCCTGTTCATCACACCTTCGCCCACAAAAGACCCGTATTCCATATCCCGCTCCAAGGGAGTCATACTTATGAATACATCGAAAGCTCTTGAATCTGTGCTCGTGTTGGCAACTGTCTCATGAGAGGGCAGGGGGAGGGGATATAGGTCGAAGCCAGGAAATTGGTTAAAACCACCAACGCGAATGTTATCTAAGATGAGGCGACCTGCGAAAGGATTAATCCCCAGGTCGCGGAGAGCGACTTCGTATTCCGACTCTTCTTCAGTGATGTTCTCCATCACTTCAGGGGGAAATGTGTCATAGCGGAGCCTTCCCATACCGAAACACCATAATACAATGGACGCCGAGTGGTTTGGGATCGGCATTGATAATGTCTTGCACAGTTCCTGATGGCTGCTACAAAATTGAGCAAGCGAACCGATTTCCCTTAACGTGGAGACATTTGCAGCCATGCTGACGTCTGCGTCGCTAGACTCGCAGATGAGAATGACCAGAAAAGCATAGCGATGCATGAGGCGGAAAACCTTTTCCCGGAATGGGGAGTTGATTCCCCAGACTCCATTGAGCCTTTCATTCCTTGGCCCATGTCCTGGAAGATACCGCTGGGTCAGCTCATGAGGCGTCGTCAGAATGAGGCCAGTATCAGGTGCCAGAATGACTTCTGCGTCACAATAGTATCGGGGATCCGAGAGTGTGTCCCCATACTCCCTGTAGATTAGTTTAGGTGGATTACCTGGCCATCCCTCCATATCTCTGATCACTGACAGGTGAGTTCTTAGAAGGGTGGTAGACAAGAAGAACATTGGTGGTGGGTTGAACGCGGATCGGGTCACCATTTCCTGCATGGAGAAGGCAGGGCCGGGCAAGGCGAAAGGATCCGATGAATCCTTATCATTGTCTGGGGGACTGTCGCCAGATGGAGGGTCGTTTGAGAGCTCGCCTTGTCCACTTCTTGTCGATTCTGACAGGGAAAGGGACGATGGATCATGCGATGAGCTGACATATCCTCCATCACTGCCCCTGGTCCGCATGAACAAGGACAATGATCCAAGGCCACCAAATACTGCTTGGGATAATTTCGGGGTCACTGTACGCTCTATGGAGGAAACGTCATATGAAGGCTTGAAAGGGACCTTTCTCAATCCAGTGGGATGTGAATTGTAGCCAAGCTTTGACCGAAACTGCTCCGCTTGAGCAGCGCAAGAGTTTCTCTTGTCCGTGGACGAGATATGATTGGGCATGAAATCGGGGTTCTGCTCGTAAGCAGTTTGGAGGGAAACATGGTTATCGTTTGCATTCTGTGAAGCTCGTGCTAGCTGAGGGCTATTCTGATCGTTTGATGGTCGAGTTATTGCGGAACTCAAATAGATGCCATCTGACACAGACTGCGTGTCCTCATGAATTGTACTCAGAGAAGCGGCCACAATTCCCTTCCGGTCACAAGACATGCCTGTATCCGCCACAGACCTCGAAGGAGCCTCCATCTCTTCCTCTCTCTTCAAATTCCTGGGTGCTTGCGCTTTCTGGCTGTCAATCCCGCCAACGGAGAACCCTTTTCTTGGTCAGAATCAGAGAAACAATGGAGGATGGGGTTTGTGTTTTGTTGTATGGACTGACATCGGACAATCGTGGAGATGCGGTGTTATCAAAAGCAAATGCACTGAACTCACTTTCGGTGGGGTACTTAGTTTGATCAGCTACTTTTACCGCCAATAATCATCTGACAAGCACTTACCTCAGAGCTGATTGCACTTGGAGCGCAAGCTTCACTCCCCTGATCTGGGATAGAGGGAACAGGGTCGGACTCAATACTGACAAACTGATGCACGGTCCCCGAGGGTCCCACGATCGGGGGCACAACATCTCCTGTAAGATGGGAGATTGTGGTAATATTGGAGGATTCCCCAGCCACATTGTCAGGCGTAGTAAAACATTCAAGGCCCTTGGACTGGGAGGCTATTGCCGAATTGTAGAACTCAAAGACATCACGCGTGTTGATAGGGACAGCCGGAACATCAGGACCACTAGGAACAAGCAGATGAACCGAAGGGCTAGGGGACGATAGAGTGGGACTCTGCGCGAAATTCGTATGAAATTCAGACGAAGTGAACATTCTCTCATCTTGGGTTGTGAGGAGAAGAGGCTCGCCTTTAAGCTCAGATGTTGTCACTTCAGGCAGGATGCCACGCCAGATATTTCCGTTGAACGGTTGAAGCTGGAGACATCCACTCAGGAACTCCATATCCTCAGGCTTAGTCGCGAGTCTCTCCATCATGAGCTCAGTGCAGAAGCGTCGGTCGATTTCTTTGAGACGTTCTTCCGGGTGTTCGGGGTTGAGACCCTCAACAGGGGGAGTAGGGATTGCTAGCTCACAAGTCTCGTCTGCATAAGTGCTTGGACAATATCGAGTCGAGTCCTCCGCGATATTGTAAAACCTGGCGTACTCAAGAAGGGTTGGTGGGTTGGAAGCCATTATGGCGAATGAGAGGAAGAAGGACGCGAGAGATTTGTTTACGAGAAAAGAAGAAGAGAGGTGGGAAGAGTTTGGGGTGATAGAGGGTCTGAATTGGGAAGGTACGAGGGACAAAACAACATGAGGCAGGTACGAGATACACAGCAGATACACACCAAACACACCTGGAGAGCTTCGGCCAAGGTCCTTGTGCGAACAGGAATATGTAAAAGATGAATTATGATATTTCGCTGATTCTGATATGTCGCTAATTACTATGGGAGAAAGAATAAAGTCCATGAACATTATATGGCCAACCTAATCGTTATAGTTCGATTGGCGAGATCCATCTTTGTTGACTGCCGGCAGTCCATACAAAGCATGAAGTTCATTCTCTTGAGATTTCCCAGACTCCTCAAACACAGGCTTCTCGGCATGGACCGCAACACGCACAGCATGGCGACGGTGCGGTGTAAAACCATAAGACGCACTGTGGTTGGTAGATCTATTATCCCAGAGTGCGACGTCGTCCTCGTTCCATGAGAAGCGGGCATGCATTTCTTGGGTCGTAGCGATCACATCAGTGAGGAACCGAATGATAGCGTCGCTTTCTGCGGCCGGAATACCGACGATCTTCTTCACAAAACCTGGGTTAAAGAAAAGTCCGTTCCAGCCGGTGACTGGGTTCGTCCGAATGAGTGGGTGTTCGGTGGTGACGGGGTCCCGGCGCACGGGCCGGCCTAGTGCCCGAGAGTCGTTGGCTTGCATATCGGCTGAGTGGAGTGCGGTGAGGCCTTTGAGGTAGCTTTGCATGTGTGAAGAGAGCACATCGTAGGCGGCGTATTGCGAGGACCATAAAGTGTCACCGCCACCTCCTCGGGGTGGACCGGAGAGAAGTTTAAGTGATGTGTAGGATGGAGGTTGAATTTCATAGGTGACATCCGAGTGCCATAAGAAACTTGGCGTGAAGAGGGCACGGTTGTCACCGGAGTTGTCGCCAGTGTAGACGACATGGACGTCCTCGAGACCTGGCTTTCGAGGAACGGATGTAGTAGCGTGCTGTCTATAGTTAGTATATATACTCACATGAATAAACTCAAGCCATCTGAGATGCCTTACCTTGTGTAGCTTGCCCCAATATTGGCCCAATTGACGTTGAGCCTCGATATCGAAGTTCTTCTGGGAGCGGAAGAAGACAACACCTCGGTACGCAATTAGTCTGGCAAGGTCATCCCGCTGTGCATCGTCGAGTTTTGATAGATCCACGCCATGGATTTCGGTTCCGATCTTGGGGTTGTGATCGAAGACTGCTGTGGCGTCCCTCAGTAGATTGCGGAACTTGGGGTCGCCCCGTAATCCCTTGTCCTGGTAGGGAGTATATTCAAGCGGAGGCCAATGGATGTTTGGAAATGAGGGCAAAAAATCTTCATGTGCATAGTTGTCGTGCCGAGTAACTGGGGTTCGGCCGGGCTGATAGCCAAACTTGTTGTCGCCCGCGAGATCTTTTGCGAGAACCGGAACGGTGAACTTGGCCACCGTTGGGGCCACAGTCACCACGGACTCTTCTAACGATGGGGCCATCTCCAATCCAAGTGTATAGAAAGTGCAGATGTATCAGTGCAATAAGACGTATCAAAGTTAAAAGTAAGTTTGGATAGAGAGGGAAGAAACTATTTATATACCAGCTAACAAGCAATTGAGACCAAGTGAGTCAACCCCGGATAACGCCATTCTGGATTATGGATCTCGCATGCCCCGGAGTTCACGGAGATGGCGCAATCTCTCAGATGAATCACCTCAGGCGAAAACAATAGGAAGACGGGAAGGAGATGATTGGTTGATAGACATCGACAATGAGACCCGCTTCCTCTCCCCAGGATATTCAGGGTGATCACGCAATTGTGCTGACGTTGATGGCGAGATTTGCAATCTTCACCGAATGAACATGGAAATCGTTTCTGTTGATATACCACCTAGTTCTCACCGCTGTTTCAGGTGAAGGTATTTCGATGCGAGTTCACTCGAGGTATAGGTGTGCAGTGTGGAGGTTGAGATTAGAAATGGCGCTAAGGAGGCGATCACGCAAGAGTGGCGGATTTGGACGGGTTACTCAGCCTCACTAGTACTACACCGGGGCAGAGTACGTACCATCTCTATATGTAGCATGCTATGAAACTACATATGATATACATTTGCCTGAAATAATGAGGGATCATTCAAACCCTGGAATGTCAAGCTTATGCTAGAGTACAGTACTATCCTTACACTCTCTGTTAATATCGACGTTTGGAATGGCATCTGAATAGCATTGGAGAGGGTAGATTAAGAGGCTCTTATAACACCAATTGATAAAAGTCAGTGCTTCTCTTATCTGGTTTCAATGACGAACATAGCTTTCCTTTTACCCAGTTTCGTGTATATCTAGGGGCAACTGCGTGGGTAAGACGTGGGATGGAACTCGACAAATCAAGAGAGCTTGGGGAATTTGCCTCGCGGAAAGTGAGAGAAAGCCCTGTAGGAGATGGAAAAGAGCAAGGCGCTCGTGGACAGTGGGGATTTGACAAAGGACAAGGTCATTGCCAAGCACAAGCAGCCTCGCTTGTGAAGACTAGTTTCGACATTTTGATACGGAGTATAGGTTAACGTGAGGGATTTCTAAATCGATATTATGGGAGAACATAGAGAGTTCACATGGAATCACACCTAAATAGCTGTGAAATTTCAACACTTGGGAGTTTCAGAGGCATCTGTTAAAACAGAATCATGCAAATTTCGACCGGGTGCGCCTGGCTGGGAACTGATTACAAGTCTGTGGCAGCGCCTCTTGGTCCGGTAACTGCAGAAGTCATCGTACGGTCTTTGTAGTTAGCCATAGCATAATTCTACAAGGGTCAGACCAATCAGAGTTCGGAGTTAACAGATAAACTGCTGGATGTCATGTTTCGCATGCTGAAGATCAGCTCCCATAATAATACAGATCAAAATCTCGCTAAGTTCTCTTCTCTATCCCAGATGAAGCCGACCATCGCCAAGGGACTGCTGCCCAATCGACAAATCTTGTACTTGTTCCGATACATTGCTCAAACGAGTGGCAACACCCATAATTCCAGCCTCAACATCTGAGAGAACACCCGAAAGCTCGCTGATGGTAGACCGGGGTGTCCCCGCAGCTCCCTCTCGAGACTTGGAGCTCACAAAATCGCTGATTTGACGGTTGAGTGTAGCCTCCACACCGTGGAGATGGTCCTCGATCTCTTTGAGGTTGCCAGTATATCTTGTAAGAACTTCCTTCATCTCCTTCGAGCGATGAGAGAAGTAGTCGACCAGATTGACGGGAACTCCATTGACATCAGTTGATGCGTCACCCTCCACACCGTCGGGAAGAGCAAGTGTGTTTTTGCGACTGGAGCGCATAGATCGCTCCGGAATCTGTTGATCCTGCACAGACCACCACCCACCGCCAGAGGACTGGTATTGTAGAGGGAGCTTCAGCGTATCAATTGCTCGGAACGCAACTTGGGCCTCGGCCGCATCCCGTGTAACTAGGCTGCGCAGCGCATCAATGTCACTAGCATCGTTCTCAAGCGCATGTTGCATGGTTTCCAGTTTGCCTTGTACAAATTCGACATCGTTAGGAATTGTGGCACCCTGCTGCTCGATGGTCGGGAGTAAGTCTCCGACCTCATGACACATCTTCATCTGGTTCAAAATGTGCTTGTCGATAGCTTCGATTTGGTTACGGATCTCATCCGCACAGCTCTCAAACTTGGTGGTCGGCAGGAGATTGCTGACGTCAACTTTCACGCCTGGAATTACCGTGCTGGTAGCGGTGCTCTGTTGTAGTGGTTGTGTGGTCTGTGTAGGTGCGGGCTGGCCGAAGAGAGAGAGGGTAGGCTTTTGAGGTTGTTGTTGTTGGGCTGTGCTCTGGCCGCCACCACTGTAGACCATTAGAATATAAGCTATAAGACGAGAGCAAAAGTACGGGCACTTACAACATGCTTCCCGTGGCTCCTCCTGTTAATCCTCCACCAAGTCCACCGCCGAGTCCTGCAAAGGCCGGCTTTGTCTGAGCTTGGGCTGTGGATGTACCACCGCCGAAAAGACCGCCTGTTGTTGCTTGAGTCGTGCCGGTGCCAGCGCCAGCAGTCGGCCCACCGAACAAACTGCTGGTCCCAGAAGGCTGTGTAGTGGTAGTTGTACCTCCGAACAGATTGCTGCCGGTAGTACCGCTCTGCTGTTGACCCCCAAACATGTTGGATCCAGTCGGTTGTGCTTGTGTGGTCCCTGCCGCCGGAGCGCCGAATAATCCTCCTGCTGGTTTAGGCGCTGTCGAACTCGCGGTGTTCCCGAAGAGGCTGCTGGTAGTAGTTGCGCCAGAAGTAGCTGTGGATGTGGCTGTGTTACCGCCACTGTTGATGAGATGTTGCGGTTAGCTTTTTTTCCGTTTCTCTTCTGCGTAATGTCAATGTGATCGCAGCCTGGGAGCCGCGACTAACAAGAGTTTGGGAGAGAAAGTGAAGCGAATCAGAGCAAGGGATCGAGCGATAGGTCTGATAGGTGTAATCAGAGACAAACATGAGAGGGAGTACTGACAACAAAGAAGTGGTGGAGTTTGTGTTTAGAGAAAGTCCACCTGCGGCAGGCGCTGCTGCCTTGGGAGCAAACATATTTGAATATGACAATAGGCTTCAATGCTTGAATGAAAATGGAACCTGTTAATGGGCCCCCTCAATAATAAGAACGAAGCTGCGCAAATGTGATTTCCGGAATGCGCGAAGCTTCTCGGTACTTTATTTATCCGACCCGATATTTCCTTAGCCAAGGCCGTCTACTCATTTTTATACTTCATTTGTATGTTCTTTGTTCGATACTTGGAAACTACATAGCTTAATTTGTATTCCATCGTGAACCTCGCCGAGATGTCATCCCTGTGACCGCTGAAATATATATGTAGCTCGCGGACTTTTGACCCATGTCCTGCTCGACCTATTCTTTCTCGTTTGGAATCCGGTCTTACTCAGAACTTGGGGGTCAAATAACCCTTTGATTAAATTGTTACCATCTAGAAATTTCACCGGAGACAACTGTCTAGTTTCCTGGGCGGTATCTGTCATTATGGCTGATGAGAATGTCAAAGAGTGGACGCCAGTATGCGTGGCATCAACAAGACGACACAAAAGAGAGTTATCAATCAATTCGTCGCGACTCTCTTCGGTTTCACCGTCAATAGTCCAAAGTCAATCTGCCGATGTCTCTAGTGATACATCCACTACCGACCTTGACTATTTCAAGAGTGCAGAATGGTAAGTCTCTAGCTCAGCGACCTATGATCAATATTTATTGACCTTATGGTATACAGGACCCCGGATGGAACGACCCTGTTGACAGATTCAGCGGATCATTCTATCAGAACATGGATTCTGTAAGTTGGCCATGTTCTGCTATTGATTCTTTTACTCACATAGTCAGGCCACCGGATCTACTAGAGGACAGGCCCACCCACCAGCTATCCCCATACTCAACTCTACCCTCAGCGGAGCCGACTTATGCTACCGCAGTATATCCCTTCTACAACCTTCAAGATCCATCTACCACCTTATTCCTCTCATCTGTCCGTGATCATCCAATTCGGTTATCATCAGCCCTTGCTCCTGCATCAGTGGCGAGCTACTCCCTGGTAAACCCAATGACAGAAGCATTTATCACACCACACTCGATGATATATCCATCCACGCTAGGTGGGACCCATTTTCTCACCGGGTCAGATAGCCTCATCTGTCTCTTCGACGTGTCCCGGACAGGAGCACAAGGCCCAGTATCTTCAATGCCGACTATCCCCAGCAAACGCAAGCAGATTGTTGGCGGAGGTATTGGCATGAAGGGGATTGTTTCAGCTCTGGCCCTTAATCCCAGCGGGGATGGTATTCTTGCTGCAGGAACTTTCACCAGACACATTGGACTGTACAGCTCAAATGGCTCGGGTGAGCTCCTCGGGACTTTCAGCGTGGCTAGGACCAGCGCAAACCGTGAGATTGGGGGTCGTGGGGTTACACAGCTAGTCTGGAGCCCTTGTGGCAGGTACTTATATGTCGCTGAACGCAAGAGTGATGGCATTTTAGTTTATGATGTTCGGGTTACGGGGCAACTGCTTGGGCACTTGCGCGGGCGCAAGGCTTACACGAATCAACGCATGAAAATCGATGTTGTTTCATCTGGTCCTAATGGCTCTCACGAGATTTGGGCTGGCGGTACCGATGGGTTTATGAGGGTTTGGAGGAACCCAGAGCACTGTGCAGGAGGGAAGGACCCCGATTGGGAGTTTCAGGTGCATGATGGTAAGTCTTTTGACAACGCCCAAGATGCTCAGTGCTGATGTATGACAGATGCCGTGACGAGTACAATATTCCACCCCATGGGGAGTGTTGTTGCAACCTGCTCTGGGCAGCGCCATTTTGTTTCGGATGATTCCTCTGATGAAGACATTCCAGCGGCGAACACTAAGCAGGCAGATAACAGCCTCAAGGTCTGGTCAATGCCATTTCTGTTGTCAGAAAACAAGATGAATTACGACTCGGAGCCCGCAGCTTGAGGGCCAAAGGGATCCAATGACACACCCAGAAAATGGAAGAGAGGTGACTGTAAAATAGTATCCCTGCAATTCTACCGCGGTTGTCTCCGATATTTCTTCCGCCGCTCCAGAAAGAGGCTTTTTTCAAAGTCGGAGTCTCTAGTAAGACTATCGTAAAGTGAGTGCGCTTGCCTCTTGACACTTAAAACTGAAATGTCTTAGCGGCAGTTCCAGGTTGGTTTCATTACCCATAAAGAACTAAAACAATCATACCCACCTGATATATGTACTGATTATCATGAGTATTTTGATCAACCTGTGAAATTTTGTATATTCAGAAAAGCGTATTAAATCACTGCGTGAATGTAAACTATTTTCTAGCTAGATGCTCTACCCAGTCCACTGTAACCCGTATTGACATCTAAAGCAACATCAATACCACGTATGTACTCCCTCAGGCAATCATATCGGGAATTCAAGGAATTCTAATGCCATACTTCGCATACGGGAAGTCTTCCAGGGTAGAATAGAGCTGACCAAACCCGTCACCGATCTTCCCAGGCGTTCCGGATCCTTGCACACGCCATGCCTGGAGCTCCTCTGCCTCTTTCTCAGCATCAGTCTTCTCTTCCTCCTTGTGGGACCCAGTGGCTCCAGCGAGCACCTCTTCCTCCCGGCCCTTGAAGGCTCCTAGGAGACCGGGGTGAGGGCACCAGGCAACCTGCATGCCGGCACGACGACCAGCTTCGACGCCCGGAACCGCGTCTTCAAACACGAGACACTCCTCAGGCTTGATCTCTGTCTTCCCCTTGCTGCGCAGCTCAATGTTGATGGTCTCCAGCGCAAGCAAGTAAATATCAGGAAGAGGCTTGCCTCGGCCCTTGCCGATGCGTGGATCATCACCAAGAACCTTGTTAGGTTCGGGGAACGCTGAGAACAGCTCTGTCAGATGATCGGTCTTTAATTTGTAGTTGCCTCTGTGCGATGATGTTGCTAGAGCGATATACACGGGCTCGTCGGTTGACTGCGTCGACACAAGGTTGGACAACAGAGTCGGCACACCGGGGAGCGGTTGTGACTTTGGGAAGTAGTGTAGCTGAAGAGCTGATCGCTCTTCGTTCAGCTGCTCCTCGCTAATAGGGAGCTGGGCAAAGTCGTTGAAGATCTTCCCGGCCTAGATATAGAGTAAGTACGCGGGTACATAGCGGTAAATAGTATGAGACGAACCTCCGGCTGGGGGCGACCCTGAAGCTGCGCCTTGACTGACCAGGGGAGCAGGGGTCTGCCGTACTTCTGGAGGATTTCATTGGTGACTATGGTGTACAAATCCTCTGAGTCAATCAACAAGCCGTCCATGTCGAAGAGGCATGCTCGGATGCGGGGGAGGCTGTCAATCGAGTCAATTGATGTTTAACTGTGACAACGATCCACCACCACTTTCTACTCACTCATTAGTGGAAGCCATGGCTGTATCTGTCTATCAATGTCAGAGTGGGATGTTGACAAGGTTCTGATAAGACGTGGGGAATCAACGTTATCAGTCCCGTGATTGAGCCCTTGGCAACATCTCATGTTCTCGCCCGACGACGATCTGCTCACAAAATGAGCAAATCCTCTAATGCGCCTGAGCGCGACGGCAAAGGTGTCCCCGATGATACCGATGATAGTGGTGATGAGGATGTCTTCCACGATGCCCACTTCCCCGCCGAGGAAGAAGCCGTGAGTCGTAACGGTGTTCAAGCTGATAACCGGAGCCGCATATTAACTTCGATCTCTTTTGCGTTAGCAACTCCTAAAAGAAGCCCACGAAATCAAAGCCGAGGCAAATCAGCTGTTTATCGCAAAAAGTTATGACCAAGCCATTTCCTGTTACGACCGAGCTCTCGCTTCCTGCCCGATCTACCTTGACTACGATGTCGCCATAATCCACAGTAATATCGCTGCATGCCATCTAAAATTGGAAGACTGGAAGGCCGCAGTAGACTCCGCGACTGTCTCCATCGAACGGCTCAACAAGATTATTCCGCCTACACCAGAGGATAAGGGCGATGACTCGAAGGGGAAACAAGCACCAAAACCCGACAATAAACACACAGATGCAGTGGTTGAACTATCTGGAGATGACGAGGAAGCCGAGTTGAAGGAACTGCAACGATTGCAAGAAGAGGATGAGCAGAGGAGCAAGGTGATGCGACTTCGAGCCAAAGTCCTCATGAGACGCGCAAAGGCGAAGACCCAAATTGGTGGCTGGGGTAGTCTGCAAGGTGCCGCAGAGGACTATCAGGCTCTTGCTGCCATTGAAAGCCTACCGGCAGATGATAAAAGAGTCGTTCAGCGGGCATTACGGGAACTCCCTGAGCGCATTAATAAGGCGCGGGAGAAGGAGATGGGCGATATGATGGGCAAGCTAAAAGACGTGAGTACTTTCCCCTAATTATATTCATCTTAAGATGATAGTGTAATACTAATATCGGATAGCTTGGTAATGGGATCTTGAGTCCATTTGGTCTGTCCACTGACAACTTCAAGTTCGTCCAGGACCCGAAGACAGGTGGCTACAGCATGAACTTCCAATCTTGATCAGATTCAGGTAGACATGATGGAATCATCTATTCTTTGTACGACGGAACATGCGAGCCCTGAATTGGATTTGTTTCGGCATAATTGCATACCTGGCAGGAAGCCACAAAGGCGTTCTGACTTTTGGTACATTCTTTATCTTATTTTAACAATACATATTTTGACAGTTAGACTGCTTTAATCTCTTCATCTCTTCATTGTGGAGCATGCAGCATATCATGTGCAAGAGTCCATATTGTACCTATCATAGTCTCATATGCACTGTTCCTTTGGATACTAAGAATTTTTACAGTCGTAGACAGAATTTGCCAGCCTAGAAGGGTCGCATCTAATGATTAGTTTGGACAATATTTATTTTCGTGGCCAACTGATGACATTTCCCCCATTTTATTTGTATGCATGCTTTTAGGAGGCATGAAACATGTCTAGCAAGATCTGTATAATTAAGATCATAGGAGTGTGGTTGCCTTTGAGGTCAGGCAAGACTGAAATATATCCAGTCAAGCCGCTGCATGACACAACAAATCCCCGATCCATCCCATTAGACCTTAAAAGTCCAGGCTTCGCACCCAAAAAATTATCCCAAAAACACAACATCGTACATCGCCATGGCTCTTAAAGTATTCACCACTGAATCGATTGGTGCGCAGAGAAACCACATTGCCATCTACATCGAAACCGACCCAAGCGAAGACAGGGGTTGGCTGCATCATGTCACCGGAACAATCCTGAACGGCATGGATTATACCCCCAGGCAAACACCTAACCCGGAGGTATTGCCAGAACATGTGCCAGGCTCGAAGAAGCAGATTGGGACCATTGAGGAAGAAGATCTGGAGAGGTTCCGAGAGGAATGCTGCCTAGCAGTTCTTCCCCCGCGGGCTCAGGTAACGCTCAAGGGAACACGACTGTATCCTGACACTCCACTCTACCGCTGCACCGAGTGGCTGAAGGATGTCGAGGAGATGGCTGTTAGAAAGGGGATCTTTAAGCCTCTGTGATGGGTTAGTTCTTTCTTTGATTTGGTGAGCCTTTGGAGAGATAATGTGATGCTAACTCAACAAATAGCTTATGGGTTCAAAAACACCATATCCGACATGATGCTTACAGTGTAGACTCCTCTATTGGTATCTCGATGGCATTGGAATTAGTCAATTTTGCCTGGAATTTTATGTCTTAAGCGACCGTTCTTCAGAGTGCCATATAGATGAGTAACACAATAGAGTGCTCAGACAGCTAAATAATGGTTAGGTATGTAGGAAAGATTGAAAAGAGATGATTCTTTGGAGTATGCAATTGGAGCCAGGACGCTTGTCTAGGATGTATTCTTTATCAAGTAATAGGTTTCGGTTTCTTTTTCTTCCCCTTTCATCTCCTTTCTAATCTTGTAGCATTGTAGCAAACATGTTATTCCCTGAGCCAGATTCTGTGTCTCTCAAGACAGTGCCTTATCATACATAGATCCTTTCATTGTCTTAACATTTCCTACAATATCACAGTATCATGTCTTGCAATAGTGAGTTCTTTCATGGTAGTAAGCTATATAAGGTCACAAATCCTATCCATTTTCCTCCAACTCACACTGTCCATTGCGCAAGGCTAAGATTATACATCATGGCTTTACATGTCTATACCACCACAGAGAATGGACGCTGGGGCTGGGATTTTTACATTGAACTTGACATGCCCTTCTGGAGAGGGTTTGTTCGGATGAGCTGGATGCACTTCTTGGATAGTGATCAGAGTGGGATAACGCAATGTATAGGTCGGCTCAGCTGCAAACTTAAGTCCGAGTCCAAACTACACAAGATCGCGACTATTGAGGAAGCGGAGGTGCCACAGGTTCACGAAATCTGCATTTCAGCGATTGAGTCACTACGTGAACTGCTCGACTTTGCAAATAGCGATGGTCCCATGGTGCCTGCACGTTTGACGGAATTGCAAAGGCGGTGGTGGTTGTTGGTTTGGAAGACAGCCCTTGAGAATGGGATTTTTACGCCTCTTGACTCCGTACTTTGCATCCCACCCCTCTCTGAAGACTTTTAGCTGGTAGCTGTGAGTTGCGTTAGGCCAGGTATGTAGATAATCAAACCGGCGAGATATGACTGGCATCAGTACTTCGTCTATTGCAAAGATTCCATCCCTTGATAAATTCCATTGTAACCTTCGACCTTCTCGCTCATGTTGTGGAACACAAACTGTGCCAGTCGTGCAGCAGGATACAGTCGCAATCCCGTGGGATTGACGACCTGCATCAATGCCCCGACAGCCCCCTCGTACCCGCTGTCCATAACTCCAGCATGTATCGTCACCCCAGACCTAAACAATGAACTGCGAACAAATATTTCGCCCATCACATCCAAAGGCACGGATACGGTCTCGTTGAATTCCACAAGGTAAGAGCCCTGTGTGAGATCCAAGTATGGGGTTGTGTTTCCCTCGGATGGAGAGAAGGGTATCTCTTCCATCGAGGCCGGCTGGCGAAATTTGTTATTCAAGTCGATGATTCCAGGCGAGGTCCATTTGAGAACGCGTTTCAATGTGAGATCTACACCACACGGTTGGGATTGCAGTGTGGGATATTTGACATTGCGGATGATGGAGCGGGCGATGAGAGAGCGCCCAGGGAGGATCATGATGAGAGTCTTCGATTTACAAAGCAAACAAAGCAAATCAAGCAAATCAAGCAAATCAGCTAAGATGTACCTAGGTACTCTGTACCTGCTTCCGAGGTTGGGATATGGGGAAACGGCGAATTGGAGTGGCCCAACCGAGGAAGGGCCGAATCCTGGAGAAGCCCAAGTTGACTAATCCAATGAGAATGCCTAGGTGGACACAACAGGACAGACCGAGGCCCACACTTGGTCCCTATGGTGTCTTCAATGCCGAATTCGATTCCCGAAATGTATTGGGATATATGTATATGTACTTCTATGTAACCTGTAGCTTTGGATATCGCCTCGAAATAGTGCACTATATTCAAGATGTCAATTTACCGTTCCCCATATCCAGACCTCGATATTAAGTCAGTCGATTTGGTTTCCTATCTGTTCTCGAATCCTTTCAATACACCCCTGGATCACCCTTTGTACATCAACGCTATTTCAGGAGAGCAATATACCTTCGGAGATGTGATCCAGCGTACACGTTCTTTGTCCAACGGGCTTCGGCAAAGTATAGGCCTGAAGCCCAATGATGTCGTGGCATTGCTCAGCCCCAACACAATCGATTATCCTATAGTATGCCACGCAATTATCGGCTCCAAGGCTATCGTTTCTCCGACCAGTGCAGCTTTGACAGCACTTGAGCTGAACGCTCAACTCAAGACCAGTGGGGCCAGGTTCATCGTCGTCCATTCATCGTTGCTGGAGACTGCTCAAAAAGCAGCAAACGGGACATCCATCGAGAAGATTGTGTTGATAGATGGCCAAACACCGGTCAATGGTCAACCTACATGCAATCATCTCGCCAGCACATTTGCCCCCGCTGATTTCCTAGCTATTAATCCGGCCGAGGCAGATCACCAACCCATATTCATCTGCTTTTCCTCTGGAACATCAGGTGCTGCCAAGGGTGTCATTATAACACACAAGAACATCTCATCAAACCTCCAGCAATCGCGCCACTATCTAGATAGTGGTCTTCCCTCCCAGCGGTCCGCCAGAAAATCCGCCGTTGCATTCCTACCCTTCAGCCATATCTACGGCCTCAACCTGTTCATGTGTCAGTGTCTGATGTGGGGCACAACAGTGGCCATCATGCCAAAGTTTGACCTCGACTTGTACCTCAGTTGCATCCAGAAATACCGACCAGACGAGTTATCGTTGGTCCCACCCATTGCTCTGATGTTGGTCAAAGATCCACGGGTCGTCAAGTATGACCTAAGCAGCGTGCGCAAGATCATGTCCGCCGCTGCGCCCCTGACAATTGAATTAGCTTCTGCCCTCGAAGCCAGGCTCTCAGCCATTGCCAAGAAAGAGGTGTTCTGTACCCAGTCATGGGGTTTGACAGAGACCTCACCACTGGCGACTACCTTGCCCAATGACCGCATGGATAAGCGAAACGCGGGCGTGGGTTGCATTGCGCCGAACATGCAGTTCCGCTTTGTGGACCCCGAGTCGATGAAAGACGCAGCCGTCAAAGCTGATGGATCCACAGAGCCTGGGGAAATCTGGTGCCGGGGTCCGAATGTGGTGAGCGGTTATTACAACAACGACAAAGCCACGAAAGAGTCGTACCACGTGGACGAGGATGGAAAGAGGTGGTTCCGCACGGGCGATATCGGTACCATCGATAAAGATGGGTATGTCGCCATCCTGGATCGCATTAAGGAAATGATCAAGTACAAGGGACTGCAGGTCATCCCTAGCGAGCTGGAGGGAAAGCTCGTTGATCACCCTGACGTGGAGGATGCGGCTGTGACTGGAATGTGGGTGGAGGACAAGGCCACTGAGCTGCCGGTTGGCTTTGTGGTTTTGAGTCGCCAAGCCAAAGACAAGGATCAGAAGGCTGTCCTTGATGGGATCCACGCTTGGCTGAATGAGCGCGTTTCCAACTACAAGCGTCTGCGTGGAGGTATTCAAGTCTTGTCGCAAATTCCCAAGTCACCCAGTGGAAAGATTCTGCGCAGAGAGCTGAGGGATTTGCTGAAGAGTCAAGCGCCCAAAGCTCGTCTGTGATTGAATGCTCAAAACTCCATGTTAATAGCCTGCACGTGTATAGATCGTAGAGTACCAATTCAAACCGGCCAATTAGAAATTGGCTTATTCCTGCGTATTCCGAATACTGTATGACTTGACAGATTGAGATGTCCCTACATGGTGCAACCAATCTAATTTTCTCGGTGAAGTACTGTGTACATGTCTCCTATAAGGTAACGTCAGAATGTGGAATCACGGGAGATTTGCACTCGGGGCCCGCGGGTTCCGATCGACCATTTACGGGGACTTTAACCTTTGAGAGAAGCCAGAGTCCATTTTCATCTTCTTTTATCAGATGGAGATGATCGTCTTAAATCAAGTTCGGACATTGGACATATCTTCTTTCATTCTTTCATTACCTTAACTTTTAATATCGCGAGAGCTCACTTTTCTCCTGTGGGGTCGATCTGGTCTTACGTTGATTGCGATTTGTATCCTCACACTTTGACTTGCGATGGCATTATGGAAATGGCCCCTCTCATCTGAGAAAGAAGCAAAGCGACCCAAGTTTGTCGAGTTAAGGTCGTCAAAATGGTTTATCATGTTCGTCGTCGCCTTCGCTACGGGAACGGATATCTTCATGTACGGCCTTATCGTACCGGTCACGCCAACTGCATTGAAAGACAGAGTCGGCATCGCAGAGGGAGATGTTCAGAGCTGGACGTCGATTCTTCTCGCCTTGTACTCCGCTGCTTTGTTGGCCTTTGCGCCCGTTGTCGGGTACATCGCTGATCGAGCCGAGTCCCGTCGGTGGCCTTTGCTGGTTGGTCTCATTGCCCTGGCCGCTGCGACAGCCCTACTATGTGTTGGCACTCATATCGGGTTGTGGATTGTTGGTCGCTTGTTTCAAGGTGCTGCCGCTGCGGTGGTATGGACGGCCGGCTTGGCACTGATGGTAGACACTGTCGGGAAAGACGACCTCGGCCAGGCTATTGGCTATGTTTCCATGGCTATTAGTGTTGGAACACTAGCTGGACCTCTTCTCGGGGGAGTTGTCTATGAGCATGGCGGATATTATGCCGTTTTCGGTCTTGCTTTCGCTTTCATCGCCCTCGATATCGTCTTACGATTGATGTTGATCGAGAGAAGACATGCTATCAAATGGCTTTCGCCGGAGATGACACCGCTCTCGGTACATGGAACTAAATACACGGAAAAAAAATCCGGGGAAACTCTAGACCATCCCAGGTCGCCGACCATTGGCTCTGAGCCCCGTGAATCCCAAACGCCTTCTGCGCCCTCACGGACTGCGTTCGAGCGTGTCGCCATTCTGTTGAGCTCGCCCCGTCTCGTTGTCTCGGTCTGGGGATACTTTATTCTGTCACTTGTCCTGACTTCATTTGACAGTGTCCTTCCGCTCTTCGTGCAAGATACATTCCGGTGGCAGCAAACTGGCCAGGGTTTAGTCTTCATCCCGCTCATGGTACCACACCTTCTAGACCCGCTGACGGGGTACATTATCGACACTTTCCCCAAATCATGTCGTTACATCACCACAGCAGCATTCCTCGCTTCCGTTCCGGTTCTGGTGCTTCTACGTTTCGTCACGCATAACTCGATGCAGCAGAAGATCCTCCTATGTGCTCTCCTTGCTTGTGTTGGACTGTGCGTTGCAGTGGCTATGCCGCCGCTCATTGTGGAGGTCTCCCTCGCCGTGCAAGAAAAAGAAGATGAAACTCCTGATATCTTCGGTCGTGGGGGTGCGATGGCTCTAGCTTTTGGGCTGTCTAATATGGGGTTCGCGGCTGGAAGTTTGATCGGGCCATTCTTTGCGGGATTTATTCGTCAAGAGGCTGGCTGGGGGACGATGGGATGGGCATTAGCATTGATAACTGGCATATCATCTATCCCAGTCCTGCTGTTCGTTGGAGGCTGGATCTTGGGAAAACCGGCCAAGTCAGAAGATGAAGTCCAAGTGACGAATGCCGCACCTGGCCCATGAGTCGATAAACCCCCAGAGATCTACCTGTACAGATACTTCACAATCTCTGTGTACATATCCTAATATATCCTTGCCTGAGTTGGCAGGCACATCAACCTTCATACTTTGGTATGCTCAACATAATCTCCAACACCATAATGGATCGTATCACATGTGCACTGTTATCCCTTTTACGGGATTATCAAAATGAGAGGAGGTAGTTCAAGTATCTCTCATTCCACACAAGTGTTCCCTGGAGGCCTGGGCTAATATAGACTCGATATTTGCTCGGAAGAATATCAGCCGTGTCCCCGGAAGCCATGCCATCCAAGTCGCCCGAGATTCTCCAATCTGGTTTTTTTCCATGCTGACCCGATTCTATTGCTCTCAATATCTACACTGGCGACTCCTGAAATCCAACACCTAGCCCCGAATGCCACATTAAAGGACATCAAGCGTGACGTTCCTATGTGTAAGATATACCTGTGTGCCGGCACGGTTCGAAAAAACCGAGCCCCTGCACTAGTTCGATGGAGCTGTTGTTGATACCCACTCGACATTCAGAAGATAGACGGATCGATGTGATTCACCAAGGTGAAGCCGAATTGACTATCTTGGTCGAGTCCTATTTATAGGGGACCTAAACAATATTAATTGAGGTTCGATATTAACACCAAAAACGAAAACTTGCATAGTTTTTATGCCAAGCTACGACATCATATGCGCTGTGGTTCTGGGTACTCTGGAAGAACTTGCCGCCAATATTGTAGATAATCTCTCATGGCTCTAAAACCATCTCATGTTGAGTAATAGGATTCAAGGGGTCTCTCACATCTGCGAGATCATTGGCGCCAAGGGGTCCCAGCTCAGAGAGCTCGAATTATGTGCCCCAGACGAGGATGTATCTACGCGAGGGTCGGCTGGGAGATTGGCACTGAAACGGATACCACTTACCAGGTTGGATGATCACAGTCTCACCTAGCTGCACAAAATAGAAACAAAGTCAGTTTGCGTCCCCACGGCCAATTCTCGTAATCTGACCGCACCTATTGCTGATTTCATCACTCTGTCTCTTCGATGGGATGTTATCTCTCATATGTCTTGTTAATGTATTAGTGGTAGCAAGATTATCCCGTTTCAATCAAATATGAGTGAATGCCGACACTCCCCACAGTGGTCTCCCATGGAGTTCTCTATAATGAATTCAAAGAAGCCCCTGATAGTGCACCACTAGTAAAGCAGATATCTCAGGCATCGATTGCATCCATGTTCGAGACTTTCCGTGCCTTTGGAATGACCGATTATGGGTGGAACAGCGATCATAAGCACGAACATGAGCCTAAGATGTAGGATACCTTGGTAGACAATTTCTCTTCATATGCCAAGAAGGCGAATCAATATGTTTTTTCCCTAATACTTTTTAGCGCGGGTATTAAAGTATTCTATCTGAGCAAATACCAACTTGTTTTGTGGCGTTTGGCTTGATTAATCGAGATTGAATTAAATAAGAACTAACCCACGAGACGGGAATATAAATTTATTGAGAGATATAAGCAATAAAGCACAGCCACTGCAGGCTTTAGAAGCCATCGTGCCATCCAAGCCTAATCTTGACTAGCAGAAAAGTGGCTAACTATGTAATAGGCACAACCGGGGCCACCTGGCCCTGGGGGCCCTAGGACGTTCAACATCTATAGCAGCGTGGTGGTTAATTAACCAAGTAAATCAACTATATAGGGGTCATATATATACAAAGTGCCTAGAAAGTAGCCTGTACACAAAAGACCGAGGTATAACGTTTATATCCACCGTCATGCACAGTGTTACACAATTTGTTTTCAACACAAGATGTAATAAACACAGCATATGCGAGGGCATCATCGGGTACAAATGCAGTCAATGGGTGTACAACAGCTAGAAAATGCAGCCGGCAATTATAGGAAAAATGCCATATCTATCTTACTTATTCACGTTTCCGCGCTCATCGTCTACTCAATCTACATTGGCTGGCCCATTGGACATTAATTGTGACAATTGCCCTGCACGTTCCTATCTTTGAGATCATCAAGCCAGATGGTGACAAACAACTACATGCCGTCTTGAAACATCAACGAGGTACTACTTTACTTTCGCCAAACGAAATTGACTTGGCGACATTGCCGCTGTTTAAGAAAGCAAAGCCTTTGGATAGTCAACAGCCTACTTGATTTGGTTGGTTGGCTATTATTGCACTACTTGACATATTCCCCTAGCTCGGTATACACACCCTTAGGCATTTGCATGCATCAATCTCCAAAAGTTAGGTTGCTTAGATGGTGAATACTTTGTCGCTGGGAGGTATAGAGGCCGAAGTCTATATTAAGGTTAAGCGGCTCTGCCCGATAAGGTTCCAAGGTTCATCCTTATCATATACACCTGCCCAGGTGCGCATAGATGTGTGTTGACTCTTCCAACATAAAATACAAAGGAAAATATACTATGACGAGAACCTTTTTGATGATTATTACGTTCGACCTGATCACACATTGTTGTTCAGGTTTTTCGAAAGTGTCGAATCCCTCAAGTCGGTGGTCGGCGTTTCGGGCCTCCGTGCTGGTGCCAGGAGCGAGGAATTTGGCTGAAGACGGGGAAATTGTAGATTTGTCGCTTCAGATACACTCCGACCTGCGATGTCTTGGCTATCATTATTTATAAGCGTGGTGCTTGAACACAAGTATAAGACTTGGGGGGGGATGTGTACTCGGTATGTCATACGTTAGCCTACCATTTCCCCCTTGATTTGATGTGTAGGCTCGATCTAGACATCCTGACATTCTTGATCAAAGCAAGGAAATAAATATCAACATATCCAAGTTCGCACTCCAGCCCTCTCCCCTCAAGTCAACTCTAACAATCCTCTAGAAAATGGGAGGACCCTATATGCCTAAAACGGCCTCCATGGGTGGTCGACCAACGATTTCCCTCGATGTCCCAATATGCGCCGTCTTCCTCGCCCTTTTCATCGCCGGTGCCGCCTGCCACATGGCCCTGTTCCGTCGCAACCTCGCAAAAGGCCACAAGTTCATTCCATCGGGCGCCACATTTGGTTTTTGCATGTCACGTATTATCGCAAATATCATGCGCATCGTCTGGGCCTGTCACCCGACGAACATTAGCATTGCAATCGCAGCACAGATCTTCGTTGCAGCGGGCGTGTTGTTGCTATTCATTTTGAACTTGTTATACGCACAGCGTATGTTCCGAGCTGTCTATCCAGCCCCAGGGTGGTCCCGAACACTATCCTGGGCCTTCAAATCACTGTATGCTCTCGTCGTGGTGACGATCATTATGGTCATCACTTCTGTTGTTCAGAGTTCATATACTCTCAACTCAAACACACTTCGCATCGACCGCGATATCCTGATCTACGGTCAAACCTACTTCTCCATCATCTCGTTCCTACCACTTCCTCTTGTCTTACTTGTCCTTCTGTCTCCAAACAGAAAGCGAGTTCAGCAGGTTGGCTCTGGTAGTTGGGTCGTCAAAGTCTTTATCGTCGTACTTGTCAGCTCATTGCTTTGTCTCGGCGCGTCGTTCCGTGCTGCTACCTCTTGGATGACACCTCGGCCTGTCACATCGCCAGCCTGGTATCACAGCAAGGCCTGCTTCTATATCTTTAACTTCACCATTGATATTTTGGTCGTGGCTATCTTCTTTGTCGGCCGTGTTGACCAGCGATTCTGGGTTCCGAATGGAAGCTCGAAGGTGCGTCACTACCGACGTGATGAGGGTGTTGAGAAGAACACACAAGCTGCACAGAATGGAGGTTCTCCTCTGTGCGATGATGAATGGGATATCAAGAGTAGTAGCGTGTCCGAGGGCCTGATTGAAGAAACAAAATAATCTAGGAGAACTACATCTGAGCTCCAAGGGTGTGCCAATGCTACCACATGGAGCCATATATTTTATATGTATAAAATACCTAATGTTTAATCTATGAAGCCCCGAATTAAGCATTGTAGGCTGGAGGCTAGTGCTCCACTGCTACGTACCTTGGTTACATGGTATCTCTTCATCCCAAGTAGTGTCAGGAACGCTTGCTCCAAAGACACCAAACAATGATCAGAGGGCCTGTACTGGCCGCGATGAGGCGTCTGATCTCGGTGGAACACCGACGATTACGAAGCTGTGGGCGACGATCAACCATTTAATAAGATTTATTAACAAGGGAATAATATTGAAATCTAGCCATTTATGCGTATATCTCAGTTCTTATTGATACCAATGAGAGGGCCCTGTTACCTCAATTGACCAGAGAAAGGTATTAATCCACAATCCGGGATATAGCCTGACCACAGGGTGTTCCTGTAGCCTCATGGAACTGGGTCTTGCGCAAATGGTCTTTTATTTTCATGATTGGTATCAACAAGTGGCCAGGCATCGAACCATACAAAATTAAGTAGGCGAGAGCCCTGTTCGATTGCAACCCCATTCTTTCTCCGCCAGTCCAATTGCCTCTCGAGGGACAAAAATGAAATCTATCAAAGGAAATAGTCGGGCGTGCGCCTCGATACCATAGGTTCTCCCGCTCGGGGGCAAGGATCGAATTGTAGGCTGCATAATGTCAGAAGGATATCCAAGAAATGATAAGCTGCCATAGTACTCACAATGTGTATTTCAAATGCTCGTCAATCTCCATAATTGCGGCCTGGTTGCCGCAGCGGTAACAGTAATTTGGTGCTGTAGTCCGGTTAGTGTTTGGGTTCGTCAAATCTAGCGACGAAAGTCATACCTGAGAAAATAGTGACCACATTCCGGTCCTGCGACCAGTTATATCCTTCCATCACCAATTGATGGGCACGTGCCACCAGAGTCAAGCCATTGTTATGGTTGAAGGCCTCGGAAATGTCCTGTCCGAACGTGTATCCAGCACCTCGGGGGGAGATTCCCCATCCGCATCGGTCATCGGGATCACTCCAGAGCAAGTCACACATAGGACCTTCGTGGGGAACTTCTTGGATACGATCAAGAGACCGAATGTTGTCAAGAGTGTCAATGGACGGACTCAGTCCACCGTGAAGACAGAAAATCTGGTTTTCGATGAGAGCAGTGAGGGGAAGGTAGTCGAAAAGGTCGGTGAAGTATTTCCACACGTTGGCATTGCCATATTTGCGGAGACATTCGTCATAGAATCCGTACACCTGTGTGATCTGTCGGGACTCGTGGTTTCCACGAAGGATGGTAATACGGTTTGGATAACGAATCTTCAGAGAGACCAGGAGGGTCACTGTCTCAACTGAGTAGTACCCACGGTCGACGTAGTCACCTATATCAAGAAAAATCAGAAAACGTTACCCCACAACGCGTTCATCCGACCGTTGTCCACTCACCCATGAAGAGGTAGTTTGTATCCGGGTTAGGACCGCCAATGCGGAAAAGCTCCATTAAGTCATGGAACTGGCCGTGTATATCACCGCAGACTGTCACTGGGCATTTCTGTCGGGTAGAGTCAGTGGGCTGGACGGGGAAGATAACAACCCGACCGAGAAACAACATACCACTGGCTGCACATTGGATTCCTCCTGCAATACCTCTCTTGCCTGGAAGACACATGAATGATCAACTTGAGCTCATTCTCATCAATCTGTCAAAACAAGGAACCCACCCGATCGCATAGCCGCCGCACATCTTCCTCCGCTAATTGCTTGCAAGTCATCAAACTCTCGATCCAGCCGTCCAAAGTCGGTATGGACCCGGGGTCGCTTGTTGGCGACAGGTGGTGTGGCTCAGGGGACCGCGCAGTATCGATTTCCATGTTGTTATCCATTGCGTCGGTGTGCTCAGCTGGCTGAAAAGGAGGGGCCAGCTGGGGAGGGGCGGTCTCGTGAGAAAACGGATTTCGTGGATGGGCGCAGGTATCGTGGGGTTTGGAAAATATGTGGGATAAATACGCTCCAGATGAAGATTCAATTAAAAGACAACTTCCCAAGATTGATTCAAGGGATAAGGGGATGGATCGGGAACGCGAGAAAGGGAGAAGAGATGGGAGTTCGGGAAGGTCAAGTTGAGAGTGGTGAACAGAAGCGCCACACTTCAGCCACACACCGCTTTCTCCAGTGTTGTCGACGTAATTATCAACTACAGGAGGACTATGGAAGAGAACGATGGGGTTTATATCTCAGGTGGTTTATGTTTAAACCTCTAGCCAGACAATAAATTGAGTATCTTGAAAGATGTTCCACACATTGCGCCCACAAGATACAGAAGAAAACATGTCAAAGTGGGCCATTGAGACATGACCATAGCTTCTTGTTATTCATGTTCAATGTTGAAATGGATCTGGGTCATTTAGGAACAAAGAAGCTGCTTTTTTGTGGTAGTTTCACTTTTCTGTCACTCGTTAGATAATATCTCCGCCGAAGCCACCACCAAAGCCACCAAAACCACCCCCACCTCGTCCATTATTACCATAGGGTCCCCGATTACGACCGACAGGTGGCTCACCAGGTCCTACAGGGTCATATCTTGCGCCAGGAGGTGCACGGGGGTCATATCCACCATTACCAGCTCCACGTCCACCGAAGAGAGGGTCATCAAAGGTAGGATGCATACCCCCGCCACCTGGACCAAAGCCAGGGCCCATAGACCCACGCAGAGGATCATGGGGACCAAGTCCTGCTGGGTAGAGGTCTCGTTCCCCAATATTGTACGGGCTTCGGCCTCCAAGCGCCCCTGGATAACCTCCTGGATATCCCCGTGGGGGCCGATTGATGTCAAGTTCATCTTCAAACCCGGGTGGGGCAAAGTCTGGTGGGTTGGAGCGGCGGGGAGCAGCCGCTAGGGGGTCATCGAATGGGCGTGGACGGGCAGGCTGGGGAAGGGAACCGTCCTGGAGGATATCCGGTTGTCTTTCTTCCTGTAGCCTTGCTCTGGGCGGTTGGCTTGGATCTTCATACCCCTCCTTGTACAAACCGGGCGCAAGCTTCTGGATGACGTTTATCTTAAATAGACCAACCAAATCGCCTAGTCGGGCTGGCGAGATGAAAACATCTCGCAGGGATGCGGTTATATTCTCCGAGGACGAGAGAGGGAGCGCAGTGGCGGAGATGTAGTCTTTGGTGGGGATGTCAAACGAGCTGGTCCGGTCATCGCCCAACGCCAGTGCAAAAATCACTGCATTATTTCCCAACCGACTCACTTTGAGTAGATACTGCATCGAAGACTGCGAGTGTGCGTACCGAAAGGCAAATGTATCGTTAGTGTTCCATTCTGCGGGGAGGGATGGTGTATCTGTGGATGCTTCTGTAGGAGTTAGTAGTGATACCGACGAAATCGAAACAGATTTGATATACCTAAGTTATGGTCTTCGCTGAGACCGACCAGTCTGAAGTCTACTGCAACCATGCATGCATGGCCAATCAGAGCCACAGCCTCATATGGTGTCTTAAGACTCGGCTGTCCATCGCCCGCGGGCTGGATAGCTTTCACGGCAAGGTCAAGAATATGATCCTGGCGAAGTGCATCCACTGGAGCCATTTCTGACAGATTTTGTATATCTCAGATGTGCAATACTGGATGGCAGATAATCTGCAATATCTTACAAGGTGTGGTGATGATGCGGCTCGTTGATGCCCAAAGTGACCTCACTTGGAGCTAGCCGTCTTGGGAAGCTGTGGCGTCGGAACAAAGATTTCCCGCTCTAGCTATCAGCCCCACTTATCTTTTCTATTTTTGGCCAGGCCGAGAGCTGCATACAAAACATACAAGCTCTGTTATGTTGATGAATGGAATAATTTGATTGGAAGATTCACTTGAGAAGCTGCCCCTCTATAACATTGACTTCGGGAAATCCTTCATTGCCTGCCGCACTCCCAGATCGGCCAAAATTTCCTCAGTTCCACCCAAGATGGCATCAAACTTGTATGTGCGATGGAACATCTCAATGAACTTACCCATTCCTGACTGAGTGATACCACGACCACCAAAGATGTTCGTAGCGATACTGGCAATTTCACCAGCGGCTTGGGTACAGTGTGATTTGAGCAGTCCAATAGGTCCACCCAAATGCTTCGCTTGCTGGGCATATGTCATGTTGCACATCTGGTAGGCGATGGATTCAAGCCATGCCTGGTTGGACTCAGCGAGGGAAATCATGCGGGCAATCCTATTGAATGTTAGAAGAGATGTATCGGCAAGGAATAACACAGGAGATCAAAGACTCACTTTTGACGAATAACTGGTTGTTCAATCAGCTTCTTGCCAAAGACGATGCGCTGGTTGGACCACTTCAATGTCTCTTCCACAACCATCATAGACATGCGGACTACGGCAGCCACCATCATAAAGCGCTCGTGGTTGAAGTTGCTCATGATAACGATGAAACCCTTGTGTTCCTCGCCTAGGAGATTTTGAACCGGAACCTTGACGTTTTCAAATTGTACAAAAGCAGTGGCAGCGGCAGTCGAGTATGAGGTCTTTATTTGCTTGGTCTCAACACCTTCGCCGCGAGGGATCAAGAGCACTGAGAATCCCTTTTCGGTACGGCAGCCGGTGACAAAGTAGTCGGCGAACATGCCGTTTGTGATCCACTTCCTAGGCATTGTTAGCGCAAATCTCTGAAAAGGACCAGCAGGTGTGATCCGACTAACTTTGTTCCGTTCACGATATAATGCTTCCCATCAGGAGTCTTCTCTGCGGTAGTCTTCAGACCCGCCACGTCGGAACCAGCAAAGGCCTCTGTGATAGCCAAGCACATCTTCTTCTGACCCGACAAGACCTCGGCATTGAGGCGCTCCTTCAGTACAGGATCATTCAGCCATTGCTGAACAGCTGTCAAGCTAATAGCCATACCGGCCATGTTTCCATCCTGGAAGCCTCTGGCATTGGCACGGACTAACTCTTGTACAACAATCATGTCGTGGAGGTAATCAAACTCCTTTCCATCCACAACGCCACCGAGCAAGGTACGGTTGTGTAGGTGCTTTCCAGGGCCCAGTCGCATAGCCAGAATGTTCGTCTCAGCCATGCGGTTGATTAACTCTTGGCTGATATAGGTACCATCCTGCTCCTTCTCTTGCGCTTCGGGCGTCACATATTTATCCGTAAACTCCCTGACAGCCTTTTGTAGGCGTCGGTGGCTCTCCTTGTAGTAAGGGGACTTGAACTGGGGTCGCAGCCACTGGGGTTCAGCGTAGGGCACAGGGCTCAAGCCTCCAGGAACGGGCACGATAACCTCAGGTTTTTCACCTTCGATGACACCAATGCAAAGTTGGTCACGATATTTCTCCAGAACCTCCTGGCGGTGCAGGTTGTAAAACTCGGATGTTGCGTCTCGGCCAGCAACCTGAGCAAGTACGACGGCACCACCGGGGTGGGCGTCGACAAAGTCGGTCAAATCATAGACCTGGTGGTCGATGATGCACCAGAGGGAATCCTCGGTGTTGTGCTTCGCAACTTCTGCCCGTGTGAGAATTTCCGGCATATTTGAGTATAAAAAAAAGAGGAGAAGAAGGGGGTGCTACTAGTAAATACCCCAGATTATAAGTCGCCAATCATGCCGCCGCTGATTCAAATTGAGCCGAGGCCCGAAAACACCTGATGTCTCGGTCGGATATCCTGGCTGCAACCCCAACAGGCTTGAGAGTACCAAGGCATTGGAGCAGCTTCTGATTAGTGATCAACATACGATGCATCATGTTTTCGCCGATAGGTTGTTGAATTATAACCAGCGAGGGCGTTCATAGGCCACACCCCGCCCGTGGACATGCGATCGACACGTTTCAGTTTGGGCTTCTAGTCTGGAGCTACACAGAACATATGTTGTGTTAGTATATCAATCTAGGCAAGGGAGAATAATAGAGAGTCGAGAGCCTGTTATGCATGGGAGGTTATCATAACGGTTGGTCGGATCATTGACGCCAACCTGGTTGCTAAAATATATCTTGAATTACTGGGAAGTCCGTCTATGGGGATTACAAGCGAAGTGATAGGGATAATTGAATAATTGAAACGTATTGATATGTACATCTTGACATTTCGTATGCTTGTACGCCATCATTAGTCCCGCTTCGAACGACCAGCCTTGATATCTTTCATTGCCTCATCGATTAACCACGCACAAACAGGCTGCGCATCGCTTCCGACCCGCCAACTGCCTAGCGTAACGCCGTGCTGTTCAAGCACCTCGCTTGCGCGATCCCAGCGACGTCGCCATAGTTCCTCGCGCTTATTAGGTAGGGGCACAGGTGGTACACCCGACTCGCCATTGGCCCCTGCTCTTCCAAGTGATTGATTAGATGAGGACCCCGAAAGGTTCAGTCGGTCGCTGGCATATTGTAACCCTTGGTATGCAGCCTGGGCAGCTGCCGCTGGGTACGATTGAATGCCACCTGTAGTCCGAGGCGGCGTAGTTGACGAACTGGAGGAATTTGAACTGGAGGTCGACGACTCGGTGTTTACGCGACGCGGAGGGGGCTGAGGCGGTAGTGCCTTGGTGCGTGTAGCTTGCGATTGATTTCGAGAGCCCGCAGAACCATCATCGAGGCCTTTGAGCCAAGAAGAAGGGTCTTCATTCGTGGACGTTCTAATGCTACTCTGAGAAGCTGAAGGCGAGGAATCCAGATCAATCAATGAACCTGTCTTGGGCACTGCACGTCTGGGCGGCACAGGCGGGACTGGTTTGCGCTTGGGGGGCTCCTGGACTGGCGTCGGTTTGGAGTCTTTTTCTGGCACATCAGACTGCATAGCAACGTTGCGCAGAGAGGACGGTCTGGAGTTCTTCGCCAGGTCAGCTGGCGTAGAAACCATGCGTAGTGCAGATGGTTTGATTGGTTTCGCTGGACGTGGCCTTGGAGTGGCGGGGTGTGTAAGGCCCGATGGAGGTGGCTGATCGCCGATAATGAGATCGGTGAGATCAATCAGGTCCTCAAGGTCAAGATTGGTTGGATCTGGATCATGATGGACTATGGGCACCGTAGAGTCAGCAGCAGTAGTGCCACCTCGAGGCGGCAGCGCCGGTCTGTTGGTAACAGCGTCCGAGTGATCCACCACATTTGGTGAACTGCGACTGCGTTTAGACTGATCAAGATGGCCGACAGATTTGTCGAAGAACTTTTGGGTTTCCGAGGTTGTAACATCACGAATGAAGATGCCTAGGATACGGCCAGGGTTTGCCAAGACAATATCGGTGTAAACCTCCAGATCAGCTTCACCACTGTCACCGACAAGGATGAATTTTCGTTCTGGGAAGTCGCGCAGAATCTGTTCTAATGACCCCCGTTTCCTCTCTGCAGTGGGCTCGAAGATTCCTTGAAGCATGCCCGAGTACTGTTTGAGATGGAAGGAGCCCGGAGGCAATCCTACCATTTTGAAATATCGTTCAAGTAGGGGATACAACTGCCAGGGAGCATTTGACACATAGTGAATTTTCACACCCTGATCGGCGAGTTTGCAGTACCAATCGCTGACTCCCTCGACTGTAAGTTCATTTAATTCACGGACGAAGGTGTTTCGGAACATTTCTTTTGCTCCACTTGCAATGGCTGAGTGCTTAACTGTGTCATCAATGTCGCTGATCAAACTGATTCCAACCGGATCAATGACCTCAATCGGCCTGACGACGGAGAGGTCTTCAGATGCCAGCACCCGAATATGAGTTGGCACAAAAGGCAGTGTAGCACGCAGAGTAAAATGACCTGATTCATCTGTCGTGAGATTTCGAGACTTGCTCTCATCGTCGTTGAAAAAGAACGCTGTCACTGGCATGCTCCCAACTGGATTCGTCAAGAACGGACGAAGTCTTTCCATCAGATGGGCATTTGCAATAGATAGTTGGTCTTTACTCAATGGTGCAGCATGATGTTGTGTTTGCTCCGCATGCGAGCCTTTCCAAGCCGGGTCTGCTTCCTTCTCAGCATGTGCGACTAATGTTTGCATCTCCTTATCGATGTATTCATCATCTCCCTTTCCAGAAACCTTGTCGTCACTTTCATTATTTGCATTTCCATTTGCGCTTGGTGCAGAGATCCCGCTCAGCTTCCTGGCTAGTGCAATCATCAACCGGTGTTTCCGGCTCATCGGGCCCCGGCCAGGAGAGTAAATCCAGCCACGCACGTCAACGGCCACGACTGCATCTTCAGTCTCTGTTGCATCCCATATAGGTGTGGGTGGTTCATCGTCCTCATGAGCTGTACCCCTGTATTCATCGATAGTTTCTGACCATGACGCCCGTCGCGAACGTGTGCTATTATCGGAGGTCTTCTTCTCTGTTAATTTCCTAGCATAACTGGGAAAAACCACCATCTCCTCGTCGCCCGACCGCGAAATTTCCACATCCGGGAAGGCACCAGGGGTACTGTAGTAGTCCTCATCGTGTTCATTCCTCTGCCCAGACCATTGTGAGGTGTAGGCCTGGCGTAGCTCATTGGCCGCTTTGAGATAGTCGTAAACCTTCTTTCGGCGGCTACCAGAGGCAGCAGAACCATCACCATTCCCTGGCCCCCATGTTGATGAAAGTCCAGACTGTGCCATCGGGTCTATCGTTGTGACCTTCGGTCCGTGGCGGGGTTCTCCGTTCGACTTCGGGTGCCCTGCAGCTGGGCTTCTACCAGCAACTGCAGTAGATTTCCACGGTCTTGGCTGTCGCCGGGTTCCGAGAAGATAAGTTACAAGGCGACCGCCAAGTCTGCTATCGCGCGTAGCGAGTCGCGCTTGTCGCTGGACGATCGCTCGATAGACCCGCGATTGGGCTCGGTGTCGGAGCGCGGGGAGGGCCTCGTGCCGGATGCCCCAGAGACGGGAGTGTGCACGTCTGGTTGCGTGTGTGCCAACTATCAGACGAAGTATGTTTGAGAGCCTGCTGGGTCGAGGCTCACGAGGGAAGGAAGGGAAAAGGGTGGTAGGCGGGCGTCTGAAGAGAGAGGGCCTCGACCGAAGTATTGGCCAACGGAAAGGTGATTTAGGCGCCAGGGTATCGTGTATAATGTATCAATAAATAGTTTTTTTTTGAAAGAGAATAGCCAAGTTCAGTAAGGCTGTACGTAGAAAGTTGATTCCGGGGGAAGAGATCGGCCATGACGATGATTATTCGGATGTTCTCACCGCGTTGCAACCGAACATTCTGGCTAGAAATATTTTATATCTAGTTGGTTTTTTTTCATATGGAAACCTGTTCGATTAATTGAATAATTACGATGATCTACCGGTTTTTTTCTATTTATATATAACCTATGACATAGTGGTTATCGAGGGCATGCCCTTGCCTCGTGTGAGGCCCATACAGAAGCAGAAGCAGAGTACCCATATGCCATGATGGGCTGTATTATTGATCTATGATAGAGCCATGAAGCCTATTGCTAATTAGGTCCTGCTCACTAATATAGAGGAATTACCCAATCATGCACTGTCCTCGGCGTAGTTCACTTTCTTCGCGCGTGAACTTCGTCGAGAAGGTGATATAGAAGCTGGAGCATTGTCCAATTCCGCCGATGCCTCTTCAGTCTCTCCTGTATTTTCAGTCACTTCAACCTCTTCAGGCTCTGGGGTAGATTCAATCTCTGAAGCCTTCCGCTTGTTGCGAGCCTTGGTCGACGGACGCATCCGTCTCGCGGGCTTTTTGACTGGTGTTTCAATTTTGATGGGTATATCTTGGGGAACATCGTCTGCAATGGGCTCAATCTTAGCCTTTTTGGGGGCGCCTTTCTTAGGGCTTGGTGTGGCTTTGGGCTTCACAATTTTTTTGGCCGGTCGGAGCCATTCTTCCATGCCCTCGGGCCAGTAGACTCTGCCATCCGGTCCACCCATTCCGACTTCTTCGTCTGGGATGGTGCGCGGCGGTGGCATTGAGCCTTCTAGGTCCACAAAGGCCCCATTTTTCTTGGACTTTTTAGGTGGTTTGTGTGGTTGGTTTTCGTCAGGCCGCATAAAGGGTATTATATCGTTCACAAGATTGTAACCGGGTAGTTTGAAGTTTCTCATCAACTCAAAGACGGCTTGTTCTTTGTCCTTGGCCTCAATCATAAGGTCCATGGTAGGCGCACAAGGGGGCAAGGTAGTGACGCGGTCACTGTGTTTTCGCCGTTGGCGTGGTGTGATGGCGCCGCTAGTTTGTTCGGAATAATGCATCTTCTGGGTGATATTCTTCCGAGACCATGTTGCTGATATACGATCGTAGAGTGGTATGATGTCCTCGGTGCCTTCGCGGACCTCGCTGGCGTCAAAAATGATATTATGGTGGTGATAGTCGAGGACAAGAGGAATGTTGAGCTCCTCGCAAATGGGCAATAGATCATGAACAGACCAGCTAACGTCATCATTCTCCAGAACCAGCCGATTTTTGATGTCCTGTGACAACGCGGCGTAGTTCTCTCGGAACCGGTCCAGTGTAGCAGCCTTATCACCAAATACTCCACCCATGTGTAGGATCATGACGGCATCACGGTCCTGTTGTGGAGGAAGCTTGAGTAGCTGAAGCATCTCCGAGTGATATTCGAGGTCACGAATAGAATTCTCGACCACTTCTTTCCTTGGTGATCCAAATTGAGTGAATTGACCAGGGTGCACCGACACCCGGTGTCCGAGTTCCGCAACGACACGTCCTACGTCTGCTAGCGCCTCCGAGGCAAATGGCGCCAGCTTATAGCCATATTCCTTGTGACTGGCAAATGGGAACATCTCACTGCTGATTCGCATGAACTTGATGCCATACCTATCGTTCCAACGAATGATTTTGGCCAAATCGCGTACATTCGCCAAGGCGAGCCCCTCGACGAAGGCTTGCCCGCGTGCAACTTCGGAAGGTTGGTTGCGGTCTGGACGATTCTTGACCGTGTGTGCGGGTTGGTCGGGATTTTGGAGTGGATGTCGATTTTCGAGTATAGAGGCGATTCGACAGGTCCGAGAACAGAATACGGAGGGTGTTGAATAGCGGAGGTAGGTATTCAGACAAGCCTATCCAAATCAGATTCCAGGACCATCAGCGGGGGGCCATGTCGTGCGCAGTACGGGCAACTCACATATCCTAATCGGCCTTTCCAGGGAAGGGGAAGGTAGCTGCTGTTCACCGGAGGCGGCCGGCCAAGCGCCTCTTTTAGCTCTTCCGCATCAATGGGGACGTCTTCATCTGATTCTGGATCCAGTGAGGCCTCTGCCTGACCCGCAGCCAAAGGTATGTCGCCATTGAGGACATCCGCCGGCTTCGCCTCTAGCCCAGATGTCTCAGTTGCAGTAACCATAGCTTGTGGATCCAAATATCTTGATTCTGGGCCAAGATGCTGCGAATATGCACGCGATGAGGCAGATCTCGATGTTTTTAGGGGATGCGTACGGCCTTTTCGGGAGAGGATTGAGAAATGCAGGGCGCAGTGAGCAGCATGATAGGCATTGTGGATTGGGGCGAGCGAGGTTCTCGCCACAGGAACGGATTCAGGGATGCTCAATGACGTATGTCGACCTTGTTGGCTAGCTTCCAAGGAATTGACATGGAAAGACAGACCCTGCAGGAGACGAGCAAAAGACCGACACATTCAGCGGACTTTTGGAGCTCAATAAGTGTTGGGGATTGGGAGTTCGTAAGGGCGGGATGTTCCATAATGCGACGCGACTCACCGCGGTTCAGCGCGACATCAAACCTCCAGGGCTATTATCAACCCACCGATTTCTCTCGGGCTTGCTCAAAATCCAGTTGTGATCTGTAACATGCGATATTGTAATAAATGAACCCTTGCTTTGACTTCTCTGGATTATCCGCTTTGAATTAATGAGTCTCGTCACCGACAAAAATTGGAACATTGAACCTAGCCGAATATAGCACCTGTTCCCATCTGGGTTCTCATTGTATAGTCGTTGAAGAAACGGACTAGTGAATCGCAAAGCCCATAAATTAGCCTGGATCCCAGGCCCCAAGCCTAATCCCTCGTACGCGATGGGCTTAGACTTCGAAGCCCAACCCACAGCCCATCCGTAGGGCCTTGTAGGCCCCTAGTATATTGTACAGCCTATTGAGGGGGCTCAACTAACATCTTATAACCGCTGCATTCTACGCCTTCCCCTTATTACATAGTTTCTAAATCTTTGGAGTTCATAATATTGATAACTCTATGCGTATCTCTTTCGAGTTTGAATAAACCCCGACGGACAGAGGTCGAGATGTCACGCAAGTATTAATACAAATGTAGACATACAGTACTTTAGATCTATACGGGAGTACTACCACTTTCTTAGTGAACCTCTACATGTTATAAATTCTCCAAATGACACTTTTTCTCCTGCTTTGAAACGTTAACCTGTATTCATTTACTATATCTAAACTAATGATAAGATATGAATGATCCTTAGAAGGCTAGAAACGGGGTCTCTATATATATGGTGATTAAAAAGAAATCACGTTTTCTAGAATATTTGTATCATATGGTGTGCTTTGGGGGCTCTAACAAACCCCTGTTAAGGGGCTAGTGGACTTTCACTTCCCTATAGCCCACCGATGGGCCCGAAGCATGGGCCCGAAGCTCAGCCCATTTGCCGGTTAGGGCTGGGTTGTGGGCCTTGTGGGCTTTGCGGAGCGCTATCGTCCATCACCTTTCCCCTATGTAAATTGGCTTGATATTTCTGAAGTATTTTTTTAACTATCACTAGAAAATTACAATAACACTATAGTAAATCAAGGCCAGGAAAGATGACCATGGGCATTAGCGCAGGTCTGTGTTACTAAGTCCAAATGCTGTGTCCCCGTAACCACCTGGTGAAACCCCAAGTCGACCATCGCACATAGTTTACTGGGGTTATGCTTGTGCAACATTGACATTGTACAGACACGTGCATTGACGAGTCTGTCCTATTTGAACATACCTAGGTATCTAGAGCGTCGAAGGTACCACACGTGTACGACGTTCTTGGGTACTAGGAGCTGTTGACCCACTTGACCTTCAGCGATGTACACGTCTACATTCAAAACTCACGTCGATCAACTACCTGAGACTATTAACCTTTGGCTGGTACTAACTTACCCCCCATGAGGTCAATCGCTCCCTCAAGGATTCAAAATCTGATGCGAATCCTCAATTCTTGAACAAAAATACCAGAGAGTATACATCAGATGCAAGTAATCGGCCAATCGAGGTAGGAGGCTAGGAACTCGAGGATCCAGTGTGTTTGAGACAACGGACGGTTTGAATTAAAGGCACAGCAGGCATCAAGTGTTCATTGGCAAGGCCAAAAGGTGAGAAACTAACCCATTTGTGTAGTGACATAAGCTTGGGCTAAGATTTAGGTAGTTTAGGGTGTATATGAAATACTCCGAATAGTGAAGATCTATGCACTCGCTCTGCAGCGTGCCAACTCCGGAGCTAGAAATTTAATGAGATCCAATGGAATTTAATCAAGTGTGACACCGTGAGCTCTTCTATATAACTTACGTTGGTAGATATGCTGGATAGCCACTGAGGCACGGACAACGCATTCAAGAGATCTTCATGATAGATTAACGCAGTAAGTTAGACTCATAATTGCAGCCACAAAAGGTAAGATGCCAAAACAAGGGAGGGACGAGTTATTTCGGACTTGGAACCCGTGTGAGCACCTTTAAAGGCTCGTTGTTCGCGACCCTGTCCATTCCCCAAACCCAAAGAGCCTTTTTTTTTTCCATTGCAGTATTATCCATATCACAGGACAGCAACAGTTTCTACAATGACTCCCGAGGTAATCGAACCGAATGTGGCTCCCCCACCCCCCATCGCCATCTGTGGGATGTCTGTACGCCTCCCCGGAGGTCTGCACACCCCCCAACAGCTGTGGGACTTCTTAGTTGCCAAAGGAGATGCCCGTGGCCAGGTACCAAAGTCCAGATATAATGCCTCCGCATATTACTCCGAGACGCAAAGGCCTGGCAGCATCAAGACCGAATATGGATACTTTCTGGATGAAAGCATTGATATTGCTTCAATAGATACATCTTTCTTCACGATGGGCAAGCTGGAAGCAGAGCGAATGGACCCGCATCAACGGCAGATGCTTGAAGTTACCAGAGAGTGCATGGAAGACGCTGGGGAAACAAATTGGAAAGGACGACCAATCGGCTGCTATTTGGGTAGCTTTGGTGAAGATTGGCTTGAGATATATGCCAAAGAAGCCCAGCAGTATGGTCTGTATCGAATCAGCGGATACGGAGACTACATGCTACCCAACCGAGTCTCATACGAGATGGACCTGACGGGGCCAAGGTTAGTTGATCCATGTTATTCTCTTCAAATATGATGCAAATTGCTAAGTGGAAACAAAACAAAGCATGGTCGTACGTACTGCGTGCTCATCAGGCCTTGTTGCATTGCACGAAGCATGTTTGGCAATCTCGAGGGGTGATTGCGAGGGCGCCATTGTTGGAGGTGCTAACTTGATAATGGCACCAGGCATGACAACCTCCATGACGGAACAAGGTGTGCTTTCACCCGAGGGATCTTGCAAGAGCTTCTCTGCCGATGCCGACGGGTATGCGCGAGCAGAAGCAATATCTGCCATCTTCATCAAGCCTCTGGCTGATGCCGTCCGAGATGGAAATCCAATTCGAGCGGTCATCCGGTCAACGTCATCTAACAGTGACGGAAGGGGTGCCGGAATTGGCACCTATGTTCCTAATGATATTTCGCAGGAGACCATGATCCGGCGTGCGTATGAGGTTGCAGGCATTGCAGATTACTCCCAGACCGCGTTTGTCGAGTGTCATGGTACTGGCACTCAAGTTGGAGATCGAATCGAAACCCAGGCAGTGGGTCGGGTCTTTGGTCCTTCTGGTGGGGTCCTCATTGGGTCTGTCAAGCCTAATCTTGGTCACTCTGAAGGAGCCTCAGGGATTACATCCCTGATCAAATCGGTACTGGCCCTGGAAAATCGTATAATTCCCCCAAACATCAAGTTTGATGAGCCTAACCCCAACATTCAGTGGGATGAATATGGACTCTCTATTCCCACAGAAGTGATGCAATGGCCTGAATTTCGGAGCGAGCGAATTAGTGTGAACTCCTTTGGAATTGGAGGTACCAACGCTCATGTAATTCTGGATTCAGCGCAGAGCTTTGGTATCTCACCCATTGCCACCCAGCGTACCATTCGGCCACAGCTACTTGTATATTCCGCAAAAAATGTGGAGTCACTAAAACAGATGATTTCCAAGTACACAGCCTATGTACATAAGAACCCAGCGAGGGTTGCGGATCTGGCGTTCACCTTGGGGAACAAAAGGGAACATCTGTCTCATCGGGCATTCTCTGTGTATAGCCTTTTAGGTCCACTCAAGACTTCGGGGCCCTCAAAAATTGGCGATGCACCAAACATCGTCATGGTTTTCACTGGCCAGGGCGCTCAGTGGCCCCAAATGGGTGGCTCGATGATCCACAACCCCGTCTATCCCACGTTCAAGAGAAGTATTCAAAATCTTGATTCACATTTACAGACCCTCACACACGCTCCACCATGGAGTATTGAAAAAGAGCTCTTGAAAGGTCCGGATACTAGCAGCCTAGGTTCATCCGAGTTTTCGCAGCCTCTCTGCACGGCCATTCAAGTGGCTCTGGTCGACACTTTCGCTTCTATTGGAATTCATCCTGCGGCTGTTGTGGGCCACTCCAGTGGCGAGGTGGCTGCTGCATACGCCGCCGGTGCCATTACGGCCAACGAAGCCATTACGATTGCGTTTTATCGCGGTCGTGTCACCAAGCTACAAACCAGACCTGGAGCCATGGCAGCTATCGGCATGGGCGCCGACGAAGTCCAGGAATATCTACAGGGTGGTATAATCGTTGCTTGTGAGAACTCGCCTGACAGTGTGACCTTGGCTGGTGATACACATGCTATTGAAAATGCAGTTGCCGTGATCAAGACGGCGCACCCCGATGTCCTAGCCAGGCAGTTGAAAGTCGACAAGGCGTACCACTCTCATCATATGGCTGAGATAGGCGACGAGTACCATGCCTTGATTGAACATCAAGTGTGCGCTAAGGCTCCAAATAAGTTGTTCTTCAGCAGTGTCGAGAACAAACAACTCACCGAAGCCCAGGACTTTGGCCCCAAATACTGGCAGATGAACCTGCAGTCCCCGGTGCTCTTCCATTCAGCTGTTTTATCTATATTCAAGCACCATATTGCGAAGAACATGGTGCTGCTTGAGATTGGGCCACACTCTGCTCTTGCGGGCCCATTGCGACAGATCCAGAGTCATCTTTCCACTTCTTCTCCTTATGTTCCTACCTTGATTCGCAAGAAAGACAGTACAGAGTCCTTCCTGACTGCGATTGGGCATCTGCATGTTCTCAATGCTGGTCCAAAATTAAGTAAGGTCATTAGCGTGGGCTCTACTCTCCCAGATCTTCCAAGGTACCCATGGGATCACTCAAAAAGATTCTGGTATGAGTCTCGGTTGAGCAAGGAGTGGAGACATCGTAAGCACAAATATCACGATCTTTTGGGTGTGCGGGTAGCAGAAAGTCCTGACTCTCATGTCATTTTCCGAAATCTCTTTCACTTGGAAAATGCCCCGTGGATTCGTGACCACAAAGTCGGCGATGATATCGTCTTCCCTTTCGCTGGCTACGCTGCGATGATTGGCGAGGCTGTCAGACAGCTCACTGAAACCAGTGAAGGGTTCAAACTGCGCAACGTTATTATTAGCACTGCCCTGATTCTGCATGAGGGCCCGCCAGTTGAGATCACGACAACACTACATCCCCTTCGGTTGACAGATTCCCTCGATAGTGAGTGGTCGGAATTTACTATCAGTTCGTACAACGGAACCAATTGGACCAAGCACTGCTCGGGTGAGGCTAGATCGCATAGCAAACATCCTAAAGCTGTAAGCAAAAAAGACCCTCTTGTGCGCAAGGTCAGCACGCATCGCTGTTACAAGATCATGGCAATGTCTGGTCTCAACTTCGGGCCATCATTTCAACGTCTTGATCATGTTCGGTCGGGTACTGTTACGCAGAATGCCACGTCCGAACTTGTTGCAAAAGAGACCGATGGGGAGGACTATCATCTACATCCTACAGCCATCGATGCCTCGCTGCAGCTGCTTATAGTGGCTGCTTCCAAGGGATATGCCGAACACACTGCCCGCACAATGGTTCCCACGCACATTCAGGAAATGTCCATCTACCGCTGTTATGAGAATTTCCAAGTCCAAGCTTCGGCATCCTACACCCCGAACGGCTCTGTCGTTGGTAGCGGCCAGTGTATTACCAAAGATGGAAAGGTTGCTTTACGCAGCTATGGAGTGAAGATGTCTGTTCTGGATTATCAAGACCATGAAAAAGCGGAAAGCGCGACTGCTCGTGTAGAATGGGCTCCCCATATCAATTTCCTAGATATCAACACTCTTTTCAAGCCAACCACTGACCGCAGTGAATATATGCCCGGTTTGACGGAGCTATCCCATCTATGTATGGTTTACACACAGCGTGTCATTGCGGAGCTGAATACTTCAATCAGTCACATGCACAAGTATCGCTCATGGATTGATCACTACCTGCTTTCTGTAGATCTGCAGAGGCTCCATGATCTTGACAATGCTGTCATTCAGCAGCGAGTGAAAGAACTCATCCACCAGATATTGCAAACCAACGGCGCGCCTCTCGCTCTTGGTATTGAGATTGTGTTCAATAACATCCAGCAGATTTTCACCGGGGAGGCCGAGGCTCTAGATCTCCTTCTAGCCGATGGCATATTGGCCAAAGTCTACCACGCTATAGATCAGTGCGATATTTCCGAATTCATCAGAAATTTGAGTCACAGCAAGCCTAACTTGCACATCCTTGAAGTAGGCGCTGGAACCGGCGGATCTACAGCGAAGCTCCTGGAGCTGTTGACACCTGGGAACAGGACCCTATACACGAAGTACGCCTTCACGGATATTTCCTCTGGATTCTTTGTTGCTGCAAAGGATCGCTTTGCCAATTACCCAAACATCGAATACGCCACTCTCGACATCAGTAAAGATCCCTTCGCTCAGGGTTTTGACGGTCGCAAATATGACCTTATTCTGGCGACCAATGTCATCCATGCCACTGCGTCTTTGAACGACAGTCTCAGCAATGTTCGCAAACTTCTTTCTCCCAACGGATGGCTCTTGCTTAATGAATTGACACCCACATTCAAATGGATCGACTATATATTTGGAACTCTGGCAGGTTGGTGGTATGGCAATGCCGACGGCCGGCCGGACAGTCCGTACGTAGGCATTGAACGCTGGACAAAAGAACTCAAGGATGCTGGATTTCGTACTCCCGATGCCGCAATTCCAGATTCGGATCACCCACATCAAGTAAACACCGCGATCGTGGCTAGACCCGAAATTGACATCACACCTAAGAAATGCGTCACGCTATTGACCCTCTCTGAATCAAAATCTGCCGGCTCTTTGCTTCAGGTGCTGGAGAACAGGGGATACTCCGTTCATCATTGTCAGTTTGGAGAAGAGCCCTTACCTGATGGACAAGATGTGATTGCCTTGCTTGATGAAGAAGCTCCATTCCTTGGAAACATGGACAATCACCGCTTTGAATCTTTGAAAAAATTGGTGGAGACCGCACAGGAGTGTGGCATTTTCTGGGTGACTCATCTATCAGGAGTTAGATGTCAAGATCCAAGATTTGGTCAGATCCACGGCATAGCAAGGGCAATTCGAAATGAATCGCTTGTCGACTTTGCTACTTGCGAGGTCGACAATCTTGACAGCTCACTAGAAAAGCTCGTGGACATATATGAGCGCTTTGGGGTCCGCCAAGAGGATGAGACCCTCAAGCCTGAATTTGAATACGCTATTGTGGACAATACTGTCCAAGTTGGCCGGTACTATCCTTTTTCCATCCAAGATGAACAACAAACGTTGGGTTCGGATGGCAGCACAACTCTTCGAACTAGTAAGCCCGGCCGCTTGGCTGCGCTACACTGGGCTCATCAGGGTATAAAGTCTCTGCAGGGAGATGAGGTAGAAATTGACAATTACGCAACCGGTTTAAATTTCAAGGTAGGTCTTGACGCAACAGGTGGACAGAATATCACACATTGATACAAATTCACAGGATATCTTGGGTGCCATGGGCATTGTTGAGGCCAACGACAATGGATTTGGGCACGAAGGGGCCGGTATAGTCCGTCGCGTCGGTATCGATGTTCAAAGTCTGAAAGCCGGTGATCGTGTTATGGCCGTCGGGAGCGGCTTATTTGGAGCGCAATTAGTTGTGCCCGAGAACCTATGCGTGAAGATACCGGATAGCTTGAGCTTCAATGATGCAGCGAGCATGCCTTCCGTGTTCAGTACGGCGATATACTCCATCTTCGACATTGGAAACCTGAAAAAGGGACAGGTCTGTGACCCCAACATTCTGGCTTTTTGGGTCTCACTTTGACGTATTTTGTAGTCCATTCTAATCCACAGTGCCTGCGGTGGAATCGGTATTGCGACCATCCAGCTCGCTCAAATGGTTGGTGCCGAAATTTATGCAACCGTCAGTAGCGAAGAGAAGGTCAGGTACCTTATCAGTACGTTTGGCCTTTGTCGGAGTAGGATTTTCAACTCCCGTAATACCTCATTCGTCGAGGATATCATGCGGGAGACAGATGGACAGGGTGTGGATTTGGCATTGAACTCTTTGTCTGGTGAGCTACTACATGCTACCTGGAAATGCATTGCATCGTTTGGAAAGATGATAGAGATTGGCAAGCGAGACTTGATTGGTTCAGGAAAACTTGATATGACTCCTTTCCTCGACAACCGGAGCTATTGCTGTGTCGACATAAATCAAATTTGGCCCCAGAGGCCGACCCTTTCAAAGAAGTATGTATCACCAATTACCAAAGGGATCTCAGTTCATGACATTCGATCACTGACATATCATGGAGGTTGCTGATCAAAACCGTGGCCCTACTCGAAAAGCGCCACATATCTCCTATCAGACCCATCAAAGTCTTCAGTTCCGATGACATACACGACGCCTTCCGCTACATGCAGCAAGGCATTCATTTAGGAAAGATTGTCGTTTCTCTGCGTGATACTTCGGGCCAGGCCAGAGTAGTACACAATATCCAACAACAAAAAAAGCCCTTCCAACTCAACAGCTCTGGTGCATACCTGCTGGCAGGTGGCCTTGGAGGTCTGGGCCGGGCGATATCTACGTGGATGGCTCAGCATGGAGCTCGCCATCTCATATATCTTTCCCGATCTGCGGGTTTGCATGAAATCCACCGGGATTTCGCCCAAGAGCTTGGCAGCATGGGATGTCGAGTCGACTTCGTTCAGGGTAGCGTTACTAGTCTCCAGGATGTGCAGAATGCTATCACGTTGGCTCAAGGCCAACTTCGGGGTATTTTGCAAATGTGCATGGTTCTCTGTGATCGGAGTCTTTCACGCATGACACTAGAAGAGTGGAATACGGTTGTTGATCCGAAGGTCAAGGGGACATTGAATCTTCATAATGCTTCGGTATCTGCCAACGCAGAACTTGACTTTTTCGTTCTTTTCAGTTCGATGGCTGGCGTCTTTGGAGTTCCTGGGCAGACCAATTATGCCGGTGCCAACACTTTCCTAGATGCCTTTTCTCAATACCGGTTGGGATTGGGACTACCGGCTTGCGCCATCGATATCGGTATCGTCGATGGAGTCGGTTATGCTGCCGATAATGAGCAAGTTTTGAAAAAGCTCAGAGTTCGTGCCAGCCTAGGTCGAGTAATACCAGAGGGTCAGCTTCTGAGAGCAATAGAGGCAGCGATAAAACCCATGCCGAGTAGTTCAAGACCAGAAGCAAGCCATTTCATCCTGGGAGCTCACTCCAATATGCCCATGGACGATCCAGGAGAGCGTTTGATCTGGAAGAAAGACATCCGAATGTCGGTATATCACAACACTGCAGCAGCCAGTACTATCGAGGAGTCTTCCTCAGGCAGTGGTCTGGAGATTTTTATCACACGGGCCAAGGGTGATGCCGCACTACTCAGCCACCCTGACTCTGCTCAAATGCTCGCAATGGCGATTGGAAAGAAGATCTTTGACTTCTTACTAAAGCCGGAAGAAGACCTGGTAACATCTTGCTCCTTGTCTGAGCTAGGAATGGACTCTCTCGTGGCAATTGAAATAAAACAGTGGTGGAAGGCGACATTCGGGTTCGAAATCAGTGTCCTCGAATTGATGGCAATGGGCACACTCGATATCCTCGGAGAGCACGCTGCTCGTGGCATGCTTGAACTGTTCCATGGTATACAGGAGCAGGCTGTTTGACCAATGTGTGGTTGTAACTGACTTGAATATGATCGACCTGGATATAATCATCGTAGAAATAATAGCAATGAGATATAACGGCGAGATATCGCTATTTATACACTTTATGATCCCTTAAAATCCATGAATATGATCTATTGAAAGATATAGCTTGTCAATCTGCACCGTTTAAACATGATGTGACACCTCTTGCTGAGGGAGTCGGAATATCGTTGCCCAAATTCCCAATGACACGGCCAGCATGGCGAGCAAGATCGGCTGCAGCACAGTTACCCCCTTAGCCTGAGCAATAGCGCCAATCATGAACGGAAAAACAGCACCACCACCCATAGAAAAGGCAGCTGCAAATCCAATAGCAGCAACGTGAAGATTCTTCGGTAGCAATCGCGTCGCCACAATCACAACTCCTGGGAAGATAGTCCCCATGAAGAATCCAACAAATGCAACTGCAACGGCGGACACAATAAACTCAGGCACGAGCCAGAATATAAGCTCAAGAGCAATTGCAAGCAAGAGATATATAGCGATGGACAACTTTTCCCCAATCCGTGGGGATACAAACCCTAGCACAAATCGACCAACTGTGATTCCGAGCCAGAAGCCCGTCTCTGCCATTCCGGATTCAAATGGGTCGCCGTGTCGGACGTTGGTCATAAAGACAACAATCCACCCACCGATTGCTACCTCAATTCCTCCATAGAGGAAAAGGAAGACTGCGCATATCCAGGTGACCTTATATGTGAGGGCAAGACGTGTTTGGGATAATGCCCCTCCTCTGCCTGGGAAGCTGGGGTTCTCTTGTCGATATTTGCTCCCAGTTTCATCCCAGAAAGCGCCGGCGGAATAAATTAGCGCAATAGCAGCAGCTCCGGTCTATATTTGATTGTCAGTTTGTCTGTCTACACGGGTTTCAGAGTGAGATAGCAAGGAGTGAGATACCATCAGGTAGTAATAAGAGTACCATTCCCACCCAGCTTTGATAATCAGACTTGTAGCAACGAGGGGGCTTATTGTGGCCCCGATGCCATAGAATCCATGGAAGAAACCGAGCACTTCATGTGAGTTTGCCATGTTCCCAATCCATACGTTCCATGCCGCATTGTGAAATCCGCTCCCCAAGCCAACCAGCATATACATAATCACCAAAATTGGGAAGGGTGGATGGACAGAGATGACTGCAAATGCAGTCGCATGGCAAATCGGAGCAATTATCGTGATTCCTCGTCTGCCGAAAGTCTGGTGAACTAGATTGCTCAAGATAGCGGATACGGTATATCCCACAAAAGGCGAAAGGAATACCAGAGAAACGACTGTATAGCTTTTTTGATAGTAAATCTCCAACTGGAAAGTTCAAATAATTTAGTCAGTGATCCTAGACGTAGGTCGGGTAAGCCGGTGGCACAAACATAGGGAATAATCGCTCCATATGCAGCATCATTCGATCCCATCACAAATGCACACCAGAATGTGGCAGTCACTTTCCATATTGTGGTTTTCGACTCGTTCCATCTTGGTGCGACGTTTACTGCATGCAACGGTGGAGTTTCATCGGTCTCTGATGTAGCTTCGGGCGTAGATTGGCCTTCGGTAGCTTCATCTAGTGTTGGCGACCAAGACCAGGTCAAGCTTGGACTTCTAGTACTCATTTCTGGTGTTGAAAGGTCGAATGTGAGACTTTGGGAGAAGATTGTAAGATTGTGGGGGTGGATGAGACATGTAATGCGGGGGACAGACAACTGGTGAATGTAAGCACATCCTGTCCTATATCATATATGTATGGCGTTTGTAGGTAGAAACCCCCTTAATAAAGGGGACTTATGTTTTCTATCCTGTTGCAGTCTTATTCCTTCTATTTATAGTCTATCAAAGCTACCTTCACATCTATTCAGAACCCCAAGTTAGTAGAGACGCTTCGACAGCGTTCGGAGCTAACACATATAACTAGAGAGCCCGTAAAATGATGATACGGAAAGCTATTAGGGGACACTAAGATTGACATAGTAGCATATCTATGGATACCATGAAGCCCTGCAACTGCCAAAGGTAAATGGTTCGCATGCATATCCGACCTAAATGTTGACTAGTTATGTGAAAGCCACTGATTGACTTGCCACAAAGCCCTCGCATACACACCCGTGGACGTTCATTAGATCATAAAACAAGAAGCAAAAGCCAAGGAACATCCATTAATGCTTCAAGAGGAAACAAACACAAAGAATAGACGAGGATATACTTCAAAGCCGGTCACGTGCTATTCTCCGAAGCTATCGCGTGTTTCCCCGATGGTCTCCAAGTCTTCAAATCCTTTCCATCTTGGGAAAAAGCCACGTCACTGAAGCCGTTTCGAGTGGAAATGGCTAAACCTCCGCAGCTATCCCCAATCAAGACTGATATAAAGGAGTTCCTTCAACCCCTCCGGGTTGAACTTGAGACCTTGTATGATTTGTCTTGCCGGCTATCATTGTCTTATAAAAAGTTAGCCGCGGAGTCTACAGAACACTTTATTCCATCGGCTCTTACCCGTCTTCCAACGGGCCATGAAACAGGACGCTATCTTGGCGTCTATTTTGGTCTGTCTTACCTTCGTGTGGCCTTCATCGACCTCTTAGGAGATCAACATGTCGAGGGACATGCACGTGTTCGGCGCACATTAGAGAAGGCATGGCCTATTGAAGATCATTTGCGAAAAGATCATAGTGTTGACCTCTTCACATGGATTGGGGACTGTATCGCCGAGGTGGTGGCAGACAGACTGGCCAATCCAAGTGAGAAGCGAATTGACCAAATAACGACGGGCATTTCCTTCTGTCTACCTATCAAGTATAGTCCCTCCGCCCAGACTCTGCTGGATGTTTCTTCGACTAATATAGTGTAGACAAGATTCTCTCGATGAAGCTATCTTGATGCCAACAGGGAAAGGCTTCTCTCTAAATTCAGACCTCAATCTCCGCCAAGCCTTGCTGAATGGATATGAACGCCACACATATTCAACTCATGGCGATGAAACGAACATGCCTGCCAAACGCCGCAGGCTGTTCTCACTTCCTAAACTGAAAATTGCTGCCATGATCAATGATACGACAGCGACTCTTGCTTCATTGGCGTATTCCATTCCTTCTTTGCCCAACACTCGTGTTGTCATGGGTCTGATCGTGGGCGCGGGGTGTAACACGACTGTTCCCATGAAACTTGCCAACTTGCATGAATCCAAAACTAAAATCATTCTTGAAAAACACCCCGACGCACAGGAAACGCTCATCTCCACTGAATGGACTCTGTCCACGGCGGCTGCTTCATTTGATGAGCTTGGTATTCGGACAAAATGGGATCTTGAGCTGGATAAAAATTGCAAAAGACCTGGTTTTCAGCCGATGGAATATATGGTCGGCGGTGGATATACTGGCGAGCTCATCCGCATCGTCTGTTATGATTGGTTCCATGAAGTTTTGGGAATAGAACACTCCAAGCTGCCGCTGAAATTGGTTCAAGAGTATTCCCTTTCAACAGATTACCTCTCCCTGGTTGTTGCCTCTTCTCTGTCGGACGAGCGCTTAGCAAGCGAGTTGTCCAAAACACTGTCGCCACCTCTTGGGAGTGATTGGGTCTGGTCACCTGAATATGTCCGTGCTATTCGGGCCATTGCCTCGGCTGTGCAGGATCGAGCGGCGTCTTTGGTGGCATCTGCAGTTGTTGGTCTCTTGGGCTGCACCAATGAACTCCAATTGGGTAGCACGGCACCTGAGTGCAACAGTGGAGAAAAAGTCACGGAAGCTGGAGTTTCTGAACAAACGAACTCCTCATCATCGACGCCAGGCTGGAATAGCGGGCCCGAGGAGCTCGCCGTCGCCTACTCAGGTGGAGTGATTCAACACTATCCTCACTATAAAGACACTGTACAGAGATATATTGATCGACTGCTACTGCGAGCTGGTCCTCAAGCAGGCGGAAAGAGTGTCTTCTTGCGGGAGGCCAGTGATGGCGGAATCATTGGAACTGGAGTCCTGGCAGGAACAGCGTCGGGGGAAATCGGGGAAATCAAGGCTACTAACAACTAGCTCAAATCAATTTACCTCAATTGATAGTCAGACACTTTTAAAGAATATATCTCGCATCTTCCTTGGGGCTTCAGCAGCGCAAGAAGAAGCCCCACTTTAGCCGCAGGAACCCGACATCGGTACATTTCCATGCCGTTCTATCAGTTGAAGAACTGATCATTGGTATTTCAATCAAATATATATCTCAACAGTTGTATAGGGCCCGCTATCAGCATTTCGTTGGCGAGCCTCAAGTCTTGTGTCGATATATCTCCGCCCTATTTGTTTGGAACCCGCCAAGAACATCGGAAGACTTTTCCTTTTCTTACCATTACCCCAAATACGAATAATCACAATGAAATTCTTTGATGTGAGCAAACTTATTATTGTTCTCGTAGATTTGACTAACACTGGAGACAGGTTGCCGTCACATACACCGCAGACCAATTCCAAGGGATCTATCGAGGAAAGCAATATCACGAACCAGATTTTGCAGAAGTCCTGAAAAGAGCCCAAGACCATGGATGTGAAAAGACCATGCTCACCACAATCACTCTGGAAGGCGCAAAGCAGAACTTGCAGGCAGTGCGGGAGTTCCCTGCCATGTGCAAGATGACCTTGGGTGTGCACCCGTACCATGCGGCCGAGATCTATGAAAAGCCAGAATCACAATATCTCAACGAGCTCCGTGAACTGGGTGAAAAACTCTTAGCCGAAAATCCCTCGCCCCTCGCTGCGTTTGGTGAAATTGGCTTGGATTACGAGTACCTGAATCGGGCCGATAAGGGAACGCAGCAACGCGCATTCCGCGAGCAATTGGAGCTTGCTGTGCAATTTCAATTACCGCTCTTCTTGCATGTTCGTGAATCAGCCGAGGACTTTATTTCCATCATTAAACCTTTTTTGCCAAGACTGCCGCGTGGTGGACTGGTGCATTCTTTTGCGGGGACGAAGGGGGAGATGCTTCAGCTCGTGGAACTGGGTCTTGAAATTAGTGTCAACGGTATCTCGTTCCGGACGGATGAGCAGTTGGAAATGGTTAGACATATTCCATTAGACAAGCTGCAACTAGAGACTGATGCACCGTGGTGCGAGGTCTTGTCTAATGATCCCAAAATCGCAGCTTACCTGGAAACTGCGAGACCTCTGCCGGCGAGTCGGAAGCATAACAAGTTTATACGTGGTCAAATGGTCAAGACACGCAATGAAAGTTGTTATATGGAGCATGTGGCATTAGTTGTGGCGGGTTTGAAGGGCATTGCTATGGAAGAAGTTGTTGAGGCTGCTTGGAATAATAGTAGTCGAATGTTTTGGTTGTGAACCTATATTATTTGAGCCTAGGTATATAAAGCTTTCAATAAATAGGACATGAAAGGATATTCTTCTCTGTGAGTTAGTTCTATTGGATCATTGGATCCATTGATATTCGGAGTTATTCAAAGCGTAGAGCAATTCATCGTATGTACTTCAAAGTTCACAGAATAGATACCACAGCAACGAGCGTTTGCCCGCATGAACATACACAGTGAAAAGAAATCTTGATAGATCGGCGTAGACGTAAACAAAGCTCCCGGCTTAGGAAATCATGATTGGTGCCCTGGATATCTATCTAGGGGGAGGAAGACAGGGGTTTCGATCGCCCCTTAGGGCTTGCCCTGGGCTTAATGTTGATCCCGGAACCTGGTTGCCGGACAGCATTGATAAATAACTGGGACGCGTCCTTTCTTTGGTCTCTATGAGATTATGTCGAGATTCTCGAATAGAACTTAGCCCCCGGATATTAATACAAGTTGGAATGAAGGAAGTCATGCATGATGCCCTCTTTTCACATTAAATCCTTCATCGCCCATGAGGTCTACAATTCAACTGCCCCCTCGAGTAGCTAGTCGCCACTAAACAATTGCTTTGTTGATGATCCAGGTATCTCAGGGTTCCAACAAGGTCGGTATAGAATCTGCGTGAATTTTGTAATTCAAGGTGTAATACATACCTATTGATTCTGTTGAATTGTCAATGATTTGTCCTCTAGGGTTCATGCAATGATGACCATACATGACGGCGTGGTATCCTCGGTATCATCTCGAGGTTGATGGAGGTGAGGGCTACGCCTTGTTGACATTCTTTCCGTTGCGAGGGTCATCGCCAAACCCTCGGTACATGGGCAAAGGCGACAACATGTTAGCATTGGCCATTCCTCTGTAGAGTTATGTGGAATGTTGTTGACTACTGAAATGTATTTATACTACTTATTGTCGACAACCCTAAGTGTATTTCCACTTCTCAAGCCCTGATACCCTTGAACTTGACCTTGTTGACTCAGGTACTTGAACTTTGATCAAAGTTCTATACATCCAAAGTTCTCCCAAGACATCGTAAGTAAAATGGTGGCGATTGCTTCGTTCCTTCCCCTTGCCATTCGATGTTGCCATCAGCAGTTTTGAGACTAACAAGCAAAGTACAATCACAATGAAGGGCACATTGATCCTCTCCGGCCTGTTGGCCACTGTCGCCTCGGCTCATATGCAGCTTAGCAAGCCGTACCCCATTCGCAGTCCCCTTAACAAGGATAGCAAGGGGGAAAAGGACTACTCTTACACCAACCCGCTCTCCAGCTCCGGTAGCGACTACCCATGCAAAGGATACGCCAATGATAAATTTGAAGCTGTCGCTACGTGGCAACCAGGCTCCTCACAAGAAATGACATTAGAAGGCAGTGCCGTGCATGACGGTGGCTCATGTCAGCTCTCCTTGACCTACGACAAGGGTAAGACCTTTAAGGTCATTGAGTCAATCGAGGGTGACTGCCCTATCGCTAAGAAGTACCAATTTGAGGTCCCCTCAGACGCACCAAGTGGCGATGCTCTCTTCGCCTGGACCTGGTTTAACAAGGTCGGCAACCGCGAGATGTACATGAATTGTGCTATGATCACCATTGGTGGCTCCAACAAGCGCAGTGCTGCTGTCGACTCTATGGATCAAGAGGCCAACAAGGGCCCAATGCACAAGCTCAACGAGAAGCCCACCGAGAAGGGGCCCAACAACCATGCCGATAACCAAACCAAAAATGCAAAGAGCAGCTTTAGTAGCCTCCCTGAGCTCTTCGTTGCCAACGTGAACCAGGCTGGCAAGTGTGTGACCATTGAGGGTCAGGCCGTTCACTTCCCCAAGCCCGGCCCCAAGCTTATTGGTAAGGCCGAAGGTCCTGGCTACAAGTGCTCCGACCATGCTCCATTCCTCGACACCGACTCCAAGTCCGAGACGAAGCCCGCGACCACCGAAACCACCACTAAGTCGGAGAAGAAGCCCGCGACCACCCTTACCAGCGCTGCCAAGTCTGAGAAGAAGCCCAATACCACTAGCACCACCACTGCCGCTAAAGCCGCCTCTCAGGTCTCCCAGGCCTTCGAAACGGCCGCTGCCGACGATCATGTTCGTGAGGCCTCCACCGAAGGTTCAGCCAAGAACCAATTTAGCAAGTACGTGGTCGAATGGTCTTGCCACTCTGGGGACATTATCTGTGCCCCCGACGGACTCTCCTTTGCCATGTGCAGTAATGGCAAACCCATCTTCATGGGCTCTGTTGCTGCCGGTACTATCTGTCGCTCGGGCGTTATTACTGCTCGCCAGTAAAGGAGTCTGTTTTTCTACTTTTCATTTCTTTTGGCGATACTTTTTGGATACACCCTAGTGGATTTTTAGTTACAGCAGTCCGTACACTGCATCAGTCGAACGGGCTTCGTTTGCCACAGTCTGGTCTTTGGACTATGACTGTTGATTTTTCTTTCAGTCCAGCTTTTGGGCGCTCTGTATTGTTTTTCTAATGGCCTGTTAAGCGCTGAGCCTGTTGATGTCCCCATGCTGACGATATTGTCATGCACACTATGTAATGAATCGGTGTGTTAATCTACGTTTTGGACCTTGATTATGCTATAAACTATTTCTTTTCGCAGTCCGCGGCGAATGATAATTTTCTCCTACAGTATGTGCACTTGATCATTAGAATATGGAACTATCAAGCGCTAGGTTTTGGCTCGAATGTCCAACTCAAATTTCGTACTCTCTCTCTCTCTCTTCTGAGACAATCACTGCCGCGCAATGATACCCCAATTTCATTGGCTTCGATTCTTCCTAACGGAAGAATGAGAGAAGCACTGGGCTCGGAGATAGCACAGAGGACAGTTTAGCTTTAACTGATAATATCTAGTACAAAATCAAAGCTGTTTATGGAACTGGCCACCGATGAGGACTCTGTTGCTCACTTATACGGACTCGGCTCACTGGAAAGCCACTGGCATTAGGATTTGATGCTCCTTAAAAGTAATGGTTTATTCACTTCACCTCGAGACCTTTGCAATCACCGACTTGCTCCTATCAGGACATTTACAGTGATAGTATCCCATCCAAGCGATGATCTACCAGAAACTACGGAGTTTGCAGATAATTCCAAGGATTGACTATTTCTCATTATCAGGACACCCTCAAAAGGTAAGATCACGAGGATATGCATACTACCTTACAATCCACTTGGCTATGTACAATTATGCTCATCAAACACATCCTAAAAATAAAGCTTAGATTGGTAGGTAGTACTCCGTACATGCCAGAAGTAGTCATCAATCCAGCTCATGTGGTTCATGTAGTGCAGTTCATGCTGTTTCTTCAGCTGAAATACACCAGGTATGACCCTTCGGCTCAGCCCCACAGAACGCCTCCGAAGTACTAGTTCGGAGTGAGCTGTGATATTATTATTTCAGGGAACTAATCTTTTTCGTGCTCAACCGGAGCCAATCATGTTCCTCGCGCCGTATGTCTTTCAATAATGTCTCTACCACAAAAAGCAAATATAGAAACCGATCTACTCCGTACATCCTTAGTCCAAATTGAAACCTGCAAGGGCTCATTCTCCGGGCATGATGACTTGAAGTTGATTTGATTTCTCGTGACTCTAGACAGCCATAACCCCGAGGTCCCGGGCAGCTTCGATCTTCTCCCAGATAATGCACATCACTATGGGCCTTCAACAGAAGCCCTTTGGCTACAAATGGCGCTCTTCCAGATGGTTTATCATTTCTACTGTCACTCTTGCCTTGTTTGGTGGTATGTCTGTCTGCAATCTGCATATTAAATTATCGCTGACCCTACATGTTGTTAGAAACCTTCCTGTATGCATTCATAGTCCCTATTTTAGACTACATGCTACGGACTCGCTTGCACATCGATCGCTCCGAAACCCAGAAGATAACCTCTACAGTACTCGGTCTTCATGGTGCTATCTCTGTCATCGCCGGGCCCATTATCGGCCATTTCGCCGATAAAACTCCAAACCGCAAGACACCATTATTGCTTTCTCTTATCACATGTATAATAGGCACCCTCATGATCGCCAGCACCCATTCGGTTCCGATCCTTTTATTACGCCGCGTGTTCCAGGCAGTTGCCGCATCTGCAGTTTGGATCATCGGCTATGCAACCATCGCAGATACTGCGGATCAGGCGAGGCTCGGTACGATAATGGGGATTGCAATGTCCTTCGTCAATCTGGGAGTCATCGGCGGCCCTGCTGCATCCGGGTTATTACTGGAAGTGGCGGGATATGGGATAACCTGGATGACACCACTCCTCATTTTGGTCATTGATCTGATCGCGCGCCTTTTGATGATTGAGACTCCGTCGAAGGGTGTCTCTGCTGATATAAATTCTACAATTACAAAGACGACAGAGACAGCAGATGCAACAGAGACTATGGGTCTACTGATCTCGCATGACCATCCTGAAGACCTAACCACTGAGGCAGCCGGCTTCTGGCGTATCATGTTATGTGATGTGCGCGTATTGACCGTTCTGCTCATTCAGATATTGAGTATAGCAGTGGGAACATGTTTCAACGCGACTATTCCAATATATGTACAGGAAACCTTCGGATGGGGTCCTAGTAAGATTGGATTCCTGTTCTCCTGCTTGATCTTGCCCAGTCTCCTAGTCGGTCCCCTCGCAGGCTGGATTCGAGACCGTGTTGGAACACGATATCCTGCCGCAATTTCGTTAGTTCTTCAGGCGGTAGTGCTAGTACTATTGGGTATCGCTGGAAATGAGCGAATCACTTGGGCAAGTCCTCAGAACAAGGGCGGGACACTGTATATAACATGTATCGTGGCTATGGGCACATTGCGTCCTTTTATCGCAGGCTTAGGACCTATTGAGTTGACCGGTGGGTGTTGATTCCTGTTAATGAAGTTAACACATTCTGTGTATCTTTCTAATTGTTCGTCGCAGCTGCTGTCAAGGCACACCAAGAACAGACCCCAGGTATATTTGGGCCTGAGGGAGGGCTATCCCCGGCGTTTGCCATGATGGAGGTTGCAGCTTCTATCGGGATGACAATTGGTCCGATTATGGGTGGTTCGCTGAAGGAACTCTTTGGTTACGACTACATGAATTTGACTTGGAGTAAGTAAGTAGTCCCTTTTCCTTGCCATCTTGCTAATCACAACAGGTCTGCTTTATCTCCTCCTTGCTGCGCTTGCAATATGTTCCCTAGGCTCCGAGGATCCCAATAACATGCCTGCTGATGATGGAGACTGCTAGAACTGTTCGGTGTCAGCCCATTTTGTGTTGCTTCAATGTTTTCTTAGCCAATTTCTCCGATTTTATATGCAGCATTATGTATCATTCTGTCCATTGCCTTTCATATAAACTTCCTTTCATATACATCATATAGAATACAGAAGAAGTTATTGCCCGCCCCTCTGGTTTGTCTCTATTCACAATGATCTCAAATGCGAAGATGAGTGCTTTTGCTTTTGGCTGTCATTCTAAGTTGTGCTTCTAGAGTCTTCAGAAGATATTCTTACTGCCCAGATGGCCCATATCATATCCATCGTGTCGTAGTTCTAAACGAGACAACCCGTATTGCAGGGAAAATAGGCGCTGCCGTGCGGGCGTAGCTTACTCGGGCCTAATATCAGCGTAACCGTCTCCAATGAGTTTGGTCCATGGCAAAGAGCGTCACCATTGCCCAATATAAAGGATAGCCTATTGTTCCCCACATCATCGAATCCGGTATGTGGCCATATATCGACGCATGCGGAAAGTGAGACTGAATGTTATTGTCGCATTTCGCCCAGGAACACGAAACTCAAAATCGACCCCTGATTGGGTTGCTGGATGTGAAAAACGAATAAATATGGAAGTGTGTTGATTATTATTAAACGTGACCGGCTAACCGGCTAATCTCGAAAGACCCAAGTATCCTTGCCAGATATCCTCCATCATATTGTACAATCCAATCTAATCACAAACATAGCAGTGGTATCTTGGCTCTCAAATAACACAAAAAGGGTCATAGAATCATTGACCAGTGCATGAGCACCAGTCCACTCAGATAAAGATACTCTGAGTAGCATGTACCTTACACCAGCAACCTAGATGTTGCCAGTATACGCCGAGTTACCGTAGCCGTAGGCACCAGAAGCCGTGGTAGGAACTGGCGCATTGGCGGTGTTCTTGTTTTTGCCCCAAGAGCCGAACCAGCCCTTCTCTGTCTTGGTCTCGCCATTCATTTCTAGGTCATGGGGGGTGGGATGACCGGGCAAGGCATCAGCACCACCGACGTTGGTCTCGGGGTTGTTCTTGTTACGGCGCCAGAATGCCTTGCGGCTACCACTGGTATAGCCGTTGGTAGGGGAGGGACCGAAACGCTTCTCGCGCTTGTGGTGGCGGGCAAGAAGGACTTGGAAGATAATGGAGATTAAGAAGAAGAAGCTGGTCGATAAGTTAGCATGATCATCAGAATATTACAGAGCGTATCAGCAATCTAAGGTTGGCTCACATTCCGATAATCGCCACTGCGAAGACGACCTTTTCCAACTTGCATGCCATGCTGAATTTCAACCCCTTGGAGGCAGTCTCATCTTCGGCGTTGCCTTTGCCCATGGGTGTGTCCAATGTTCCAGTGCATTGGCCAACACCATCGCGGGTAAGGATGGCTATAGCGACCATTGCACCCACAAAGCACACATCGAGAGCAACGCCTAGGAATGCAAAGAAGGCGACACCACCCAAACAGCAGGTGAAAACGATGCCTAGCAGGCTGTAGGCGGTTGCTGCGCCTGCTAAGCCTTCAACGGCCTTGATCCATGTTGCAATGTGTTGGTCATTCCTGGCTAAGACGGCCAGGAAGTAGGAGAAAATGCCAAGTATGACGGCAGCATCAAGGAACTGCAAAACACGCAGTCCGAGGTTGAAAAACCGAAGTATCACCCCGCCGACTCCCATATTGTATAAGGTGTATGATTCTTGTGTCGAAAAGGTGGCTATAGTGACCGCAAGGTCGAAGGGAAAATATTTGACAGAAAGGCAACAGGATTTGAGCGAGTTATTAAGACAGTTGACGATCAGTGGGTGGTACTATTGTACGGCGATCCAGGAGAGAAGCTCTTCCCTTAATGGCCGATACAACCTGCGCCACACTCTAACTGACCCCAGATGACCCACTCAATGATGTCAATTCCATGGGTGGGTGAGTCCCACCTTACTGTCTTTGGTTAGCGAATTTGCCACCGTACCATGTGAAAAAGATTCAGAAGATTGCCCCAGCCACACACACTGCCACACTGCCAGTATGGACGCCCTTCTATAATGACCCTTACACTCTATACTATCTATAGGGTATCTTCTCGTCTGGGATATCATTGCTGCCTATTTTTGATCGATTCTGCACCGTACATCATTGGTCCTTGAGTTCCCCAGCACGATCCGTGGTTTTCAGGTGAGAAAATAAAGTCAGAAAGAGTTACAATAAACTGAAACTAGCGCAGCTCGAACAATAATGGGTTGTAGTTTAATATCCTTTCATGCATGACCCAAATATACCGTTACTGGTATTATCTCGTTCACCAACACCGGTGGACCTGCAATGTGCCCATGAAGCCGATGTGTCATTGGCTCTATGTAGGTGGCTGTATTGTACTGAACATCGATGTATTTTTAGGGCCAGGGCCCATTGTACGAACCCTTAAAAAATGACGTTTGTACCCACTCAGTCTGGGTCTTCTGCGCCACGTCCACTTGCCGTTTACAAACAATACAAACATAGGTAATGGGGGATAGGGGTGATATTAAAACTGCAGCTGATGAAGTTTGCGGGGGATAATCAGAGCGAGGTGCGGTCCAGCAGAGATGAGAGAGATTGAAACAAACATCTGCCCAGTCCTGCATGTGATTCCGGCATAACTCCGGGTTATCCGTTTCACGTCAATAATTTCGAAGACATAGTGCTGCTGGCCGGACAAAGCACAGCTTTAGTCACAAGTACATTCGTCCACGAGTGATCCCGATGTGGAGTGAATCAAGAAGCCTGGTTTAGACCCGGACAAGGAGAGCGGTGGTGAACATATCCCACCAATATAGGTTGTAAAATGGCATCACTGGCGCAGTCCAGACGCTTGGGCTTGGTTGATGCCTGCTGCCTAGAAGGCTCCACAACGAGCAAGCTTCTTGCAGAAACGTCAGAAATATGACCATCAAGGCAAGATGCTGCCCCTGTCGACATCCAGGGATGTCATTCAACATGGTCCCTATTAGACTCCATGTCAACTCACATTTTACTTCATTGGGGAATCCCAGACTAAAAGCGACACAATGCTCGGCAGTGGGCTGTGAGACTGCATGGTAGTGGATGGTGTCTTCTTATCGAGACTGGCTAATAGCCCACCCTTCAGGAGTCTTGCTGGCGTTGCTTTTCTTGTTCAACAAAAGCACGGAGAATCGAATCCAGTCCTTCGTTGCGGCGAGCAAGTAGCATCACGTCAGACACATTGACAGTAGATCTCCCGGCGTGTCTAGATCACACGATGAAGTCAATACCTTTTCTTTCTGAATGAAATATCCCACCAAAAGAACAGCAACGATTTCCTTCTCGATCGCAGCAATGGTGCCTACTTACTTCGCAAAGGATTCTAGATCCTGGCTGATTGTCTCTGCGAATGGTCAGTCACAAGCGCAAAGCTTGGAAATTGACATCAAACCAATGAAGCATACCTATCTGGGCCCAAACCATCTCTGTCAACGCACCAATAAACTGCGGAGTGGCATTGACGCCTAGCTTGATGGTCTCCTCATCCACGATCTTGCCTATGGACAACCACAGCGCGGATTTCAAACGCTAGCAGAGGGTATTAGCCAAGTATGTGACGAAGTTTTCCTGAAACTGACCTCCTCCAGACTAGCCTCTTCAGTCTGCTCCATGGTGCTGAGATAGTGCAAGACAACAAGCCGAGCGCGTCCCCATATAAAACCAACGACATCTGATTGGCCGACGACGCGTCCGCGGATTAACGGCTAATCCGGCACGCAGACCACACTAATCCCAAAAAGGCATCATTCTCGTTGCGGGAGCCGCGGAATATCGAAGAAGCGCAAAGCAATCGCAGATCTCGTCAATTAATCCCTCAATCCTTATCTTTTGACAACCCTTTCTACTTTACCCTCATCTACATCTGGTTGCGCTCCTCTATAATATCATTCCACTCCGCGGGTAGCCAACGTGCACCCATCCCCTCCGACCCCTCAACCAAAAAAAAAACCCCCCAATCCACCATGTCCACACCTCAGGCAGATCTGAGCGACAGAGCCGCCGCCGCCGCCGAGGACTTTTTCGCCCAGCTTTACGTCTTCTTCGAAACGATCGTCACTCGCTTCTTCAAAAATGGATACGCCTCCATCGCCCAAATGAGCGGAAAGCGCTGGACGAAAGTCATCGGCAGCGTGGTCTTTTACCTAATTATCCGACCTTACATCGAGAAGGCGTTCAAGTGGATGCATGATCGTGACCAGAAAAAGGAAAAGGAGAAGCGCGATAAGGAAAAGGCCAATTTCGGCAAGGTCAAGGTGTCGCCGAATTCTCTGCGCGCTGGTGGCGACGCTGGCAAGGGAAAGGTCCTTGGAGAGGTCGACAACACGGATGATGAGCTTGAAGATGAGGAGGATCTTTTGGCTGCTGCTAGTGGTGTTCCTGAGTGGAATGACATGGCCCGCAAGCGTCAGAAGAATTACATCAAGCGTGTGAAGAAGGATCAGCGCGCTGAGGATTTGAGTCGTGATCAGATTATGGAATTGTTGGAGTGGAGTGAGGAGGAGGAAGTGGATGAGAAAGTCAAGAAGGATCTTTGAGATTTGAGTCCTCTTAAGGCTTGTGTGCATTGCATGGTCGATGGGGTTTTTGCTTCTTGTACTTTTAATTAGTAGATTCCAATTTAATAGGGCCCTCCTGGGCCCGTTTCGCTTTTAAGTGAGTTTTCTGAACACTCTAGCGTCCACTATTAGTAAAATCGCTGCCTTATTGAGAAGTCATAAATCTACTACTTGCATTTAAAACATGCATACAATCCAATCATATTCGAGCCAGAACTTTTATTCTGAGCTCTTCTAGAAACCAGCCATCCCCACATCTTATCTGTGTTCATGAACAGTTCGTAATATGTCGCCAATGGCCCGAAAAAATAGTTCCGCAGGAGATCAGTGAAGCCTCCGCAATGCCTCAATCATTCTTTTGACCTCCTCGACATCGGAGGAGCCGATCTCCTGCACAATCTCTTCTTGCATGCTTGGTGTGCAGTTCAAGAACTGCTCAATAAGCTCGCCGTCCACGAACCGATATGGTGCATCGGCGCTGCGCACCATCGTTCTCAAGCCACGGAACTTGTCGAACGACAAGTCACCCAATGATTTGATTTTGGTGGAAAGAGCAGCCTGCAGGGTCATGAGGAAGTCTTGATGCTCAGGGTTAATCACGGCAAAGAGGAAGATGGAGCCCTCAACCTTTGAATGAAATGAGTCAGTAAATAGGCCTTTGATACCGGTCAACCCGGTTAACTGTAGTCAACTTACTGTTGCCATGAACGCCCGCGGTGTCACTGTCACGCTGGTAAGCTGTGCAATATTAACTGGTCGAATACGATTGACCATCTCCCCTAGTGAAATTTCACTAGTAGGGACGAGCCTGTGCTTGTCCTGGGCGGTGACTCCATTCATATTCCGCGAGAGAACGATGAGGTTTCCTTCAGCGTCGCTCTGGAGGAATGTCTCATCGCCAACGCAAGCAATTGCTGTGCTCCAGACGGTCTGGTAGTGACGACCGACTTCGGTCAGCGTGGCAGGCTCCCCAGCGTGACCTGGAGTATACCTCACAAGGCAAAGGCTCTTCATGAGATCTGCCACCGCGATTAGGTTGTCGACGACTGTTACGTCAACTGGCGCAGTGGAGGTCCGATATGCAGCGAGCTTCTCGAGCTTCATTGGCCCAACGTTATTGACTTTGACTCTATACACAACGACCTGGAGATTGTTAACAAAAGCTTCAATCATACAATTGAGGAGGACTCACGGTTTTGACGAGTGCCGCAACTACACAATCGCCCATCATAGCGAGAGCACGACAGGCGCCCATAACCGGGAGCTCAGCGACTTGACTCAGCTTGCGGCCGTGATCGACTTCCAAAATGAGGATCCGCCCGCGGATCGATTCCTCCTGGTCTTCATCTGCAAATGCCGTGCCGACTACAAACCGATCCTTCATGATCTCTTTTCCATTTTCGTCTTTTCCCGCCGGGAGCTCTGCACGAACGACACTCTCCACCAGCTCGTCTGGGCCGAGTTCTAACGCATCAAGACGCCGGAACATGATCTCATCAGCAAGGACAAAGTGGCTCTTGACGACCTCGGCACCATTTTCGAGCTTGCGATCAATCGTGCCGATTCCAAATGCCTTTTCGGAAGGGGAATAGGCCACACGACGGACAGTTGAGCCCATTGGTAACGTTTGTATTTGCGTTGTGCGCTCTCTGTCAACCAGCGCTATCTTCAGCTCTTTCTCGGTTGCCACAGCGATGGAATCTGGGTATGCCTCTGCGTTCAAATGGCATATCCGTGACGCGCCCTCGGAGTTCACTGCAGAGTAGATGATGCGGCCCTCGGAGCCGTAGATCAGGCTGGGATTCTCGCAGGTAGCGAATACATTGTAAAGCCCATCACCCTTGGGGAGCTTTTTGAATGTGGGTTGTTCCGAACCGAGGATCAGCTTTTTCATCTGGCTGAGTGAGTAATCTTGCGGGTTTAGTGAGAAGGTAATGACGCAGCCATCAGCCATGGAGATGAAGAGGGTAGGCTCGCTGTTTGCGAGCACCTCAGCTACAAGAACTGATCTAGGGAAGCTCTCCCCAGTAGGGCCTAGGGATTTCGTTTGCAGAACAGCGAGGTCCTTGATAGCCATAATTGACACTTTCGCTGATTGGGGGAACCCTGCGATGAAAACCCCCGTTGGCGTTGATGGGACAGTCAGGCCAGAGATTTGCTGGTCGGCGCCGAGATCTTCCTGCGTTATGAGCTGGACATTGTCTCTGATATCAAAGGAAGCCACAATTTGGCCACCGATAGCGAGAACCAGATTGTCCTCATTGGCAGACGCAGCAGTGATCAGCTTCTGGTCCTGAGGTGCCCATTCAAATGTCACCATTCCGCTTTCTAGGTCAGCCACCAGCACTCGTTGTTCTGTGACCTGGAGAATCCGGCCACCCTGGAGCCTTGTGGCGAGAAGAGTACATTCCGTGAGTGAGAGCCCCAGGAAGTCATCCAACTCTTCAACCTCACCGTCAGGGCTAAATTGGAACACACGCGTTTCGTCAACAAATGTAACAATAAGCGTATCCAGGAAGCCATCTTTGCTTCGGGTTTGCAGTCCCCAGAGGTCATTGATGTGCTCCATTTCTCCCAACACACCTAATTCTTCCATGCCAACACCACTACGCACACTGCGTAACGTCCCGTCATCAAATGCACCAGACCCTGTCACAATTCGAGCCTGGCCGGATGAAAACTCGTGTGTTTGACTCTCATTTGAGCGGTTCCCAAGATCCATGATAGTGAAATCAAGAATCGGTGCGATGTTAGACAATGTCTGTATAACCTCAAACGAGCTTCCATCAAGCCGGAGGACCTGTGAATCGCCGTGATGCGAGCCGACAAACAACATACCTCCGCCGAGATATACCAGGACTGATGCGCGAGCCGTCTTCCCCAGATACTCGAGCTTCCAGTCATCGATTCCTCCCAAATTGTTCAGAATGAAAGACAGGAAGAATAGCCTCCCATAGTCATCAGCCAACAACCACCGCTGACTATCAACTTTCTCCCAGGCTACGAATACTGTCGCTTCGTCGAGATTTCGCGTAATCACATCATTGGCATTATCGTCAATGTACTTGATGGATGTCTCCCCGAGTACAATGAGACCGCCTAACGGAGCCGGGATCGGGATAATATGAGAGGATCCAAGATCAAGCTCCTGTCCAAATTCACCTCCCTCCAACTTCTGTACCTCCTTGAAGGTAGCATCTGCTGAAGTCCCCGAAGTACCCGGGGTAAAATCCAACTCGCGGATTCGAAGCCGCACCTTCTGCTGGTTGTCTTCGTAGAGTAGTGCCAGCCAAGGATTAGATTCAGAATGTAAAAATGCCGAGGATCGAACAAAAAGCTCGTCGATGCGAGATGTAGTCGGCTTATCAAGCTCTCCCACCTGCAGCGGCTGGTCGGCCTGAGTACCTGCCATCGACATCCGGCCACGTTTCTTCGTAGGCTGCACGATCGGCACGACAACTATCACACCCTCGTATACTTCTAGCGTCATGAACCGCCCCGTGGGATCGATCAGGCATCGTGGTGCGCATTGGGACTCCCGAGACGAGGGCTCGGCGATATCGACGCAGGTTCGCGCTGTTCTGATCTCGTTTGATTCGCGGTCCCATGTTATCGTAAAATAGTTGTATTGGTCTGTGCCGACGAAGAGGTGGTCCGTTGGTGAATTTGTTGGTGCTGGCAGGCGGGCGAGCATAGTGACCCGCGCATTTAGAGCGCGAGTCGCGGTCAGGACGATTCCATCCGGGGTGAGTGTGTAGAACTCCAGACGACTAGCTTTTCTGTGGGTTCATGAGAGGGTCAGCTACCGTGCTCGTCGTCATCAGGTGAGAGGTTGGTTTGGAGTTCCGTAGCTTCGCGGGAGGATGGCACTCACGCTGCGACTAGGCAGTCTTCTTCTGGAGCGAAGAAATTTAACTTCACTGCATGACGAATGCTACTCGCACGATGAATGGGCACGACATAGGCCATCGTAATTCAACAACCCGGGGTATCTGACAGCGCGGAGGTGGTTGGGCTTGCGGTTCGGCGCACCACCCTGCGGGGATGGAATATGTCGGAGAGTAGGAGGTACAGGAGATTGATATGGCGAGAATTGGTGGCGCTGAATTATGGTCTGCACATATCTCTAAATCAACTCTGTTAAGGCAGGGATTGCTCGGTCGGTGTGGGGGTATTATGAGACGTCGAGGTTTCCGTGCAAATGACGTCTCAAGTCCGCGCTTACGACCGAAAACATCCAGAACAGCCTGCGTACTTCCAATTACATACATGCATGGCCATGAGATTTATTTCAATTAGAAGAGGAAGAGAAACAATTAAATTCCTTTTTAAAATCACAAGTCTAAAATCATACCCCGCCCAGGCGGCAGTCCATAGCTAACAAGGTCAAGGTCCTCAACATGAGGCCGACGCTAGGAAAACATGCAAGGCAAATGAAACAAGAGGCGTATCGTATCGAGCGAAATGATAATATATAGGCGCGAGCATCTAGGCATGGTGCAAGTGCAAAGAAGTGTTCATCAATCATGAGATCATGACCAGACGTCCTCCTGGTAGCTGCCGCTGCTACGCATGTGCTTAACCATTTCCTCGCCCTTTTCAGCAGGCAACCCCCGCTGGTCGGCAATGATATGGCCAAGGACCAGATTGACCTCACGGGCCATGTTGGCAGCATCACCGCAGACGTAGAAGTTGGCCTTTTGCTTGAGCAGCTCGCTGACAAGCTCGGCGTTCTCCTTCAGACGGTGCTGGACGTAAACCTTCTCGGACCCCTCGCGGGAGAAGGCCGTAATAATCTTCAGGGAGTCGCCCATTTGATCTTGGAAGGTCTGAGGGAATCATGTCAGTGTGAAAATTCTAACGCTGAGTATAAGGGAATTGTTTTCATACCTTGAATTCGTCCTTGTAGATGAAGTCCTCATCACTCTTGCGGCATCCAAAGAACAGAAGCGTTGTGCCAACCTTCTCTCCCTTGGCAGCAAGAGCAGCGCGTTCCTGAATGAAACCACGGAAGGGGGCAACACCAGTACCGGGGCCAACCATGATGATAGGCTTGGACGGGTCGGAAGGCAGCTTGAAGTTAGAGTGGCGGACGTGGACAGGCACGTGGATACCATCGTACTTGTTGCGAGGTCCTTTGATCGAGTAAGTCAGGCCGTGGGGATCGGGGGACGGGTCGCCGTTCTGCTTCTGTTTAAGGGCCAAGAGGTAGTTGGTGGTGACACCCTTGACGATGTGCGTGGCACCCGGCAGGCGAACAGACTCGACAACAGCAGTAATGCTGATCTTATCCTTTTGAACCAGAGATGACGAAGAGATGGAATAGTACCGGGGCTGGAGCTTGTTGATACCTTCAATAAGCAGCGAGAAAGGAACGGCAGTGAACGGCTTGGAAGTAATGCTTTGGAGCGCCTGAGCAATGGTGAAGCATTGGTTGGTGATTTTCTCGTGGAAGTAATCCTTGTCGTTGCCCAAGCGGACAATCTCGGCTTTGCTCTCCTCATCGGGAGCGAAAGGAGCGAGGGTCGAGACAAACTGACGAGAGACGGGGGCGCAAACTTCCATGTAGTAGCGGACAGCGGCATCATAGGTGGTCGGGGTCGGGATAGGAACTTTGGCTGTGACATCGATACCCTTGACGTTGATCACCGAATGACGCTTTTCTTGGATGCCAAAGACTTCAAGGAAGCGATCGACCTCGGCGCCAGCGTTGGTGGGCCAGATAGCGACGTGATCACCAGTCTGGTAGCTGAGATTGCTACCAGCGATGTTGATTTCCATATGCAGGCAGTTACGGTCCTTGACAGTGAAAAGTTCCGAGGATTCGACAATCGGGGCAATGTAGGGGTTGTGCGCGGAGAAGGGACCTTTGGCGCTACCTTCACGGTGGGACGCAGTGGGCTCACCCAGATAGACGGACTCCTCCTCGGGGGATTTCTCATCATCCTCAACAACGGAGAAGACGGCTTCGTAGACAGCTTCACGTTCCTGGAGATCCATGGCCTCGGACAGAGCAGCCCACATGGGCTCCTTCCAGGCCAGGAAATCTTCTTCCATGGTGCCGGCGCCATCGTCGCCTTCACCAGCAGTTCCAATGCGCTGCGCACCAAGTTTAGTCAGGGCGGTATCGACCTGACGGACCATGGCGTTGTAGTGCTCATAAGTATTGTTACCCAGACCGAATGCGACATACTTCATCGAGGACAATGGCTTGTCTTCGGCGGAGGCGCCGCTCTCAAAGGCGACGTCCTCACCGGTGAAAAACTGGTAGAACTCCACGGCGTTGTCGGTGGGCTCACCCTCGCCGTATGTCGCCAGCACGAAGAATGCGACCTTATCTTCGGGGAATTTGTCCAGATTCTCGTAGTCATAGTCCTCAATATCGGCGACCATGGTCTTCAGACCGAAGCGCTGAGATCCTTCCTTGGCCAATCGAGATGCGTAATCCTCTGCCGTACCAGTCTGGGAGCCGTAGAAGATGACACAGTTCTTGTTTGTCTCCTCCATCTTCTCCACGATATCACGGGTTTTGCCGCTCTTAGCGGCTCCATTCAGGGTGGCGGCCGAGGCATATGGGTCTTTGGGGACGGCCCAGTAGCTACCCTTGGTGAAGTAGGCAATGCTACCCACCAAGAGTGCCACCAAGACGACCAGATCGAGTGTATCCAGTTGCGCCATTATGCGTCTCGGGGAACAAGGAGGTTTGTTGTGGCGCGAATTCCCGCCGGGAAGGGAAAACGAGATGTGTTCCAAGGCCGAAAGAACAAAATCAAGAAAGATGAAAGACCAACCTTTTTGGCAGGTGAGCAGTAAGCCCCAAATAAAGAGCCCTAAATGAGAGTTGTACAGGGAGAGAAGACCAGAGAAGCCAACAGGTGGTCTGATCCCCACCCTGAGCGGCGTCCGAGAGATGTGGATCTTCACAGGCAAATCCTCACCGCTGTCTGTTTATGTGTCGATCTGCCTATACATCAAGGGAGTACGGAGTATACAAGTATATATATATAAGTATACACAAGTATACGGGAAACAAATTGAAGTAGAAAGAAAGAGAATCAGAAAATCAGCAAATCAGAAAAAAAAATCTTTCAACCCACTTCTCCGAATTATATAAAAAAAAAAATATGGCCGAGGGCAAGATCGGAAAACATATCGGCGCCTGTCCATTCACGGTAGTTTTCCCTCCCAAAAAGGTCAACCAACTGGAAAGGCGGAGCTCGGATAAGAAGAGAGCGGCAAGGCCGCTCGGGAGATAACAAAGGGCCGTTCACCTTTTGGGGTTCTTCATGGACATGCGGAATCAGTTCCGCTCTACTGTTGATGTTTAGACCTTTGAAATACTGGCCGTGGCAACTTGCCTTTCTGGGATCTCGGATGCCGGCGTTCCTAGACATGTGGGGAAGATCGCCTATGTTGTAGGGAGTACGGAGTACCACTGTCCGTTATATGTACCTATGTGCACTCCGAACATTGTAACCATTATAATACTCCATACGGAGTACTCCGTACACAACTGGATGTGTTATTGAAATATGCGTATACTCCGAAATATGTATAGATGTATTCCAAATATGTACTCCGTAGTATGTACGGAATATCATGTACAGACTTTTATAAGCTTTGGGTTACACTAGCATAACCATTTGAGATATTCAAAATACAATAATTGTATGGACTTAGTACGAGGCGATTTGGCAAATAGCAGGCTCAGAATTGGATACTTGGCATCGAAAGACGTGATGCATAGATACGGATATATATCATCAAGGCGGCCAGCCCCGGAGACTAGTCCACTACACATTTACGTCTTTTAGCTTCTCTCCACGCGTTCTCCAAGGAGTACTCCGTACTCCGTAGATGTTTCAAATATCTAAACCGGCACTTGATTCAATCAGACCCTCCCCTGAGTCTTACGTCATTTGTAGCTCTCGAGAAACATGTGATATATGATGTCTACAAAAGATATACAATAAAAATAATTTTCTCGATTCGAATCTCCAGAGAGCAAAAACGGCGTAAAAAAAAAATAGGCCAGGTAATAGACAGTGAGGCTCTGGGGAAATGTCAAAGCCAAGACGCTGGCGGTGCCCGACGGGATCTTGAGGGAAGCAGAGGAAATACATAAATAAGAGGAGAACATCCAGCTATAAAACTAGAATACCCTATACTTCGTAGAGATCTTCAGATTTAAACTGATTTGAATACATAGACATAAATATCAAGACATAATCATAAAAGATGAGGCTTAATAATAATAATCCCCAGATGTACCCGTGCGCCCGATAAAAACATCAAGCTCTCAGCAGTCTTCACACCCCTTGGCTTCTTGAATTGGCTATGTGCAATGTGCCTTTAATTCTTGACACGGCCTCTTACAGCTTTGAGCAATGAGGTTCTTATAATATCCAAAAGTACGTGCAAACATCGCTATCGGAGCAAACGGACTAGGGTCTGACATTGACATTTGAATCTCCAGTGGCTTCACACCCTGCCAAAGCTGGCTCAGGCCATACCATCCTGCCCCTCATTCCTGACGACTTGAAGTCTCCATCACACCATAACCTCGCATCTCCATCGGACCGCCGAGGGACCAGGACCGCTCAGTCAACTCCTTTGCACAGTCGCGAATCCTCTACCGTCCGAGGAAGACCAGTTGATCCCTCCACTCTCGCCCCTATCCAACCCAGGCGCGGTCACTCCGGTTCCAAAAGTCCCGACGTATCGGGCGGACGCCCTCCAGGATATGACGTGGGATTAGAAAGAAGGCCCTCCAACTCGTATGGTCACCACCGGCAGACCTCCATCGTTCACGGGATGCAGCATTCGCGAAATACGAGCATGGCCGGATCAGCCGCTTCTACTAGCCCTTTAAGTCCGGAGCTCATTGCCTCCCTCGGTCGCGGTGCGTTTGACGAGGCGACCCTTCCTGCAAAATTCGACCCTGTCGACACACACTCGGGTTATTCGACACCATCCGGGATATCCGTTAGTCATGGGTTGCCGCCAACATTAAGTACGATACAAGACAATGACACAGCACTGAGGGATGTCAGCCCGGCCGCTCGACTGCACGGTAGAATGAACTCGGGATCAAAACCAAGACGCGAGCGGTCAGATAGTCGTTCACAGTCCAAACATCACTCGGAATCAAAGACTGTCGGGGAATATGCGCTGCATCATCTATTCAACTCCTTTGTTGGACAGGCAGACAACAAAATCAATCAGGCCATCATGAAATTGGGGGAATCCGATGCCCCCGTGGAGGAGGTTTGCGGTCCAGGAGCAGATCCGACGTTTGATCAATTGATATCGGCTTTGGGACACATCGCTCGGCAGAAACCCAAACCTCTGATTGATACAATCATGTTCTGGCGCAAGGCTAAAGGAGATGCCGCTATCACAGCGAGACAAATGTTGAATGAGCAAAGACCCTCGCCCGCCGCCACAGAGAATGGTGCACCCCTCTTGCGCCGCAATACCGAGCCGACCCAGCCTGCTGAGCCCTTCATCAGTCGTCCGGATGACGTCGCTCTAATAGAGCGACGAGCAACCGTTTCAGTATACTTAGTCTGTAGAGTTTTGATTGAGATCTTCAACCAGAGTACCCTGGCTTCAATCACTTTCGACATGGCCGATCGCCTAGAAGACATCGTGTTTGGCCAGGTAAAGACCTCTGACCCGGATCAGATCTCGGCCTCCCCTCTGCGGATGGCTAATTGGAGGATCTATGGCCAGTTGCTCGGTATTATGAGTGAAACTAATTTCTCCGGCGTCGCTGGTCGTTACTTGACGGAACTGGAGCGTTATCAGAAAGAGGAAGTTGCCCGGGGGCCATCCCGCGAGGGCGACTCGAAGTCAGAATTGTTGATCCTCTGCATGCGATATCTGCGTTTACCTATGACTTCAGAAGGATGGCCCAAGTCTTGCGATTTTATGCGATCGTTGGCACGATTATTTGTCAATGCACACGGGCAGCGTATCAAACAAGCATACTGTTATGTGATTGAAAAACTTCTTCTCCCTGTCGCTGCCAACCCGAGCTGTGATCTTTCACTACCGCGGTGGAAGGAGTTTGTGGACCTGATCCAGCCGCGCTTGACACAGCTTCTTATCAAACCTCGTCATTGGACGTCTTCCTTCTCGCTGAATGTGTTGCTGCTTTGCATTTCCAGCAAAGAGACTTTCTCATCGCAATGGCTCTCAATGATCTCAAGCCTGCCGGCACGTCTGAAGGACCGCCCGACTCGTGCACCCGCCCTGCACGCCATCTGCCGTCTGGTCTGGACCTATTTCTTCCGCTTCTCCGACTCCCCCACAACCACCCTTCGCAAGGTTGAAGAAGTGGCAAAGATTGCCCTGCCGACCGGCAGGAGAACGTACATGAGCGCAGAGCCGGTCTTTGCCGATCCGTTGATCCAGCTAATTCAAATCATCGGCTTCAAGCATCCCGATGTCTGTTTCCGTAGCATTATTTTTCCTTTGATCAACTCAGATCTGTTCCTATCTGGCAGAGAGTTGAAGATAGAACAGATGGAGCCGGAGAAAATGGTCATCGGAATTCGCGCTTTCTTGGCTACAATGTCTGATCTGGAGACAAGTGACCAACTGTGCCCTCCGATTCCGACTGGCTCGCTCCCAAATCCTTTTACCGACGTCTCAACTCCCGTGTATTCCCATCGACCACAGCTGCTTAGAGAGTACAAAGTACCTATTCCTTCTGAGAAGCAAGACCCAGCTTCATGGCAACCTGTCAATACCGCGAGACTGAGTGAGAATGTGAAGGAATACTATTTCTGCTTTTGTGAAGTCTTAGGCAAGATCACTTTGCTCTGTGATAATACATTCGGCGGGCAGGCAGTTCTGGACGAGAAGTTCGGTGGAACAACTCCCAAAACTCCAATATCAGAAGCTTTCAGCTTCGGTCGTCGTGGTGATGACCATGTCACAACGCTAGACCAGAAGCAAGGATTCTACGATCTGCTCCATGTGGCAGTCCAAGCACTCCCTCGCTGTCTCTCCGACCACATCCCATTCAACTCGCTCATCAATCTTCTTTGCACGGGAACTGCCCACGTCCAGTCAAATATCGCCACTTCCTCTGCCCAGTCATTGAAGGCAATCGCGCGTCAATCACACGCCCAACAAGTTACAATTGGCTTTGCTAGGTTCATCTTCAATTTTGACGAGCGCTATTCCACCATGTCAGACGAAGGAATGCTTGGACCAGGCCATATCGAGTCCACTTTGAGACTCTATGTCGAGTTACTGCAGATCTGGATTGCCGAGATTAAACAAAAAACGAAAGGCGCGGCAGCGATAAATCAGCTGGAGAGATCCATTTCTGGTAGCCGAGCCTTGCACCTCGATTTATCAAGTATCCTCGCCCATGTGGAAGAGATTGAGTCCCATGGCCTCTTTTTCATGTGTTCTCAATCACGACGTGTCCGAGCCTTTGCCATCACTGTCTTGCGCTTGATCACCGAATTCGACAGCGCGCTTGGAAAGGAAAACACAAGAATAATCCGGATTCTTGAGGCTGATTCTCAGCAAATTCTAGATGTGAATGATGAGCATCTGACTGTGGCAGAGCGGAGCCGAATACAAAAGGGTAAAAGAAGAAGCGCCTCCCAAAATACTCTTATCGAACTGTGTAGCAGTGAAGTCTCATATGATTCAACATTGTGGGCTAAGGTCTTTCCCAACATCATCCGCGTCAGCTTTGAGACTTGCCCGTTCGCCGTAACCCTAGGAAGGGAGATCGTATGTGCACGTCTTGTTCAGATGCACAAGATCATCACATCCCTCGCTGAGAGTACAAGATTCCCACAATATGCCCCCATGGATGCGTACCAGAGTCGGCCCATTGGACGAAACAATCTGACGTCTGAGATCCTAGTCGAGCAATGGAAGCTTTACTTGGTCATGGCCTGTACCACCGTCACGAGTGTTGGGGCACAATCGCAAAGCCAGCTGGCAAATGCCCAGCATGCGCGCAAAGCTTCTAAGGGAGCCCATCAGTCTCAAGACAAAATCAGCTCCGCTCGAAGCCTGTTTGCATTTGTCATTCCTCTTCTTTCTGCTGAACGGGATTCCATTCGCAGTGCTATTGTTGTTGCCTTGGGATCTATCCATAAAAATCTCTACCGCACACTTCTGGAGTCTTTGCAGTACGCCGTCACTACCTGCAACGAGGAGGCGAAGATGAGAATTGGCAACCACTACCGCAGTCCCAGCAGTCCCCGTCGGAACAGGAAGACCGATCGCTTGCGCACCGAGGTCACGAACGTTTACAAACTCACGTCTCACTTCCTTCAAGAACCCGAGGTTTACAATGACGATTGGATCGTCAATAACCTCGTCACATACGCAAAAGATATTCGAATTTTCCTTAGTGATGCCGAAGTTCAGAACGACTGGGAATTCCAACGCTTACGATTCCATTTCTGCGGACTGATGGAGGAGATCTTTGAAGGAATCAATCGGACCAAGGATCCTTCCCGCTGGATGCCCTTTGAGTCGCGAAAATCTGCTTTCTCTCTGATGGAGGACTGGTGTGGTAACTCCCCAAACCAATCTCAAATCTCTGAGCGGGAGGAGAATATGCGCAAATTTTACATGACCCGGCCACACGAGATCGGTGAAATGAGAAACACCGCTGCTGCTATGGAGATTGAAAAGAAGAATCTACACGCGGCAGCCTTGAGTGCAATGGCTTTCCTTTGTGCTGGTCCCATCAGCATCACCACTGAAAGCGGTTCTGTCCTCCAATTCGATGTCACTCGCATGCTTTCATGGATTGCAACGATCTTCAACACTGTCAGTGATAAATGGCATGCCATCGGTCGCCGAGCTCTTAAAAACCTCATCATTCATAACCAAGAACATTCCTACCTGATGGAGCGCTCAATTGAGATGTGCTACATTACTAAGCATCTCAAGACCATTGAGAGCTACTTCGAGGTAGTGACGCAGGTGCTTTTCGAATATCCAGACTATCCGCTCGAATTCTGGCGAGTACTAGGGGCAGTCTTGGTGACACTGGGCAACGAAAAGCGCGAGATCCGAATGAAGTCAGCTAAACTTCTTCGGAAACTTGAGGAACGCCAGCAGAAGAATTCCAGGATCCAAGACTTTGACATTAGTATCTCGGACAAAACTACTGCGGTGTACAAGCTTGCCCAGTTCGAAATCTCCAAAAGATTAGCTAGTCAACACTCTAACCTGGCATTCACTATCTTTTCGGAGTTCTCTTTGCATTTCCGCAATCTTCAAGCCGATAGCCAGCGAAACATGGTTGCTGCCATTTTGCCATGGGTTCAGACGATGGAGCTACAGGTTGACCCAAATGGCGGCCCTACGGCCAAGTCATACATGTTGCTCGCAAACCTCTTTGAGATAACGATTCGTGGGAGTACAATCCTGCCTAATCAAGTGCAAGCACTGTGGCAGGCCTTGGCAACAGGCCCTCACGGGGGTAATGTCCAGTTGGTCCTCGACTTTGTCATCAGCATCTGTTTGGAACGCAAAGAACAAAATTTTGTGGAGTATGCTAAGCAAATGGTCGTGTTTTTGTCTGGGACTCCAGCAGGATCCAAGGTCATTGAATTTTTCTTGTTGCAGATTGTGCCAAAGAACATGGTACAAGAGCGCAAAGAACTCACTCCACCTCCCCCTGACACCAAAAACCTACCATACGTTGCAGACCTTGGGACAGTGCTCCCTGTCGGAAACAAACAGGCTGGTCTATCCCTTGGACAGGTTGCCCTGATATTCCTCGTTGATCTGATGGTCGCCCCAGTGACCCTCGCCCCGAGTGACGTTGTCAAGCTGATCCACACCGTTCTCATTCTCTGGGACCATTATACAATCACCGTGCAAGAGCAAGCTCGCGAGATGCTGGTACATCTTATCCATGAATTGATAGCTGCCAAGCTTGAGGACGATGACGTGGCGGGCACCCGTCAATCTGTCGAAGACTTTGTGGAATCAATACGCAGGAGCAACCCCGCGGTCGTTTGGGAATACGAAGAGAATCACGGTAAAGATGAAGAGAACGATGATCGCCGTGTGCCTGAATCTATGGCTTCTGTCACTCGTGACGTCGTCAAATTTTTTAGCTTTGCTTACGAGGGCATTGGCGACTTGTGGGCCAAGGAGGCGTTAAACTGGGCGACCTCATGTCCAGTGCGACATCTAGCATGCCGCTCGTTCCAGATCTTCCGCTGTATCTCGACTGCGCTAGACTCGAGAATGCTAGCTGACATGCTTGCCCGGCTTTCAAACACCATTGCAGACGAGGAAACAGATTACCAGACTTTCTCGATGGAGATCCTTACTACGTTGAAGATCATCATTAGCTCTTTAGCGCCGTCCGACCTTTTGGATTATCCTCAGCTATTTTGGACGACATGTGCTTGTCTCAATACAATCCACGAGACCGAATTTATCGAAAGTATTGGCATGCTTGAGAAATTCCTCCACCGGGTCGATCTCAGTGATCCGGTTGTGGTGGCCAACCTTATCGAGGGCCAACCACCAAACTGGGAAGGCGGCTTCGATGGTATCCAAGACCTTGTCTTCAAGGGAATGAAATCGTCCGAGTCTTTTGATCGTACACTCGATCTACTTCACATTCTCAGTGGTCTTCCAAACAACGATCTCATTGGAGATGGAACACGACATCTGTTCACCGTGTTGGCTAACTTACCCCATTTCCTTCAATGCTTCGAGCAAGGGTTTAGTGATCCTAAACCCATCGCTCGTGCCAGTATACTTGCGCGCGTGGCTGAGAACGAAAGATGCCCTCGTCTTGCAGCATCATTGTTTGGGTTTGCCAACCAGCAGTACAAAACCGCGGGGGTCTTCCTCGATCATATCATCACTGAGATCAAGTCTTACTACTTCCCCCAACTAGACTTCCAGTGTCTCATCTTTCTCATGGGCCTTCTCACTAACACCACGGATTGGTTCCGCATCAAAACAATGAGGATCCTCTGTGTTTTGATTCCCGAGGTGGACATGAGGCGCAATGAGGTCACCTGCCATGGCCCAGATCTAATCTCCCCACTGCTCCGGCTTCTGCAAACTGATCTCTGCCCTCAGGCTCTGGAGGTCCTGGACCATATTATTACGGTCTCGGGGAACCCAATGGAGCGTCAACACCTTCGGATGAGTATGGCATCAGCAGCCTCCTCTCGCGCCATCCGCAAAGAGTACGAACGAATCCAGAGTCTGTACGGAATTCCCGAACCGACGGGATGGTCAGTTCCTATGCCTGCAACCCAGTCTAGCATGACCCGTCACAACGTTCACGCTGTATTCTACACATGTGTTGAGGCCGAAGACCGGCGAGAGGAAGATGTCATGACACCCAGTGTGGCCTTCCACGCGGACGACTACAGCGACTCATTCTTCCCAATAAGAGCTGATACTATGAAATCAGTCGATACGCAAATCGATGGTAATATGGGAGATATCGTACAGAAGCTGGACAGCCTAGATGACTTCTTTGAGGAGACTGATACAATCACTCCTGTGCTGAACCCTGTAGCTCCGATGATGCGGGGATTTACTGGTAACTACGTGGATACAAACGCACATCTGTACGACCAGCAGACCGCGCCAATTTTGCGGAAATCCCTCGCTCGTACAGGCTCTACATCATCTTTCCATAACGGTCTCGCCGAGTCTCGCCCTCCCAATTTCCGCTTCGATGGTCCTGGTGTTTACTCGCCGGTAACGGCGATGCCTCCAAACACCTCACTACTACGGTCTGGCTCTCATACCCGCTCTGTCACCTCCCCTGCCAATAATCTCTATGTCCACACCGCTTCTCATACACCTAATTCCACACAACCTGTTGGATTTGGTGATTCCGCTTTTTTCTCCGATGAGGATCCTGACGAGGTGCATTCGGATCTAGAGGAACGCCCTGTGACAAAGAAGATGATGCATCCACCTACACCTATGACCCGGAGTGTAACTGACGGGCCACACTCCCTGGAGTCGATGATTCGCAGCGGCATGCGGAGGCTGACTGGTGGCGCAGCCAGCAGAGAAAAGGAACGCCAGCGAGACCTCCTCCGTGCACAACACCGTGCCATGGTGCAGACTGCTAACTCACCCCGTGTTCCAAAGGTGCCTGAGGAATATCTCTCAGCATCTAACAGTCATCCGACATCGCCGAGGTGAAGCTGCCTGCATCTTTCTCCCTCCATCATATCTTTGCTTTATGGTCTTGCTTTTTCTTTGATGTTGTCAACCATTTTCCAGGCTGCCTGGGGCATTTCTCGGGAGTTTGGATCACTTTACATACATACCCTTTACTCGTCCATCTATTTCACGATTGATTTTGTCTTTCTAGCGTTGATCCACACCTCCACACCCTGTACAGTCCATGTAGTCATATCCTTGGAGTTGATGGATAGGCTTACATACTAGGTGTTTTGCATTCCAATATCAAAGTCTACATATTTGTACCTGTGTCAAAGTTCAAGCTTACCCCTACCATTGTTGCAATCTGACTTGGGAGTTATTTCTGTATCCTTCTCTAGAGATTGCCCTTCATCCAGGGTCCAACATCTATATAGATCAGACCAAATAAGTATACCCCACAGCACGTGATGCGCTTCCCCACGGCTTTCCTAATCCGGTCTTCCCCGCATACTTTACTGGACGGAGTACATAATCCATCCTGACTCCCTCGCATCTCGGAAAACCACGGTGAAACCTGCGGGGAGGTGGGAGTTCTTGGTTTAAATACTCCCTCTCCCCATTTCATCTTTCCATAATTCAAACAATCCATTGCTCTTCCCCCTGTGCTCGGCATTGTTGCCCGTCAATCGTCACTGGCTACATTCATACTTATTATTTAGCACTTACCATCTCTCTTGGGCGTTAGCCGACGCATCACATTTATCGAAAAATGAGTCTCCGAACAGCTATGTCCCTGCCACGGAGGGCGACTTGCTTCCATGCGTCCGCAGTGGATCCCCGACGCTGGCCGTCCAGCAAGGCCCGAGCTTTCTCCACAACCATGCACCGTGATGCGACGTGGGGCTTTGTCGGATTGGGGCAAATGGGTACGTTGTGAGATCTGCGGCCGGGACCCGAGGACCCGAGGAAATTCGGCTATGCAATGGACTATAGGCTGTTTGTATTGCGTTCGCATTGGCTGACTGTCCCAGGCTATCATATGGCCAAAAACCTGCGCGCCAAGATTCCCGCATCCGATACATTGATTATTCGCGACGTTAACGAAGATGCCATGAAACGATTTGTGGCGGAGGCCCGAGAGACTGCACAAAGCAATGGCGCAGGCGCCAATGAAGGCCAAGTTGAGATCGCTCAGAGTGCGCGAGAGGTCGCCGAGAAATCAGTAAGTGGTTACCTACCGTGTGGGCTCAGCCTGGCTTCCGATAGCTTGGCTTATCTCTGTCTTGCTACTTAGATAGTCATGGTTACCAGTCTCCCAGAGTCTCAGCATGTGATTGAAGTGTTCCACTCCATCCTTAAACATGGAGCGCTGCCACCACTCGAGCAAGAGCGGCTGTTTATTGACGCATCTACCATTGACCCCGTCACATCCAAAGATATTGCAAACGCCATCCACACCACGCAAACCGGCCGCTTCGTGGATGCCCCCGTATCAGGAGGTGTGGTCGGTGCTCGCGCGGGAACGTTGTCATTCATGTTCGGCGCTTCTTTACAGACAGACGAGCAGCTTGAGCGCATTCGCGATGTCCTCGCTTTGATGGGCAAGAAAGCCTGGCATCTTGGTGAGCCCGGTGCTGGGGTGTCCGGCAAGCTCGCCAACAACTACATTTTGGCTCTAAATAATATCGCCACTGCTGAGGCTATGAACCTCGGCGTTCGCTGGGGACTCGACCCCAAGGCTTTGGCGGATATGATCAATTCCTCGACTGGTCGTTGCTGGCCTTCTGAGATTAACAATCCTGCTCCTGGTGTCGTTGAAACAGCCCCTGCGTCGCGTGGATACGAGGGCGGATTCGGGGTGAGTCTCATGCACAAGGACCTTCGCTTAGCTCTTGCGGCTGCAGAACAGTCTCATACTCCACTCGCCCTGGGCGCTCAGGCTCGTGAGGTGTATAAGGCTGTTGAAGAGAAGCACCGTGGTAAGGATTTCTCGGTGGTTTACAAGTGGTTGCAAGAGAAGTCTCAATAGGTTCTTTTCATCTGTGAAGTTTCCTTATGAGTATTTTCCCTTTTGGATATCTCGATTCCCCAATTCAGTTGCTGCTGCTCTTTTTCATAGATGTTTGGGATATAAAATGTCGCAATTTAGCATTCTTCTCAAATTGAGTCTAGGGATTTTCCATGTCTATGTCTTCTGAACATATACAATATTCCAATATCAGAGGTACACACATATAGTTGTCTCCCATGTGACTTCCCTTTCCTTTTTCCCCAACATCCAAACTTCCCCATAGCTCTTTCTCGTATTGTTACGCTCTTTCCTTATCCAAGTCTGCCATTCTTTCTGCTTGGGAGGTTTCCTCCATCTCATCCTCCCATCTTCATCCCATCCCATCTCCATTCTGTCATCCCCATCCCAAGTTACTTTGTCATAGGTCTCGCCCTGACCCATTTATCCAATTTCCCATTCCAAGACCATCCAGACTTTCGTTGCCGTATACCTCATTCCCAATTACCTCCTCGTTGCCTCGAGCTATCATCAGACGCCTTGCAGCCTGAGAGAACAGACAACCGGTTACATCCTTGACCATAGGTAGGCCTTTTACTCACTTTTGGTCATTCTCGACGATCCTTCCAGTCTTTGTTTTGGCTGACCCTGGCATGCTTGAATAGCAGCCGGCATTTCTTGTCAGGAGTGTCTATATAATTTGGTGCAGGAAACCAGGTGAGGTTTCGTGCAGTTGAACCCACCCTATTAGACATTTTGTCAACTTAGGGCCGGAGGAGTTGTTCACCAAGGCCTCTTCCTTCGCATGCTTGTGAACCCAGGAGAACCAGCTGACATAGCTACTATCTGCCAGTGTACGCCCTCCATTATGCACAGCTCCCAGCATACGAGTTCCTCTGGCTCTGGTCAGACATCAAGCTCCCAGTCTGGACACTTCCAAAACGAGCCTCGTACACCCTATGGTCCCAGGTACCAGCAATCCACCAATCCGAGTTCTCGTGACAGCAGCGTTGCAGGCCTGACCAATCTCTTCAGAGGATTGAATTTGCAAAATTCACGACCCAAGTTCAACGGCCCAAAGGGCAACGCGTCCGTTCAGGTGAACACAAACATGGACTGGTCGAACACCAACCGTGCGTACAATAGCCCATTTATCCTGGTTCCTAATTCCACCGTTTTCAATGGCGTCCCGACCGTCTCTTCCTTTGTTCCCAACGGCATCTCTGGTCAGACTGATCAGATGGGTCAATTCTCTTATCTCCCAACGGGGGTTTATTCAAATGTCAACCCTGTTGTAGCTGGCGGATATTCGTCGTGGCCCTACATGATGAACTACGACATGCAGGATGGCACAACCAACAAGCAAGCTGCATGGAATATGTCCGAAGCCCAGAAAGGAGCTCAAGGAGATAACACTGGTCAAGTCCATTACTATTCATCGGCCCTTGTTCCTGGAATGGATGGCGGTTCCATGGCTGGTTACGCTTATGGGGGTATGGTTCCATCCCAGCTTGGGTCGCTCTCGCTTCCCCTTCAGATGATGAAGACTCCAAACGGGTACGTCGTTCAAGACCTGGAGGCTCTGACTCAACAGGAGCCTGCCATCCCACGCGCGGTGCCTGCCATGTGGACAAACCCATCTGAGCTGACACTCGCCAAATGTCTGGAGAACCGCGAGGGTATAACCAATGTCTACATCCGAGGGTTCCTGCCTGAGACCAGCGATGAGATGTTGCATGCTTATGCAGCCCGCTTCGGAAAGATTGAGCGTTGCAAGGCCATCGTGGACCTGGACACTAGTCTTTGCAAAGGGTACCTACTTTGCGAACGATTTTTCTCACGTCTTATTCTAATTCTTTGTAGGTTCGGGTTTGTTCAGTATTACAGCTTCGAATCCTGCGAGAATTGCATTCGTGGTTTCTTTTACCTTGGCTACCAAGCTAGCTTCGCCCAGAAGTCTCGCAACTCTCGCTTGAAGGATCTGGAGGACAAGTCTTCTACCAATATATACTGCACAAACATTCCAATCGATTGGACAGAAGCTGTGAGTTATATCAACTCCACCCTTCTCCTTCTCCAGTCAATCCTAATCAGGTTGTCAGGATCTGCGCCGTCATTTCGAGCCATGGCGTGTTGTTTCGGAGAAGATCAGTCGCGATGAGAAAACAGGCGTGAGCAAGGAAGTGGGCTTTGCACGGTAACAAAGCCAATTGCCTGACTCTCAGAAGCTGTTAGACGGAAGACTAAATCTCAATTCGCAGCTTCGAAAATCGTGATGTTGCCGAAAAGATCTTGACGGAATTCCACAACGTTACCAAGGACGATGGGGTGAAGCTACTCCTGCGCTTTGCTGATACCAAGGCGCAAAAGATTTTAAAGCAACAGAGCAATGAACGTCGCGCTTACCGCGCCGGAGAGTACAACTACTCGGTTGAAGTGGTGCAGGGATCAACCCCATCCCCCGGGATGAAACGCGGCTCTCATCTTACTCCAAACTCTCAAGTCAGCTATACATCTCCAGCTGGAGTGGGCTCTAACTGGACCCCAGCAACCTCAATTTCTCCTTGGTATGTCCGAAAATCTACATTGTATTGCAATCCAACCCACTCTAATTGAGCTCATAGCCACCCACGTATGAAAAACCCATCCAGCAGTGCACGGAGCAGCTCCTTGTCGTCTCGGAGCCTGAATGCTCTTGATCACACGCCCGCCTATCGCAGTCGAGCCTTCTCCCTGAGCCGTCGCTCTTACACTGATCTATCTGGTGGTTCTTCAAAGACCGTCATGCCGGACTCGCCGACCATGGACTCTCGCAAGGAGAATATCAGAGCGGGATCTGTATCCCCTGCTTCTTCTTCTCACATGATCATTCTCTCTCCGGCTCGCTCGTGCACTTAAGCCTGCTGTGCAATATGTCCTCATGCATGTCTGTATTTGCATGGGATGCTTTACGCCATCTTATCATCCGCAGTAAGATTGGCCAGCACCTGTCTACGGTGCTCCTTAGTGTTTAAATGCGCAGCATTTGTTACCATTCGCAGAATGTATCGATGATGTATGCCTTCGCCTTGCATTCTTTTAGAATTGTCCCACGACTCAAGACTCATGATTCACGACATGATATTCGGTTGTTTTTCTGTTTCCGACTCATTGCAGTATTGTTATACAACCCAACACGGTATCATTACGGAGTTCACTTTGCATTTTTATGGAGTTTGATGGGAGGATGGGGCCTGCTTTTTTCTTTTTCTTTTCTTTTCGCAGTTATACGGACTTCGCATGATTTCAGCAATATGTGACAGACAAGATGCATGTTTCAAAGACTTCGTTCAAAGAACGCTATCGCACCTTATTGGGTTGCGCAGTCTAATATGATATTATTTCAAGGCCAAAACTACTTCACGGAAGTGTCCATATTCAAGATCCAAGGCGCATGAGCACAGCTGTAATGTGCAAAGCAATCTATCCGAAAAGGCCCATGAGATATGAATCTCAATCTATACACAAGAAAATCCACACTATTCAAGTCAATTGCGCCCAAGTCTCTCCTCCAGATCCTCAGTGAGCTGGTAAGCAGGCAGATACTGTCCATCCGCCTCCACGCCAACCCGCAATCTCGGATTAGGATGAGTATCAGAGGTGCCGCCAAGACTGGTATATCCCTCATCATAGAGCGAACAATATCTCAAATCCAGATGCCGGATGAACGCCCAAATCTCCGCATAATGCCAATCAATCACGGGATGCACGCGCACAAAATCCGGCCACCCCCATCCGTCCGATCGAAGTGCGTCAGCTGCGCTCCATGCGGATCCGTTCGCCGCGTACCAACAAATATCGCCCGAATCCCAGGGTGCCGCGCCAGATAATCCTCAAAGCTAGAGCGGAGCGTCGAAGCCGGCGGCGCAGTCGTATACTTTGTAATAGCGAGGTGATAGGCTTCCGCCGATGAGATGACGAAGTCTTCGACTTCATCGAAGGGATCAGGCGGGAGTGCGTATATCGCCGGAATAACCGTCGCAGCGGCTATTTGGGCCTCAGTGTCGAGGTCTGCGGAGGGGCTTGTGTCGTTTGCATTTACATTTGCCTCGGCATCGGAGGGATGAGATTCATTGCGGGCGCGCGTTGGATGCAACCCGGCCAGAAACAGAATTAACAGGACTAAGCAGTCTTTGCCGCCGTTGTAGGAGACGGATAGTTCCGAGAGCTTGTATCGCTGGAGTGCGGTGCTGACTACTTCTAGCGAGATCCGCGTTTGCCGTTGCACCGAGGCTAGCAGCGTGTCCGGAGCGTGAGATTCGTTTAAAAAGGATTGCACGCGGGCATGGATGCGTGCGATCACGACGGGGAGAGGAGGGACGGTTTCATCGTTGGTTTCATCGGTGTCTTTGTTGGTGTGGGCTGTTCCATTCGGCTCGGGTTCTTGATTCGAGGTTTGTTTCAATTGGGATGTTGATGATAGTGGTGGGAATGGTTTGAGGTGATCTTGCGGCCGGAACGGCGCGGGCTTCGCAATCGGTTCAGTCATTTTGTTGGTGAGAGGTTGACAGGACGAGGTTCGGGGCGGGGTGTGGGTTTCTCGGGGAGACACAACTTAATCCACTGTGGGGATCTAACTGTCATGTATAGACCTCGGGATAGTATTCTACATGTATACACATGTGTACGTAGGCTCTGCAAGATGTGCAGAGATTGGAAACTTCTCGAATTCCCCCGTCTCCCCGCAATTTCTCGGATTCTCGGTGGAATTCGGTAGATTCTCATGGATCTGGAGTATCGAGAACCTGGACATGTACGATCTTACAATTTACTGAATACATCGTTGGAAGGGAAAAAAGGAAATGCTTAATTGAGGCCGTGGCCGGTGACAAGTCATGTAGGTAGATCCCCAAACTCCCGTAACGCTAAGGGAAAAGAAAAAGGAAGCCGAAATCAGCCCAACACCTTCATCTTCTTCTTTTTCTTCTTCTCATCACCGCCGGATTTGCGCCCCTTCTGGAAATCGCGCCAGCTGCCAATTCGTTCTTCCCGCGTATCCTCCCATTTCTTGTCATTGTCGCGCTTCCGCTTGCGCGCCTCAAGCTCTTCCTCTTCCTTGCGTTGCTCACGACCTTCCTCCTGTAAGCGCGCTTTGAGTTGTCGCCGGCGTCGCGCTTCTTCTTCCAATAGCACTTGGACTGTCTTCTTCCGCCACTCGACCTTGAACTCTTCGGTTTTCAACTCGGGGGAATCGAGTGTGTACTTGTGTTCGCGGATCAACAGGCGGCGCGCGTCGGATATACATTCATCCAAGTATTCGCGCTGCTTCTCATCTAGAAGAGCTGTTTGTGCTTTTTTAATTCGATCGAAGGCATCTGGAGCAGCGGGGTTCTTGGTCTTGTCGGGATGGATCAGAAGTGAAATCTTGCGGTATTGGACTTTAATGTCTTTTTCTGTCACTCCGGGTTGCAGGTCCAGAACGGCGTAGCTGCAGTAGGTTAATATTTGTAGAATATATAGAGGGACAGTCGTTGTTTTCAGAGCTTAGAGGGGATTGAACTTACGAATCGAGGCTAAATGCCTTGCGAATGCGATCGATCTCAACATCCTGTGTCGCGTGTCAGTCCGAGTATAGATATGCACTGTGCAGAGAGGCAATTACCTTGTTGTATTCGGTGGCCTCTTTCTCAAGGGATTCGAGGAAATCCTGATCATCGTCTGACATATTGGCTTTTGTGGGTTCTTTTGAGGTAGACATGTTTCTGTCGCCCTTAAGATTCACCTGGTCAAGTATGATAAGACAGCGCCGCGGGCTTATCAGCTGCTGAGTCATCACAGAATCGCCAGGACCTCGTGGGGGTTCAGGTGGCAGCGACACCAAAGAACTATTGTTCACTTATACCTCTCTCTTAACTGAAAATTCGATGGATCACATCTAGTGGCCTCCAGATTGATGTTAGACACTCTTTATATAAAACAAAACAGAAATCCCTTTTTTCAAGGCATCAAAACATTTACTCTAGCGATATGCACCTGGCGAGTCACTCACCGCCTCCCCTACCGCCTTTATTTTTCGCTCCCAAGAAGAAAAAAAAGATGTTTTCACCGCCCGCTAACTTTCAAGATTCAACTCAAACCACATCATGGCGCCCCGAGCAGTTAAAGGGAAGTCAAAGACTCACCAGGACACAGGGAGGGTCTTGAAGCGAAAGCGTGGTGAGGATAACTTAGCCACCCTCATCAAACAGGTGGAGGACCTCGATCTCAAAGCTCCCATCAAAAACTTCTCCGATCTCCCACTCTCCGAACCAACAGCCAAAGGTCTCGCAGCCTCTCATTTCAAAACTCTTACCGATATTCAATCGCGTGCTATCAATCATGCATTCAAGGGGCGCGACATCCTCGGTGCCGCGAAAACCGGTAGCGGAAAAACCCTCGCCTTTCTAATACCCATTCTCGAGAATCTCTATCGCAAGAAATGGACAGAGTTGGATGGTCTTGGCGCACTCGTTCTTTCGCCTACGCGTGAACTAGCGATTCAGATCTTTGAGGTGCTTCGCAAGATCGGAAGATACCACAATTTCTCTGCTGGATTGGTTATTGGTGGAAAGAGTCTGCGCGAGGAACAAGATCGCCTGGGACGTATGAACATCCTGGTTTGCACACCCGGTCGTATGCTGCAACATTTGGATCAGACGGCTATGTTCGAGACGAATAATCTGCAGATGCTGGTGCTGGACGAAGCCGATCGCATCATGGATATGGGTTTCCAGAAGACCGTGGATGCTATCCTTGACCATCTCCCCAAACAGCGCCAGACTATGCTGTTCAGTGCCACACAGACCAAGAAGGTCGGTGATTTGGCTCGTTTGAGTCTGCAAGAACCCGAATATGTCTCGGTCCACGAAGCAGCCGCCTCCGCCACTCCCTCCACTCTCCAACAACACTATACCGTCACTCCACTACCGCAGAAGCTCGATACCCTTTGGAGTTTCATTCGCAGCAACCTCAAATCTAAAACGGTGGTCTTCTTGTCATCGGGCAAGCAAGTCCGATACGTATACGAATCACTAAGACAATTGCAGCCTGGTATTTCTTTGCTCCACTTGCACGGACGGCAGAAGCAGGGAGGACGACTTGATATCACCACAAAGTTCTCTCAAGCTCAACACGCCGTTCTTTTCGCTACCGATGTTGTTGCTCGTGGTCTGGACTTCCCCGCTGTCGATTGGGTTATCCAGATGGACTGCCCCGAAGATGCCGACACCTACATTCATCGTGTTGGACGGACAGCGCGTTACGAGCGTGTGGGCCGTGCGGTGCTCTTCCTAGATCCTAGCGAGGAGAAGGGATTCCTCAAGCAGCTAGAGCAAAAGAAGGTACCCATTGAGAAGATCAACATCAAATCGAACAAACAGCAGAGTGTCAAGAACCAGCTTCAGAACATGTGTTTCAAGGACCCCGAGCTGAAGTACCTGGGCCAGAAAGCTTTCATCTCCTACGTCAAGTCGATTTACGTGCAAAAGGACAAGGAGACCTTTAAGATCAAGGAACTTCCGTTGGAAGAGTATGCAGCTAGTCTGGGTCTTCCCGGTGCTCCACGTATCAAGTTCATCAAGGGTGACGACGCGAAGGAGCGCAAGAACGAATCCTGGAGAATGGCGCATATGTCCAGTGATGATGACTCGGACACCGAGAAGAAGGACAAGAAGGACGAGAAGGAGGTGCGGACCCGGTACGACCGTATGTTTGAGCGACGCAATCAGGGCGTGCTGGCGGAGCACTACTCAAAGCTTATCAACGACGACGGCACGATGGTGGCTATCGATGCCCCCAAGGACGCTGGCGCAGAGATCGACGACGAGGCCGACGAGGATGCCGACTTCCTCTCAGTCAAGCGCCGATTCGCCGCCGGCGATGCAGACCTCGGCGAGAAGAGCGATTCCTCCGACTCGGAGGAGTCCGATGCCGAGCCAAAGACCACAGATGCCCGAGGTGTCAAGATGGTGCACTTGGACGGTCAGGACCCTCTCATCATCGACTCGAAGCGACGCGAGAAGCTGCTCAAGTCGAAGAAGAAGCTGCTCAAATTCAAGGGCAAGGGTACGAAATTGGTCTACGACGAGGAGGGTGTTGCCCACGAGGTGTACGAAATGGAAGACGAAGCTATGTTCAACGCCCGCGGCGATGCCAATGCCCAGCGCGAGAAGTTCCTCGAGAGCGAGACTGCCCGTACACAGCAAGCCGATATCGAGGACAAGGAGGTTATGCGCGAGAAGCGACGCGAGAAGAAGGAGAAGCGCAAGGCGCGCGAGCGTGCCGAGGCCGAGGCCGCGATGTCGGAGGAAGAAGGTGGTTTCTCGCATCTCCCCCATGTGCCTTTCGAGATTCCCGGCTCCGATTCAGACGTCTCGGAGCGCGAGGAACCTCGGCCTAGCAAGAAGCAGCGTGTTTCTTTCGCCGAGCCGGACAGCGACGAGCCCAAGAGCAGGCAGAGCCAGGCTTCCAAGTCTATCGAAACTCTGGGAGATTTGGAGGCTTTGGCCAGTGGATTGCTTGGTTAATGTACATTTTCATGTTTTTATGGGTTAAGGTCTTTGGCGTATGTACCTCCAGAATCTCTGGAGGGTTTAAAAAGCATCAGCGAATAATTGCCGTATCATATCGTCTAAATAAACTCTTCCAAGTCCGCTAGTTAACGTGCCCTTGTGCCTATAAATGAGCTATCGACTATTCAAGAGGCTAAACCCCTATCAAATTGCCCCGAGGCCAATCAGCACGTGGTGGAGACAACGATTTCCTTGACACACCCACGCATTTTCGACGGTCCAGCCTCCACTCATCGATGGCCTCAATCACGCCATCGGGGCAGTTCATCAACATGTCGCGTTTTTCCCTTTTTTTTCCATTTCCTTCATATTCCTGGGCATCTTGATCTCGACTGTGAACAGTCGATGTATCCGATAGGCTATCAACGTTGTGGGTCAACTTAGGGCTGAAACATCAGGTAAGGGACAAGACCCTTTTTTGATATGTATTCATGTTACAGTGCTCTAATATAATGTCAAGGATACCTCTGTATTATATCTCTCCACACAATGGCCGACATCGAGAAATACCCGGCAGCAGAGCCATCTAAGGTTCCAACTACAGACTATGAGTTCCAAACAAACCCCATTGTCAACGCAGACAAGCTAGCGCGTCGCTTGTCGGGGCGGCAGGTCCAGATGATCGCCATTGGCGGTACCATCGGTACTGGTCTGTTCCTCGGAACGGGATCGTCCCTCTCCAAGGGTGGGCCTGCTTCGATGCTGATTGCATACGCGATCTGTGGTGCTATTGTCTTTATCACTATGCTGTGTCTCGGTGAAATGGCTGCCTTTATGCCTGTTGCCGGTTCTTTCTGTACTTATGCTGGGTGAGTATGGCCTGACTTTGGTTTGACATGGTTACTGACTTATTTTACAGTCGCTTTGTGGATGATGCGCTTGGATTCGCATTGACATGGAATTATTGGTTCAATGATGCCGTCTCTACGGCGTCAGATATCATTGCTTTACAGCTCTTGTTGCAATATTGGACAGACAATTTTCCAGGTTGGGCAATCAGTCTCATCTTCTTGGTTGTTGTCATTGCCTTAAACGTCATGTCTGTGAGAGTTTATGGCGAGGTATGTGTAGATGATTTCCACTTGATTGCCCTTGATCTGACCGTTTTGATCTATAGATTGAATACTGGTTGAGTTTACTCAAAGTCATCACCATCATTGTAAGTGCGATCCGCTTATCAAACCACCCGCACACCCAGCTAACTTCCTCTCCAGATCTTCATCATCCTCGGAATCGCTGTCAACTGTGGCGGAAATACCGACCACAAATACATCGGCGGCACAAATTGGAACAAAGGCGAGGCACCCTTCGTCGGTGGAATCGGCGGCTTTGCATCGGTCTTCGTCACAGCCTCCTTCGCATAGTATGTTAACCCATCTCATCAATGCTTCAATTAATTGAGCTTGGTTCTAACAATCAAACAGCGGCGGCACCGAATCCATCGCCATCACAGCCGGCGAAACCCAGAGTCCCGCGAAAACAATGCCGAAAGTTGTTCGCAATGTCTTTTGGCGTATTGTTCTCTTCTACCTCCTCTCAATCCTTCTTATCGGCCTGAATGTACCATATGACTACCCCGACCTCTCAAACGGCGATACGAAGACCAGTCCTTTCACAATCGTCTTCCAGCAAGCCGGTTCCGCAGTTGCTGGCAGCTTTATCAACGCCGTTATCATGACTTCTGTCATCTCCGCTGCCAACCATGCCCTCTTCGCCGGATCTCGCCTTCTGTTTACTCTCGCTGTCGATGGGTATGCGCCCAAATTCTTCGGCCATCTTAACCGTTTCCGCGTGCCGTGGGTGGCTGTCCTTGCAACATCCGTGATCAGCGGTCTCTGTTTCGGCGCCAGCTATATCGGCGCTGGAAAGTTGTGGTCCTGGCTGCAGAACATCGTCGGCGTCTCGAACCAGCTCTCATGGATTTGTATCTGTCTTGCTTCTCTGCGATTCCGCTCGGCAATCCGGGCTCAGGGTATTGAGCATCTTCTTCCTTTCAAGAATTGGACTTATCCGTATGGCCCGATCTTTGCTGTTGGGCTTAATATTGTTCTTGTCCTTGTTCAGGGATGGAAGTGCTTCAGTCCGCATTTCAAGAGGGTCGATTTCGTCTCGTACTACATTGAGATTCCGATCATGATATTCATGTTCTTGGCTTGGAAGCTAATCAAGAGAACTAAATTTGTGAGGAAGTCTAATATGGATTTGAGAACGGATCGCTATGATCCTTCTCAGGAGGATGGAGCTGAGGGTCTGGTGACCGAGAAGAAGACAGGTGTTTGGGGTAAAGCTCAGCGGTTTGGGCAGTGGTTGTTCTTTTAGTCCTGCATTTTGTTAATTTCCTTATGATACCTTATGTGTTATTCCTGCTGTACCATACCCTATATATACGTGAAACATGGTTTAATGTTTATCTTCTATACATTTTGATTCTCTTATTCTGTGTTCTTAGCACTGCACTGATTTACAGAGCTCGAAGTAGCATTAGACTACACCTCCAGGCTGTTGTATTGACAGTACGACCATAATCAAGTAAAAGGTTCAGTCGATTGCTAATTTGCGAGATTATCGGCTCCAAATAATATGACTAGATCAGCGGAAACTTCAACAATTGACACAAGCGAAGACATTCCGGAACAGTGATTGATCAAAAATCAGACGTTTCTTCCACTTCTTCCCCCTCTTGGGCAAGATATCACAGCCCTCAGCCTAAATATGGCAGCTCTTCTATTCGGCTAAGCCGTGCCAGGGTAAGCCTCGAGCAGAGCCTGAAGCTGTGTACCTAGCGGTGTGTAAGCTGTATCAATGCGGTTCGCACACGATGAAGCCGCTTCTTTGACTTCGGCTGTATAGTTCTGTGTCTCTTGTTAGATCATGACTGAAAAAGATGTGGTTTTAAATGACCTCTAAGCCATATTGCGCTTGCAGGATATATCCATGCATTTTCACAGCGTTCTCTCCGTGTCCATTTTTCTCGTAGAACTCGCGTCCATCGGCCACATGGAGGTAGCCTAGCTGTGCCGTTGCAAACTGTTTGGGTAGAAGAGAACCCATGTTAGGCATTTGGTCCCCACAGAAGGTCGGGGTTGAACTGACTTTTTCATAAGCACTGCAAATAGCCGTCTGTTCCTCCGCCGTCGTATTGAAAGTACACTGCAGATCTTCATTGAAATGTCTGGTTTGACCTTCGAAGTTTTTGTAGATGGCCTGGACCAGAGGCATAATTAGTTTCCCAGAGCCCTTCCGTAGGATACATGGAGTTAATGCATAGGTTCAGGCTCACCCCGGTAGTATCGATGTTCTCATTTGAAGAATCGGTTACAGACTGCATCTTCTCCGCGTAATGCTGAACTGCAGTGATCGAGTTGAGAACATCATCTGCAGTGCATGTGGTCTGGGTCTGGCAAATTGCAAGGCCGACGAAGACCAAAATGCTCGAGATTGCTACAAAAGCCTTCATGGTTGTTTGGATAATCGGTCAAAGATCAAGCTATAGTTGTTGTTTGTCAGATGAGATGAGAGTTGAGTAAGGAAATGGTCCGCACTGCAGCTTTATATAACAAGCCATTCCTCGACACAGGGAAGTGGCTATGTTGATACAGCGGGCTTTCCCTTGCTTCAGTACGAATGCACTTCCATGGCTGTGCTTTGGTCCTTATCCAGATCCATCTCGTACGTATGAAGCAAATATCTGAATAGTATTCCGAAGTCTTCATCCCTATTGATCTGACCGTTGATGCTCCACGGTTGATCCTGATGTCAAATTCAAGCCGAGGAAACGACTATCCCTGTTTTTATTTCAATGTCAGGGTTTATATAGTGTGAATTCTTCCATTCAAAACAACAATTTGAATCCTCGGGTCTTGTCAAGCAGATTAGAGCTTCCACGGGAGTTGCACACCCAGAGCCGGTCTGTCCAATAAAAATATATTCGCCTCTATCTGTAACGTAGGACTCGGGACTACAGGTGTTCATGTCTTTGGTATTCCTCCGATACTATTACTTTATATTTATCTTCCGGTAATCCCATCCCGCAAGCTTCACCGACACTAGAATGGACGTCATCGTCAAGATGGTTCCTATAAGTCTTACCTTTGTATTATTTCCTTTGTGTCGCAACGGCAACCTTGAAAGCAACCCCACGTCCTGCTGCAGCTTATGTCAATCTATGGATCCTTCCAGGATTGACGTGCCGCGGCCACTTCGAGTATGATGAATGACATTATTACTACATAATATTCAAGTAAACAGAAATGCTATACGGTTCAACTAACTTTTGGCCCCAATCTACGCATCAACATCCACTCCGCAAGTAGACTGAATCTATTGGAACTTATAAGAATATTTCATGTGAAATGAAACAAAAAGAAAAAAGAAACTCCGATAGGGGGAATCGAACCCCCGGCTGCCGTGTGAGAGACGGCGATGTTAGCCACTACACCATATCGGACGGATGTGATAAACAAGGCGCTTTTTGAATATATAATATACACAAATATTTAGGAGGTATCGAAATGTATCATAAAATATCAATACATTAAGATATGCGGAGTGCAGAGAGCTATAGAAGAAGAGAGCCGGGACAACCAAGAGAGTAAGAACCGGAGAAGCCGGGATATATCTCTGTCAACACAGCATCTTACCAAGGTATCTTCTTTACCCATTTTTAAAACACCAAGAGCGTAACCTTTTCTACGGATAATTTTGATTCAGGGTTGTTGACTAACATCATCAGTCATCAGAAGTTATACATAGAAAAGTCGCTTGCACAGAGTCTGCTTTTTCCGCCTTTTTCCGCCGTCTAGAATACACTGGAAAGGGGAAAACTACCGTAAAGATATCAAGAAACCCCGGGAAGCCCACCGAAAAAGCTATTGAAAAGACTGCTGAAAAGACCACTAAAAAAACCACTAAAAAGCCCTAGAAGAAAGACATCATAGGGCCGCAGAAGCAGTCGTCTACACTTGTCATCTTACGTCTATAAATCGTCATTGGGTGTATGACTATATATTGACGGGCAGAGAATTTAACAACAGCTTTCTCCCATCTCCAGAATCTGACATCAAAATGGAAGACAAGTACCTCCCTTTTCTATACTATGGTCTCGGTGTTATAGCTACAGCTATTGTCTATTCTACCACCATTGTTCTTACAAATTGGCGAATGCGTCGATGCCGTTGTTGTGTCCTTCATGATCTTGTACCGAGTGAAGGGAGCAGTCGCGGAGATACCAATGCCTCTCCGGCTATCGATTTGGCTATCATCACCACAAAGCCTGATCCCCTGAGATCGGCTATAGATGGAAATATTTCGATCCACACCGCCGATGACCAGTTCACTCATTCTTCAATTCGCAAACAAGCCGCGACCATATAGATATGGCAACTCGGTAATCAAGCCGGAAAGGAAGATACCCTTTGAACCGGCACTTTCTCTCTTTCTTTTGTGATGTCTGCAAGATTCCACGAGGACTATGTCACTGACCGGTCCCCGGATCTGGAAAGCTGCCAGGAGACTTCGTTGATCGCGCGCAACATCTATTTATTCGATCTTCGCCAGCTTTTTGTGCGGTAATCCGCCTCGATCTATGTAGTGCTGACCCCTGTCACCAAAGGTGTCTTGTTACCGAGACAGGTTCAGGAAATTTTTGATAGTAATAAGACCCGCGTTGCCGCTCGGCTACATGGATGCAAACTCGAGATATCGGGTACTCGATTCTATTTTAAGGGGCAATAGAGTATTGCGATGAAGATATATAGCAAAACATGGCGCTTACGACAATGGAGAATCAAATCGGTACTATACTGTGATTGTTAGATAGGATTCTAGTGCGATGTATTTGATCCAGACCGTTGGTGGCCTGGTTTGTCTGTCTAGGCCACTCGTTCTCCCAGACGCGTGAACAACTCTACTTCCATCCTGTGTCCAGCATCTGGCTGCTCGAGGATTTGACCTACATCATCGCTGCCAAGGTCATCTTCCCACACGGCCTGAATGTCGGCGTTGACCTGACCCACAGCGGCGAGTTTCGAGCATTTCGAACAATCAGAAGGCAGCTTTGGATGGCTGGGATTAGTTCTATGGTTTTCAAAGCTGCACGAGTGCTAATTCGGGGTCTGCCCTAGATTCATGGCATTCGTGAAGTTCTAGAATACGTTAAATCTCACGCATGAATCTACCTGCCGAGCCGATCTCAAGTCGCATCAATACAATTTTACCTTCGCCTTTACATATAAGCCATCTTCCGTTTCGAGTACAATTGCCTACTGAAATTTACTTGCAACTGAGAATGTGAAGTTGGATTATAGGTAACCATTGAATTTAAGAACTCTATCTCTTTAAATAAAAGCAGAATGGGCCATCATGCCCCAAGCCTTTACCCTCCATCACGCCGGCGAGAAGGTTGTCATTGACATAACGGAAATGGTCAAAGATAGGTCGGTCGTCATAGATCATCGCTGCAGAAGCTGTTCCGCCGTACACCATTTCACGCACCTATACGAGATCACTTAGTTTGAGCTAAAACCGAAAACAGAAACAAAAGAAAACAAAAAGGTGTGGCATCAAGGGAGACCTACACTGGCAAATCCCCATTGCCCCCAGCTAACTCGCTTTCCTCCCTGGTCGATAATCACAGGATCGACATCTTCAAGGGTCCTGAATGACTTTCCGACCCATTTGATATCCGCTAACTGCGTGGCAACTGGATGTCCTGTATCAAAATACCCCCCGTTCCAGTCACCAAGCAGCTGCTCGGGCTTAGCCGGAGGGAGTTGTTTGAAGAGATCGTCCATCGTCTGCGGATTAACTTTCCGGTTGGCCTCAATAGCGGCAAGGTATCTTTCTTGGGGACTGTGAAGGTCAATACCTCCATATAACTCGATTCAAAAGTGTAGCACCTACCTAGACATTGTTGAAAAAAAGGTATTGTAGTGGAGTTTAGAAAGTAAGATATCTCATGAGGATAGATGCATTTCAATGTTATATATAGTTGGAAAGACGAATGACAAGTATTAATCGAACAGAAAGTCTCCGAGGCTTTCATTTGCCATCACCCTCCCATTGGAAATCCATGTGGGGTTCACACTTTCCTAATCATCAAGCATGGGCAGTGAAGTAAAATGCTCTAGAAGAAAATTTCTCCGAACGAAACCAAATCCCGGATCGGGATTTAAGATTGGCAACGAGGGACGTCGGAGTCGGGTCAACTGGAAGCTTATGGTAGTTGGAGACCCACATTGCCGATGCGCCCTGAAGAGTTGCCCTAGCTATCTATATTGATGAGATCTTTCTGCTTTATAATACTGCTTCGTGTGATTAAAAGCTTCTAGTCAATTTGGATATCGGCTTGGTCTTCATAGTCCATAGCAATCTTCTCTGCCATTACTTATTCTGGTGTGAAGTGTATATGTGGCCGCTCCACTTACTATGAGAGAAACAAAAGCAGTTTCGATCGCTGTATTTTTCCCTTGTTCACCCAAAGCCCATCAAAGCTAGAGCGGCCATCACGGTTGATCTACAATCAAGTATGGTGGGATTGAGTTTCTGACCTGCGCCGTGATTTCTGCGGTGAATCCATGCTCACCCTGCCAGTCACGCATTGTGGTACCTTTACGAAAATGCCCTGCCAGATGATCAGTCCGCTCTGCCCAACTAGTCAGTCGCTGATCACAAAAGCCACAACGGCATACGAAAGGAGGAGCTTGGCCTCGCCAGCTATGAAGAGATGGAACTTTTGTCAAATGATGAATCAGCCGAAGGTGTTGTACTAGATGGTCCTTGCGATTAAATGTACGCATCACCCCGACGCAGGCACTGTGGTTGTGCACCTCAAGATGTCCTGGCGTGGGTTCTGGGTTGAGGCAATACGCGCAAATCTCATGCCCCGTGACCGGGTCATTCATGATGCCACTTTGGGGAGCACAAGTCCAAGCCTCGAGGTCGAGATGGAGTGATTTCTCATGACGGGCCCAATCATATTTGTTTTTAAACTTGTGAGAGCAAAATGTGCAACAGAAAATCCGTTTTTTGTCGCCGGGGTGCTCGTTACTTGATATCTGTGCACAAGTAGGGCTGGTATCATTTGTAGATTCTGCTTGCCCTTCAAAATTTTGAGTTAATATAGTAGAATTTTCCGTAAAGATAGAGGCATCAAGCGTACTAGTTCCAGGTGCAATAGAACTCTGTTGGTAATGGCCGAGGTTGCTTATGTTTCCAGGCGATGTATCCGAAGGCAGCCCTGCTGTCTGTGAGATCATGCCAAGTGCTGGGATCGGCATAGGGATTTTGTCCTCTTCGCCGACCTGGGCGATCACAGAGAGTTCTGGTATCTTTGTCAGTTAATCATTGTCGACGAGATTGCAGCAATTTGTTTCAACAATGAAGAATCGCTCAAGTCGAACTGACCTTGATTTGATTCCGACCCCACTGAGGAGAGGCTCATAAAATTTGGCCAAGTGGTAGCAGACCCATGTGTGTGAGAGGACGATGCATTTTGATCCCCTGGAGTTGCGCGTTCCGGGGACAAGGTTTCATTCTGAGGCCATAGCACACTTTCAACGTAAATGATTTAATCAGTAATCTCAAGTGCGTACACACTGAAATGAGTAGCAGATACACACATACCTTTGTCTTTGCTGGTCACTGTCTCGTGCTTTTTTGACTTTTTTGACTATCACCGACCGAAATGGCCGAGGAAAGGGGTCATCGTAGTCCATACTCAAACCAAGAGCCAAGAGTACAAGGTTGTTGTGAAGCGATTTGATTTCTTACCACGCGTAGGGTGTATACAGGGTGTGTAGACGAGGTACGCAGGGATATGGCGGCCTCCAGCCTGTAGGCTTAGTCATGATACTTTCTGGTCCTTGAGGCTTAGGACTAGTGGTGGTCGGACAGAAAACAGTAAGACTTGTATTATAACGAATATACCGACAGAGTGATGTTTCGAATACTCAGACTCTAGACATCCTAAGAATAAAGCCTGTGGTAGAAGTGTTGCCCTTGATATACGTAGTGCTGACGTTGAAAATCAGGAAACTGGTTCTAGTTGGTTGGAGTGATAAGGCCTGACTGGTGCTCGAGGAATATAGAAAGTACATTTGCCAGATCAATGATCCAAATTTCTTTATCTCGAAATATAATAGCAATTATAGAAGAAATTGGGCTATCTCAGATACGCCAATGGCTCACTTCCCAAATTGGGAGTTCCAGAACTCTTCCAATCAATAAATATACACAAACTCATCGTTTTCCTTGTCCGTGATATCCTTAAAGGGCATGTCTTCAACTTGTGCCCCCTGAACATTACTATCGACTCCAACCTCGGCGGTCATAGAGGTATCCTTGATATCACCAGCTTTACCATTGGCGATTCTGTGCTTCTTGTGCTGCTTGTTCAAGAACCAAAGGTTCAGGAATTGAATACCCACGCAGCCAAGCAAGGCAACGAAGAGGCCGAGCACAGCACGCGTACCGGGAAGATAATTGGGAGCCTGATCAGCGGTGAACAGGAGGGGACCCGAGAGGGCACCCGCGGAAGTACCAGCCTGGTAAAGTGCAACCATGCTGGACACCTTGGCAGCACCGGCCGTGTTTCCAACCACCCAAGACAGAAGAATGGGATTGGCGGCATAGATAAAAGAAGTCAAGTAGTAGGCAAAGAGTAGCGGTCCCTGGTTTTTCTTCACGCCATGGGGAAGTGCGTAAAGAAGGGCGATTCCCACCACCACAGGAAGCATGAAAGCAGCCAAAACGGCAGACTTGAGCTTCGCTTTGTGAGAAGCCCAGCAGCTCAGGATAATCACAATTGTGGTAATAGCTCCATAAGGAATGTTTAATAGAGCAGCTTGGAACTTGTCGAATCCGAAACCAGTCACGATAAGAGGACCAAAGAGACTAGGCAAGGCCGAACCCATGTTTGGGAGCAGGGCCATCGTAACGAAAAGCCAGCTCTTGGGTTCCAAGAAGACCTCAAGAGCCTGCTTCCACTTGAACTCGTAGGATGTTGAACTATTCTGGTTGGCACGGAGGCGCTCCACGGCCTGGTGTCGCTCGTTTTCGGTAAGGAAACGGGCCGTAGTAACATCATTGTCAAGCTTCCAGTAGATGAATGGCGCGGTGACGATAGTGATAAGACCAACAAACAGGAAGATACTATAAAATAGTTAGTGGTGTTTTATCAGTAAAACGATCTTGGGTAACTTGCATCTGCCACGGCTTCAACACATCAGACTTAATATGGCCAAGGCCATAAGCCAACGAAGCAGCCACCATAGTACCTGTGCCATTGCCAGAGTACCAAAGAGCGATACGAATTGGCTGTTCAATCCGGCGATACCATCTACCGGTGAGAATGGTGAAGAGAGGCATACATCCGGCCTCGAATAGACCCATGAAAAAGCGAGCGGCGATGAAGGTTGAGAAAGTATTGCAAGCAGCCATACATGCCACCGCGATACCCCATCCGAGAATCATAGTTGGCATAAGAATACGGGGGGGGACATTAACCAGGATCCACGCGGAAAATGGCTGCCACGCTAGTTGCGCGGCGGGAGCAATCGTTCCAATGAGGGAATACTGGTTCCCCACGAGACCCATATCAGACTGAAGGTTGAACAGTGCCGCCGTTCCCAAAACACCTTTGTCCAAAATCTAATAGACAGTCAATGAGAATCAACTGTGACATCTTGGGTATCACTGGGTGTGTCTTACCTGTAGGAAGTACACCCAGATGAGGATGAGGAGGATGACTCGATCAGTCTTTTTCTTGATTCGATCATTCTATAAACCATGGTCTCATGATGAGCGATGTTCTTCTGTTAGGAAGTGTTCAGGTGGAATGTACCTCTTCTTGGGTGACCGTGATCACCACACCTTCCACGACCTCCTTTGCCGATGATGCATCAATCTCTACCTTGGGAGAATCCATTTCGCCAAAGGGTTTGATATTCTGGTCGGCCATATCAAGTGTCTATCGCCCCCCTGCGACTTGGTTGCGAATGCAAGAACGTTGGAAGAGAGAGGTATGGTAGGATGGTTGGATGCTCTGTCAAGGAAATGCCCCGGATCTTATATTCCCACAAATTACTCCTCTCCCGATAACACAGCGCCCCTGATAACATCTCGATAATATTTGGGTCCATTTAATTAAACGGCCAATCTGTTGCCTTGATTTCCGCGTAGGCCGCTTAGCCAAGTTTAAACTCCCCGGATTGGGACATAGCGCTAGTTCTCCATCCAAGCTGGTCCGGGGTCCCGTGAAGCGAGCATCGGAACTTCCTTTGGACCGTTGCCTGATAGAGTACAGACCTGTTTCATTGGACCGTAGAGTTCTTTTTTGATTTCAATTAATTCCCACGCTTTGGTATAGCCTATCGGTTAGGAGAATGCTACTTACGGTTGGAAGATCAACACGATTAGTATCCACGCAACCAATCAGTTTCACTATTTCCGTGCGGAGATACAAAAGATTAGCATTCAAGATCAGGCCTGTAAGTGCAACCAGGCTGTGTTACGTTGATTTGTCTCTTTAAGCTATAGGGCCAAGCCATTTTCAGGTGTATCTAATCGCGAGACAGGTCGAACCTCATACCACCCACCAGGGGCAGATACTGGGAGTATGTGGTATTTTACAAGTCCTCATGTCTACATATCCCCCAGGGGAGTAAATTGTACGTAACTCTTCATGTTCAGAAAAAGTCATAGCCAATGTGGGAAAGACAGAGACGTCCAAAAACGCTCCTGACAGACGTCAAGACAAACCGTAAACCTCCAGCCATAAATTGAGTTCGTGAAGCTTTCGCTAATTCAAAACATCTGCTGATTAACTTGTGTGAAAGGCTGTAAACCCATTGCCACTGGTCCTCAGCCGATCGGATCTACTCTGCCGAGGCGATCGGCTCGGGAAACCAAGGGGTGCATGCCTCGATCCGACGTATTCGTCAATGGAGACCAGAGGCTGCTTTGATTATCTGTGGATATGGGGATAAGCGAACGTTCAGGATTCCGGGGTAAAGCTAATCTGATTGAATTTCCAAGCTTCATATGGCCTCTGCACGAGATACGAAATGGGCCCTATCAAATCAATGCGCTTATCATGCTAGGGAGTCTTCGACCTCTCTGTTTCGCGGAACATCTCAATAGACTCTGCTCGATCGAGATGCAGCTTCTCTGTTTTTGGAATGACATGATGTATATCCAATTAGCTCAGATACTGTGTGATTCCTATGCTTGCTACTTGCACGAAAGTTCCATGTAACCTTGTGATGTATATAAGTCTGTGTGTAGTTCCTATCAAGAGAGAAAAATCATTCTTCATCGCGATCTTGATCTTCAGGACGTATCTTCAAACCTCCACTCTGATTCCCCACCTGTCTACATTTGCAGTTGCAGCAGTCTCACATGTTCAACAAAATGAAGCACGCCTCCTTCTTGGGGGCTCTTGGCCTGTGTACGGTTCTGTCTGTCGCAAGCCCGGTGGAATTGCAAGCGAGAGCAGCAGTGCCGGAGGTTAACCTCGCCACCAAGGGCGTGGGACCTTTTGCCCAGTATCGAATTGTTGCCTTGACCTATCTAGGCGACAACGTCATTCTCGCAGCCTACGATGGCCGCCCCGATGGTGGAGACTCCCCATCTCCAAACTCAATCCTGCAGCGCCGCAGTACAGACAATGGCGCGACCTGGAGCGAGCCCACCTACATTGCCCAAGGCCAAATCAAGAGTTCCACGGCTCTCCAGTACGGCTTTAGCGACCCGAGCTATGTCTACGACCAGAAGACTGGAAAGGTGTTCAACTTCCACGTGTTTTCAAAAGACCAGGGCTTCCGCGGTGGGGTCCTTGGCAATGATGACACCAATCGCAATGTTATCAGTTCTGAGGTCTCGGTCTCAACCGATAAGGGACTTAGCTGGTCTACGGATCCTTCAAATCAGCCTAATCTTCCCCCGGTTGCCGCTAGCACCGTTGGTGCCCCACCACTCCTCACCAAGGCAGTTAAGCCTATCGGTAGTACCGTGAATGGAGTCGCCAATGTGGGCGGTGTTAAAGCTATGTTTGCCGCATCTGGGGAAGGGATCCAGCTCCGGTATGGATCTAAGGCTGGGCGCCTGGTACAGCAATTTACAGGAAGTGTCGTTCAATCCGATGGTTCGATTGTCAACCAAGCCTACAGCGTCTACAGCGATAATGGAGGTGATACGTGGCAGATGGGTAAGCCTATTGGTAATGGCATGGATGAAAATAAGGTTGTTGAGCTGTCGAACGGTACCTTGCTGCTGAACTCGCGCCCCGGTGATGGAAGTCAACACCGAATCATTGCGCTCTCTAATGATGGTGGCGAGACTTACGGGACCCCCCGCAGCGAGACTCAGCTCCCAGATCCTGCGAATAATGGTGCTATTACTCGGGTCTATCCCGATGCTGCCGAGGGCTCTGCCGAGGCTAAGGTCCTGCTTTTCACCAACGCCAACAGCAAGACCTCTCGCGTGAATGGAACCATTCGTTACTCTTGTGATGATGGAAATACTTGGTCGTCTGGCAAAGTATTCAGATCCGCTGCCACGTCGTACTCCACAATCACTGCTATCGGTGATGGTAAATTTGGACTGTTCTTCGAGGCTGCGAACAACGATCTGCAGTTCGTTGCTCTGACCAAAGATTGGATTGGCATTTCTTGCTAAGTTGTGCCCATTGCCCCTTACATGTCTGATCTTACATGTCTCTGTTCTGCTAGGCTGTGCCCATCAGATGGGTTTACCTTCGTTGCTTGAACTATTTAATATAGTATTCTACCAAGTCCTTGCGTACTGGCAATTGAACATATCTTCAATGTATATCCCACTTCATCTCTTTCTTCCAATTAATCAGATACCGAGCCTACGTAAACATTATAATTTCAGGTCAATGCTCTTACGTTGTGGTCTGTTTGAACCTGAGCATCGTTAAAAAGCGTTAGCCCGAATAGGAAGGCGGGAAAGTCCGGTGCGTATACATACATCATTTACACATTATGAGGTAACAACCACTTGCGCTATTTTCTGAGTAGCTCCCTTCATAGGCCCCCGAGCTCTTTTTCACATCTACCGTCGTCTGTTCCTTCCTGGAGACTCTTATCATAGTAGGAAAGCAAGGATACCTCGAAGCAATGACTGGGTCCAAGCTCGTCAATGATGGAAGGGACGTGGAAGACTTCCTGGGTGGCCTACCTCTGTCCACAAAAACATATACCTACGAAGGGAAGAAGCAGTTTGAAGAAATTGCAAGACTTGAACATCGCCGCCTAGAACAATCGTTACGCCATCTCCAGTCTGAACCATTGGATAAATCTCTTGACATATCAGAATACTTTGTTATAAACATCGATCCCCCTCGTTCAGGAAAGACTTCTCTCTCAAGCTAAACGTTGGCGTCCGTCAGTTCTATAACCCGACGCTTCACATTTTGATTTTGAGAATGACTTTGCCCGAGCATTCTGAGATTACTGGGCACTTTCACGATGCAGTAATGCGAGCTTTGAAGTCCATGGGCTTCGAAACGACAGCAATCTTCAGGTATGGAGGAGCAGACATCAATGTTGGCGGCGGAAACACAAAACAGCCGGATTGGGGCTGGGGTCCTGCGCGACGTCCTGGTGTCACGAACCGGCCCTCGGTAGTCCTGGAAGCTGGTCTTTCAGAACCTGAAACGAAATTGCGCAATGACGCAAGGATGTGGGTAGATCCTACCAGGGGGGAAGCAAACATGGCCATCACCATCAAAATCAACCGCCGGAAGCCCATGATCACAATCCAGACGTGGGAATGGGATTCCAATTCCCAACGGCCGCATGTCACACAATCCTGTGTAATCGAGAAAACTGGCGACAATATCACCGTTTCAAAGCAAGCCCTGGTCATCCCATTCAATCTGCTCTTCCGACGACCTCCTTCCATTCCTCGAGAGATTGATATCCGATTACAAAAATCGGAGCTTGCGAAAATTGGAGCTGGAGTCTGGGAGATGCAAGAGCTGTAATTTTGATTGAGTGAAATTATCCGATATCAAAATTATCCGGTGTCTGTTTCCTAGCAGTGAACGCAAGAATTGTCCCTTTGCTATCATGATGTTTGTAGGTCAAGCATATCTAAAACCATCTTAAAACTATCCAACAAAAACCCTGCAATCCTCTAGCGCTCCGCAAAGCCCACGAATAAACCCGGACCCCAGACCCAAAGTCAAACCCAACCCACAGCCCATTCGTCGGCTTTGTGGGCTTTGCGGAGCGCTAAACAGGATGGATAGTGGGATTTCCAATCGTTAAATGTGCTATGGCTCTAGTACATTCACATTGCTACTCCGATTCTGATTAATTGCTCTTTGGGAATCTCAATGGAAATCCCAACTCTTCTCTCCTAGCTACCGCGTCTTCAGGACAGTCTGAAAGGTCAAATTCCTTCAGTAGCTTTCCATCAGCCAAGACCCTCAGTGTTCCCACATTCTCATATATCATCTTTCCGTAAACTTTTCCATAAGAATCTCTCCCTAGAATCCGTTCAATCCAATCACGAATCCAACGAGACATCCACTCGGGCCGGGTTTTGTATTTCGGCTGAAAATTCCACTTGGCCCACGTATGGTCGTCCACTCTCCTAGACTCACAATCTTCAAGTTTGCCGTGGCCACGAAGCTGGTGAAGATAGTCGCTCCATTGAAATTCATCCGGTGGGAATGGAAGTTCGTTCTCGGCAGAGGTGACATCCAAGTCGAGCACCCGGACTGAGATCTTTTTGTTTTCATATCCGTTAATTTGTCCCTTTTCCTTTCTTTCGCCAACGGGACCGTACATTAGGAATCTTTGTAAGACTTGGTGAAAAGCAAAGTGAATTCCCAAGCGCCCGCCATCTCCTCCTTGTTGACGGCCTACTGTCGTAGGGAGGACATGTCCAAAAAGGCGGACCTCTGCGCGCAAATGATTGATATTTTGTGTGAGGCAGGGAATTGAGATCCAAGTTGGGAAGATATCCAAATCGTTCAGAATGGATAGTTCGACAGCATAATCGATCTTCATCGAATTGAGAACACCTTTGGTTTCGGTGGAGATTTGCCGATTTACCAAGAGGAGTGGTAGACAAGTTGGAACCTGTTCGTCTTGTTCATAATAGACACGACATCCCCCTAACTGCCATCTCTCAGCTACGGGTTCGAAATCTTCGACTGGAGCCCCTTTTGATTTTGAGGGAGTTGGTGCTTTTCGTCGACTGGAGAGAGCGTGTCGGATAATTATCTGCCGCAGCTCGGTGGGTAAATCCAAGAAAGATGCCATGTCCAAATTCCTTTCTGAGAGATTTTGGTCTAGAAGTTCCATGATCTGCGTCCTAGGTCTTTTTCAAAAGGTCTTAATTAGCCCCCACGCTAAAGCATCAATGACTCAGTAAACGAGAAAGGCTGGGCTAAGCAACCTTGGCACTCGTTTTTTTCCTCATGGCGACAATGGGAGAAATACATATTTACGAGACGTTCCGCCTTCTAATATCTCGGAGTCTCCCATAAATGACCTTGGTAGACAGACAGTACATGGATGCTCGCGCCGTTGCTTAATCAAGTCCCCCTAAGTGTGAATCAGAAGTTAGGAATATCCACGCCTTTCAGTCGTTCATCACTCCTCCCAGAAGACCTTGTGGTGTCGTTTCTGACTCCTGCAGCATAAGCGTAATCCTCCTCCTTCCCACGAACTGCTCTCACGTAGCTCTTGAAATTCTGGGACATGTTCACGACTTGACGAAGATGGTCATCTGTCAACTCAGGAATGGCGCTCCCTTCCTGCTTTGCCTGAAAGCATGCAAGAGCCACAGCAGTTTGGAATGCTTGGAGAGTGTAAGAATCAAAAGTCAAAATATGAGATGAGTGTGTACAACTTACCGTTTCGTATCTCACGGCCGTTCCATTTGAGGGCCCGGAGATCGTCCGATTTCCGGATAAATTCTTTGGCGTCGTATGAGCAACGGATCTCCTGGCCATCATTTTTGTGATTTTTGGAGAGCTTCTTGAAGTAACCGTCCCAGATTTGTCTTCTTGAGTCCTCGTCAAGTGGGTCATATCCGATTTGTACGTGAATTCGTGACATGACTGCTTCATCGAAACTTCCCACACGATTGGTAGTCAGGAAAAGAATACCTTGAAAGTAGTCTAGCGCTCGCAGGAAAACTGAAAGAAGTTACTCTTGCTTAGCTGCTGTCCAGACTAGTGTACCATGGATACTTACTAGAAACAATGCTATTCCGTCGAAGATCCTGGGCAGACCGAGTTTCGAGATAAACATCCGCTTCATCGAGAAGAACGATTGCGTTCCAATGTCTTGCGTCTCTGAAAAAGCGCAGCAGATTCTTTTCGAGTGGCACTGGTTCATGGCCTAAATCAGCCGCAGTGATGCTCAGAAGAGGTCGACCGGTATACTCTGCCACAGACTCTGGTATTATAATAATTAGTAACCGGTCATTTCAGGATTCCGCGTTGTGTGGGGCTGTTTTTTACCAGCTGTGAGAGTCTTTCCTGTTCCCGGAGGACCATGAAGTAGCAAGATCTGCCCTTCTCCTTTGCCTTGAATGAAGTCCGAAGAGAAAGCCTGTTTGTACGTTCCACCAAATATCTCGCAGACAGCCTTGATCATTTGCTTGTTGCTCTCTGGCTTTAGTACAAGCGTGTCGATGATATCTTTATGGATTGTTGGCTCCCTCAGATTGGATACCTCTAGCACATCTATTTCTCGTAATCAGCGGCGCTCCAACCAAAAGAAGCGTGTAGGTCCATACCCCAAACGCGGTCTTTTAACACGTATGCATATACATGCGACCAACATAGTAGATATTGGTGGTCAGTCAGGGTAAGAACTGAACTCAGATCAATATTGTCGTAGTCATCGAAAATGCGGCGTTGGGTGCCGTGTTGGCGCAGACTGTTGGCTTCGCATGTTTTGCATACACATCTTGGCTCCCTCGTCCGCTGGCCTAACTCGACATTGTATAGCTCTGCAATAGGACAATGCGCGTGCTTTTCACTGGCAATTTCGTCCAGTTTCCATGGTTGACTTGTGTGGTCCACGACGACTCGCGTTCGGTTAAACTATGTGTGTGTGAGATTCGCAGAACACCTGGGAACCAAATTATAAGGACCAATCTATCGAATGCTTAACTCACCGTGCGGTTACCTTGCAGTCTACTTGGGCCGCTGTATTCCTGAAACGTAGGTGTCTTCACCATTTTCACGAACCTTTTCCCTCGGTCCACCAACTGCTGCCGTAGAGGATTCTGGGGATCCTCATCCACATAAAATTTGATTGGAAACAGAGGTAGCGAGGTAATCTCACGCTGGCCGTCAAAAACAGAAATATTGACTTCCTTAGCGGAACGGCTCAGCACTTGCCCATCATAGTCGAGATTCCAAACATTCACCACATATGGCCGTGACCGAGCATTCGGGAAACCCCATGGAACACCTCCCGAAAATGATTCGATGACATACGCATTCAGCTTACCTTGCTCCTGAACAAAAACGTCTGTCCCAGGTTTTAGTAGGAGCCAGAGAGAGGAGAAAGTCGTCTTTGGAATTTCGCTGTTCCAGAGAAGCTCGGCATTTCTCAGTCCAATCGACGTGAGACCATCCAGATATTCAACCAGAATGTCAATATGCTCTTGACACGTTGTGCTGTACTCGCTGTCATGAGTGTCGCCCACTTCCTCCCGATACTGGAGCAATCTCCCTCGATAATGATGAAGATCAGTGAAAGGGTACACTAGCCGCCCCTGTCCAAGATCACTTTCAATTCCTTCGACACGATATTCAACCCGAGGAATCCTGTCTGGACGTGATTGGCAGTCAATGATAGCATTGAGAGCATTGAGAAGGATTGGCGAGTGAATATAGAGTACTGGACTGCTGATTGTATCGAACATGTTGTCTTCAGGGTCAGTGGCATATTTATTGCTACAGTAGACTTCCCTATGCTCCTCGAGCACCGATTTGGGAATTTGGACGTCGGAAACCTTGGTGAAAATTGTCTTGTCGTTAAGTCGCTTAGTATTACGACGCTGGTAATCACCATCGCTGTCCGGGGCCAAATAAGTTGCAACATACGCCACCTGACTCAATTCTTCGACTTCCGCGTCTGTCTCTTTGGCCTCTTTATTGGCCTTTTCGGCAGCTTCTTCCTCGGTGAGCTTCTTCTCTTTGCGGATCAAGGAGAGCACATCAAATCTGAATTCAAGCTTGAATTCCCATCCATGTGAGACCAAGCTTTCCCAGTGACTGGGCAGGACATTTGAATGTTCAGGTTTGATTTTGGTGATGGATAATGTTCCACCAAGACCGTCATCTTCATCGAGATAGTCTGCGAGCCATTCAGTGGAATATGTGTCAAAGACTGCTTTGACCAGTTTCTTGGTCCCCTGCAAAGATTCAGCGGAGATGAACGGAAGAGCGAAATCCAGCATTTCCCACCTCCCAAGTTTTTGAATCCTCGTATGGAAAGGTCCAGCGTGTGCCAAAAGGATCAACGAAAACAATGTTCCCTTGGTCCTTCGTGCTTTCCGGGGTCGCTATGGCAATACTTCCATCGACTTCAGTGTTTCTGCGGCAGGCCTCGTTTTTCCCACTCTCATCAGCCCCAGTCACTTCTGCCTTGGTTTCAGTGGTACCTTTGAGGCTTGGGGTCTCTCTTGCGTCGGGAGTCACTGTCTCACTCGAAGTTTCCGGTGCATTATCTGCATCTGTAACGCTCTGGGTTACTTCCAAGTTGTCTAGTTAGCCAATAAAGCTCAGCAGTGCTCTACTATACTCAATCTTACTCTTCTCTAGATTGGCAAGTGTACGGTCTGCTATTGTAGACTGCACTTCAGCGTTGAGTTCAGAAGGGTGAGTTTTCGGCTCTGTGAGGACTTCCATTGCGCACACAAATTGCCGGAGAATGGGATAACAAAAACAGACACAGAAACAGGTGCTGAGGGCTTAAAGATCAAAATTTTCAAGATCTTTTTCCATGCCTTCTCTGCAGGCATGGCTTGTATCGGAGTATTTAAGCCGACGACACAAGGCGCACGTCCGGGGGCCAAACCCCGTTCAGGCATAGAATGCCGCTCGAGGTGGATAACTTCGTATCGCGGATAGTTTTAATATATGTCCAAACCAGCAGAGAAACACATTATTGGCCCCCTTTTTGCTTACTGCAGATGCACGTCAGCCCAACCCCAATGTCGAATCAGATGTCATACTAGCCAAACTAGGTCGAATTGTATATCAGCTGGAGCCACTTTCGGAGAAATATACCTGACCTAGTGCAATAAATAGTTAGAGGCTGCCGAAGCTTTTCCCGATTCTCAGGCCTATGGAGGCAGAAGCTGGCACTGGGTTTCTGTCGTTGGCACAGATAAGCGCTATGAGTACAACACAAGAATTCTCACGGCCTGACTTGGTGCGTCGGTTCACTTCTGAGCTCAAAGACGATTCAGATTTAGCCTCTCAGGTCAAGTTATACCAAGAGGATTTGGACACAGAGATTAATGCGCAAGAGAAACTGCGGATGGATCGCATTTATCATGGTCAACTGCCAGTAGAGAGGTAATTGCACCGTGAAGAAATATTGAATTGGAGTACAAAGGGCTCATCATACCCAGTTCTTTGAAAGGGCTTGAACTAGCGCGTCAAACGCTTCAATCCAAATGCGATGAATTCTTCAAGTCTGTGGATGCAAAGGCAGAGGCCGACAAGAGCAAATCAGGACTCTCCCGACTGTTGCATCGAAACGCGACCGAGCAGAAACTGGCTCATCATATCCGCCAACGCGGAGAACTCACGGTGAACCAAGTCACTTCTATCATCAATGAGGTGGAGGCTCAATGGACAGAGTCAAACAGCAAGGTCAATATGGTACGGCGATGGCAAATGTCTCAATCAGCTGAAATGTATTAGGCGGCGACGAACTTCGTGAAGATATGCCAAAGGTTCGACGCACATAAACAAATCTTTCAGTGCTTCCCAAGTCAAACCTCCTACACATCCGCTCTGTGTGGTGCCATCACGATGGTCATCCAGGTGAGACTCTCAGCGGGTCATTGACAAGACTTTTGATCTCACCGGTAATTGAACAGGCTTCGGTCAATTACTCGACTATTGCGGAACGGCTGTCGGGCTACGTAGCGGAGCTGTCAGAAAGCATCGCTCTTTGTACACAGTGGCTCGACCTTTATTCCAACCCGGCCATGCAAGCACGACTGTCCGATATCTATACGCAGTACTTCCAATTTTTCATCAAGGTAGCCACTTGGTATTTGAAGCCCAAACCTGCAAAATGGCTCGATTCGTTCAACTCAAATTTTACGACGGACTACGAGGACACGACAGAAACGATCAAACGGTCCATTCAACTCATCCGTGAGCAGGCCTTGGTCGAGAATGCATGGCAGCTAAATAGGCTTGATCAGTCATTCACCTCCTTTGAAAAGAGGCTCTTTGCATGGGTGAAGGAAATTCGAAAAGAGAAAAATGAGGCCGGGGGAACAATGACAGCCTTGATGCTACAGATGACTGAACGCAGTATGTGGCGTCTCTCTATGCTTGAGCGCCATCTCAATGCCTCGCTGACAGAGGAATATTTCTAGTGAATCTGTGGGAAGAACGGTTCGAATTTATGCAGCTACAAGCTCAGCACGAGACCGGGGGAACAATAGAAGGAGGGATTAATTCAATAGACGAAAGAGAGGTTGCAGAAATTGTTGATATTCCTCGGGGCCTCAGCAGATCCGAGGCCAACTGGGTCTGCCAACGTCTTCAACCACACATTGATCGCATAGGAGGCTCTGATGGAATCAGACTCGCCCTTCAAACGGGACGGCTTGTCGCTGAGCCTACTATTGTGCAGCCCCTCGGAAACTGGGCACAGGCTACGTCGGGCAATGCTCTCAAACTTTGGATTGTCAGCCCTTTCGAAACAGGCCCACGAACTAGCGCCCAGCTCGCCGCTCTCGGGGTTATTTGGACGGCAATCCGAGCCCGAGCTCAGTTTCTCTCGTACATCTGTCAACGACCCCAGTACGGCACTATCCCTGAGATGCACAACGTCGAAGACAAAGCTGGCATGATGGCGATGGTTTATAGTTTGATCTGTCAGCTTCTGCAATTCCAACCGCCTGATGACAGGGTATGCCTACAGCCGGAGATGCTCGATCGACTCACGCAGCCAGGGGAGCGCTGGACAACGGGTTTAATGCTACTTAAACACCTGCTGGAAAATACGCCTACCCTGCGCTACTGCATCATCTCCGGGATCAACCTTCTCGAAGGAGGCGCACGGGAAATGTGTCGGGAGTTTGTGGACTTGCTCTTTTCACTTGCCAGGAATGCCGATTGGCCCTTCCGAATTCTTTTTACTACGTCGGGGCAGTCAAGAGTGCTTGATGGTACTGTGGATGAGCAAATCAAACTCATGTCTCACAGCACGTTTCGACAGATGAAGGGAAGACTGGTGTATCGAGATATTCAAATGTCTGAGTAGCAGCGCAGGATGTACAAGAATTGCACATCATGCTACCGGAGAGAGGTTTGGGATAGCTATCATGTTAAACCTGCCATGATTACGGCGTGAAACAAGCTATGTTACGCTCGATGTGGGGCCTTGCGGGCTTCTATTTATGTGCACTTGACCAGGATGTCCATTAAATTGCTCTGTTGCAAGGCCAATCGGTAATTGGCTGATGTTTGTGCATATCCATAGCACATCTATCACATCTATCAAATCTATCACATCAATACACACAGCTATTGGTAAATTCGTCTGCCTTTTGACGTTTTTCCCCCGCTTTTCCACGCTTTCCTCCCTTGTGATTCAAGCTATTCCGACTTTTCCGTCGTTTCGTTGGCGTTGTGGCTGGCTCTTAAAAATACACACTTCCTACTCCGTACATAATTGTGTCTTACCGACTGCCTTTTTACCCCTATCTACCATCCAGATGAGCCACATACTATCACCTCCTAGGGTCCTTTCGATGGATGTTTCGAGCAGGGATGACAGCGACTACAGAATTCTGGTGGGAAGTCAGGTCAGATATTTAACAATCAGCGTCGGCACATTCGAACGATCCACACTTTCTATGCCCCTGAGCTCGTTGCCCGAATTTCCTGAAGATGACACCTGGAATATGGCGTATGTCAGTCGAGATCCGTCGAGCGGTGAGATCATCATGGATCTTCAGCACAAAGCCTTCATCGGTATTACTGATCTGTGGCATCCTGTGTTGATTGACTGTCTTGAGTTAAAAAGGGTCAGGCAGTTAACTGCTACCGCGTACGAAGCAATATACACTTGTGACGAATCATCAAGTGCTACGAGATCGCCACTTGTTATTGCAAAAGTTGCACGGTTTGAGTGGGAGCTACCTCGTCTATCAGCGGAGACCCTTGTCTACAGAAGCTTAGAAAACACAGGTCTAGCCCCACGTTTCATTGGTCATGTCCACGAGCATGGTCGTGTGATCGGCTTCATACTGGAAAAGCTCCAGGGGCGGGAAGCAAACATCAAGGATCTCTCGTCTTGTCAATCTGCTCTTCAGCGGTTACATGATATTGGCATCCTCCATGGCGATGTTAATAGATACAATTTCATTGTGCAAGATGATACCGTGCGACTGATTGATTTTGAGAATAGTCAATTTCGTGATAGCGCTACTGCATATATGCAAGCTGAGATGGACAGTCTGTGTGATCGATTGGTAGAGGACACGGGACGTGGTGCGGGTTTCACTCGGTGAAATTGGTGTGGGTGATGGAACGGTGAGCACTACTTGAGCGAGTTGCGCAAAAACATGCTAATCAGCCAAATAAAAGCTCCTCTGCTACGCTATTCCGTTGTCGGTTGGTCAAATGGAGGTACTACCGTTTAATTTTTGACTCGTGTTTGCTTTCGACTCCAGTAGTCATTGTATCGAACAGCTTTCTGATTCATCAGATACCGAAAACTCTCCACCATGTCCTAGGCCCGTTCTATATGTTTTAAAGTCTTCCCTGGCTTTGGTAAATCAAGTATTTCATATGACAGCACCCACAGATTGAGGGATTACGTATGTATATATCTACTCCGTATGTCCAAAATAATTGTAGTTAACGCATGTAGTTCAACATCCCCGGTAAGAGAGTCGCGTAAAGTCGGTACCTCAAACGCGTCGATGGATACAATTGACTGTTTTTTTTTTTTTTTTTTTTTTTTGCTTACTTACCTATATTTGGGTATCTACCTAGAAGCTCACTCCTATGAATGGCATTTATTTGGGATTTTTCAGCAAAAAATTGTCACAATAGGGTAACAATGTCAGTGATATATATCGTCAACCCCAGTACCTAACAACGACAATTATATATTTTCTTTTACAACCACTATTTGTCATAAATACTACTGATTAGTGTTGTTCACGGTCGCTCGCCCCATAACTTAGATACTAGCAATTGCAATTCTTTTAGATACTTAACAAGTGTTCTCATGCTATCAGAAACTAGCACTACAGAATTCGAGATTTGGTGAATATAGGATAAAACATACGTCAGTCTTCCATAACAAGCACTAATGGTGTAGTGGTAACATATAACACTTCCAAGTAGTCACCTGACTACTAAGTTATGTTGTGCCGGGGGTTCGATTCCCTCTTAGTGCATTTTTTTCTATTTTTGATTCTCATTCTTCACTAATATTATTATTGATTTTGTAGTGAATGCAATTCTACTCGTTGTATGAAGACAAAATCCAAAGTCAATGGGGGTCTTTTGGTTCTTACTATGAGTATATAGATACGTATACATGTACAGACACAATATCAAGGTAAACAGCCAACCCAAGTTGACAATGACATTCATACCCAGGAAAAAAGATAGAGCAAAAACCAAAGCAAGACGACCCCCATGTTCGCCGCGCAAACGCCGGGCCATGTGTCCTAGGGACAAAAAATCGCGCATCAACTATAGGGGGTACTCGCGAGAAGGGGAATCAGCCGAAGATAGACAAATGAGATGCAAGAATACGACAAGATAGCAATGACAAAGGAGATGACAAATGAGACCCCCAACTAGCCACCTTCCATTGTGTCCAGCAGAGTAGAGATCAGAAAATCCGAAACCTGTCGTGAGATGGGATATGTTAAAAAGCAAAAAGCACAAACTGGTAACAATGCGGATGGGATATCCTAACAGAAAAGACATAGGGAAAAATGAAAGAAAAACACCGGGCAATGAGAACATAACTTTCTGATGTCCTGCACTTTCAAGCAAAAAAGAAAACAAACCGAGCAGGGGAAACGAGATTAAGCCGACGAAACGAAACCAAGATTGTCTATCGAATCATTTCCTCGGTGCTTGCACCGGCAATGAACCCCCAAACGACGCGATGATTAGTCCCCGTAGACCCTGCTACAGGGGTTTCAAGAGTATGATTATACAGTACAAGGAGGAACGCCAGCCTCCGATTGGTATCAGTATCAGGATTGTAGATGGGGGTGAGAGCAGGGTGTCGAAATCAGCCGTTGACCATGTCATCCAAAGCCATCCTGCGCCGTTTGATAGGTCTGTTGTCATGACCTTCGGCCTCGGTGGTGGGTGGCGCAGTTCTCGTCATTGAGGGCGAGCTGCTGGATGTTATCTGGATCGGGGATGGCAATTCCACTGGCCCCAAGTGGCGGGGTATGGGGTCCATGGTTGCGCTTGTTATGGAGGAGGAGCGTTGGTGGGGAATGGAGTAGTTGAAGGCTGGGCCCGCAGACCTGTGGAGAGGTACAGCGCGAGGGTCCGGAAGGGTTTCTTCTCGACCTGGAAAAGTCCAGTTCATTGGGTATGGGTCGCTCAGGCGATGGACATGGTGGGGAGGTGGTGGCCCGGCTGTAGCTTGATGGATTGGAGGGAGCCGGACTGGTGATTCGATGTTATACGGATCCCGAGGGGATAGCGACACTCGTGGATCATTTGTGGAGCGAACAGAATTTCCAGGCGTCTCATTATACGGTAGAAATGGTATACTAACTGGTGGCGGCTGATGTTGGGGAGGTGATGTTGGTGGTGGTAATGCTGGCATACCGTACGTTGGGAATCGCCGCTCCATGCCAGACATGGTGTTGACTTTTAGGGCTGGATTGAACCCACCTGTCATCGGCATGTATGGTGAAGGTACGTGTGAATGTGTTGGTACTGAATGAGATGGTGGTCCAGATGAAGAGAATGGGCGTCGAATCATACCCCCTGGGACAGTAGGGGAAGGGTCCATAGGCCGCGTCAGAGGAAAGACCGAAGCAGACCACCGATGTGGTGTCCGTACGCTTGCCGAGCTTGTATCTGCAAATCCCTGTAGATCCGTCATGGGCCGTAATTCGCGTGAAGATGTCGCCCGATGCATAGTGGTCCGCCGCGGGGGCATGGCTGGGTGAGCCTCCGCTGGGATTGTCGGGTTATCCAAATGAGTGGTATAGGACCTGAGAGACGAATCCTCTGCCTTTAACGGGGGTCGTCCTCGCTTTTTGTGTGTGACATCCACACATGTTGACTTTCCGCCTGCTTGTCAGTTGCGATTCCACAGTCCACGGGGATTGAAAACTCACGGCCTTTCCAGCAAGTACACATCTTCGACATGGACGAGCCGGGTCACATCCCAAGTGTTTTTTTTTGCAATTGACACAAGCCGATGCTACATGAGCTTTTGTGCGTCTCGTTGATTTTTGTGCTAGTGAGCGACCTGTGGACTGCGTTGGATCCAGTGCTTGGGGTGGACATGGCGGTGCTCCCGGTCGTCGAGATCCAGCATATACCGGTCCCTGTTCGTTATATCCCACCCGTGGCAATGGTTCATTAACCGATCTTTGCGATAGCTCCAATGCAGATACAGATCGCTCCGCCGGGATGGGCGAAGAAGGATGTCCCCGAGGCTTAATCTCTGCGGATGGCTCCGAGGGTTTTGCTGGAGGGGATCCAGACATAGATTGACAGGGTATAGGAGCCCGGGGGCTACACCCTCGAGCATTGGGGGACCAAGATCGATTCAACGGTAGCCGCTCTGGGCCCTGGTTGAATCGGGGCTGTCCGAACTGAGAGATAGTGAGGCTCGGAGGGTGAAGCACGAGTGATTGCATCGGGGTCTCGGGCGAAGAAGGGAATAGGCCCACAGGGCAATTGCTTCTTTAGTTTAGTTTTTTTTTTTCTTTCTTTTTTTTTCCACCTGGTTTTCTTTCGGTTGGTTGTTAGGTCGATCTTTGAAATTCACAAGCAGAGACCGCTGGCATTGGCGGTACTTTGGTGCAGCATGTCTGAGTAGATGGAGGTCGAAGGAAAGAAAGCGCAGCGGTGTAGAAGATAGAGAAGAAGGTCCATCAAGGTCTTCCAATACCCAGAACTCAAGCTTATAATCAATACGGAGAGATCCGCTATTGGAGGAGTCAGAAAATAGACTGCATCGAAAGATTTCTAGATGACAGCAGGACACAGGGTTACTCATACGCATGTCTTCCCAGGGCGACTTATTGCAGGCGATCATTGAGCTAGGATCAAGGTGCAGCAAAATGTCAAAGCACCCCACGCCTTACCTCTTGATCACACGTCCCACGTTCCAGGTAACTTGTTTAAGGGGAGGAAACGGTGAACTATACCCCAAAGTAGTAAGATGTCGCCCAAATGGAACAACTCCAAGTACCACTCCACTTGAATGTTCCTACGGCGTTCGATAGTTCCAAGCCAGTTGATCACATATCAATACAAATCTGGTCCATGCAGGCGCTAGTAAATGATAGACTTGATCTTCGTCATGGTAGATCATTGGAGAATAAATGGATATTAACGGTGCCCCTCCTTAGACTCCTTTCTTTTTTGTTTTCTTGTTTTTTTGTTTTTTTTAATTAATTGATATGGAGTATATACTATTACTGAGAAAAAAAGGAGAATCTGTTTTCATTCTCTCCCCTGTTGAAACCCCCCCCCTATTCAGGAACTGGGGGAACTTCCATTTCAACAGAGCCCTGTTAGACCCCTCCGAGGGCGAAAAATAAAAGGAAGGGATTGGATTCCAGTGAGCACTTCTTTTTTCCCTTTCTTTCTTTTTTTCTCTTTTTTTTTCCATTTTTCCATTTTTCCCGGAGAGGGGCAGTGTATACCGAATCAGGACCTAAGCAAGGAAGATTGATCGACGTCGCCCGCAGCCATTGCCAATAGTCAACCTCGGCGTGGATTATTGCGTGTACATTTACAATGATTATCTAGATACACAATACGGGACCAGATCGATAATCAGTATCATGAAATGGGATGGAGTACTCCGTATAGTCACCTATGTTGGATTTTTTAGGGTTACAGTCGGGACCCTTGAAGCAGGACACTCTTCCAATCCGATCTCCAAATCTCCCATTCAATCTCCCTAAACCCTTGAACCCTTTTAAGCATTTACAAAATCCCCTTATTCTCCGACCCACCCGGGCAGATCATCTGTAAGACCAAGTTCCTTTTTTATGCTCCGTCTAGGGGGTTACGGTTACAGTCGATCAGAGATGTAAAAGTCTCACAGTTGAGTCGGACAACTGCAGGCACCGCAATTGTCCCCTTTCCCTTCGCTCCTTTTTTTCTGGAGGATTTTCTGGAATTGATGTGATACTGAGTTTCGCAACCACAGTCTTGTAATACCCTTGGGGAGCAGAAGGGAGCAGAAGGGGGGAGCGGTTCTCTGATTATGTGGCACTGTCGGACTCGGACCTTTTTGGATTTGATTAGTTTCGATGGATATCTAATGAGAGTCAAGCCGAAAAGGGTCGCCATGGATTTCAATTCAAGCAGAGCTCTGAAAAATGGATCGGGGTCTACTTTATTTTCCGGGGACCCCAATAGAGATGTGGCTGCAGCCTTCTGGCGCCGAGGGCGATCACATTGCCCTTCGCCTCTGCGCGTGCGCATTGTCGATCATCCCTGGCTGAGAAGAACGGCAGGGATTCCCCGATCTCACGTCATGGGTATCGAAGAGGAATGATCTGGTATGTCAAATCATACTCATTCGGTATACGCTACCGCACATTATAACGTGGATAACCTGTAGATATACTCGGCATCTAGGGAAAAGGGGTGTGGAACATGCGGCACGCGGAGCAGCAAGGGGTCTGTCACCCCGTTCATGCAGGATTAAATAGTCTGTACAATTATATAGTTGGTTTGGGAATCTGCCAATCATAAATCTTCACTGGCGATACCCAATTTTGTACCGAAAACTATATGTTGTCGCCCTATTAATTTGTCAAGTGGAGACTATTCGATCAGATCAAAATTCGCCGGTCTTTTAGCGTCAAATAGTTCCGGAGATTATTCGGAATTCTCCTAGTCTCAACGGTTACAATGTCTATCTCGTCTTGAACCCTTTCGCAATTCATGTCAGACAGGATGTACTCTGACGGGTAAGGGGCCCGAGGCCTCTAGGGTCCTCTAGCGTACTCTAGTGTGATTAGGCTGAGATCACATCGTGATCACTCTGCCCTGAATCATAAGGGTTTAAACGTGATGGCCTGCATGGCCAAGTTTCAATCTCATGGTAGTCAACTTTCCAATCTGTCTTCGTTTACTCCGTAAGATCGAGGGAAAACTCTACGCTACCCAATTTCTTTTCTCCCATGTGGTGTCCTAGGCAATTCCTCAATCCCGGATTCAAACACGGCGTAAGAAAAAAAAATTCTCCGAACACAAATGGTATCTCTGCAATATAGACATCTATTCTACAGTAAAACTTTTCCCTAATCACTTCAACGTCTCTTCGATGGCCGAGCATTCTTATCGCGACGCTGTTGGACCTGCTTCCGTGCCTTGCGAATATCCTCCGTAGACCGAAGTTCGCTCTTTCCACCATATGCCGCACCTCCCAACTTCTCGTGCTGGCGTTCACGGGCCGCATCGTTCTTCTTCTTCATCCGGTCGTAGTCACGACGCAGAGGATCAGCACGCTTAGGCGCCCGGTCCTGGTTGTGTCGGAATCGGCCACTGCTCATGCGGGAGTCGATGTTGTTCATAGTAGGCGTCTCGGCCTCACCAACACGAGGCATCCGATCCACACGCTTACCCTTCTTCCAGGCTTGGTAGCGACCGCTGCGGAAACTGGCTGCGATCTTGGCACCACTCTCACCGCGCACAAGTCGACTGCCCTTGGAGCCGTCCTCGTCGTTTTGGCGGGCAACGTACTTCTTGTGTCGCTTGTCCCAACGCATGATGGAGCGCGCTTCACCGAAACCGCGCTTACCTTCGTCGCCATTGAGATCCATCGTCGCGTTGCGAGACTCGCTGGCAAAGTTCGAGTTTGTACCGGAGTGCACACCGTAAGCCTTGTCTTCAGCCATGTCGTTGTGTTGAGGTGTGTAGCCCATGAAATAATCGGGGTTCTGGAATGCTGCCGCTTCATCTTTCTTCTCTCCTTGCTTGGGCTTGGAGTTGTAAGCGGAGAAAGTGACCTCAAGTTCATCGTCAGACGCCTCTGACATGTTCTCGCCGGCTTGTTCGGGGATATCCTCGTCCACTTCACCATCCTCGCCGGGAGTGGGCATTCCAAGTGCTTGCAACTCGGCCTCTGCTTTAGCATCGGCGCGCTTCCTCTTGTTCTCGACACTAGTGCGAAGTCTTCGAATGGTGTCAACAGCCTCATTGGTTTCCACTTTGCCGCCTCGTCGGTTGTTCGCCTCGAAAATCGTTTCATGGGGCCGGTAACCACCAATTCGGGCTAGCATACTCTCTCGCTCAACTTCCCTTTCACTGGTTGCATCGTTGAAGAGCGGGTGAATCTCGGCCCAATGATCCGAAGAAACGACCTCCTTCGACCGCTTCGCACTCTCGGCAGAGGCCGAATTGCGGGTGCGTAGATACAGCTTCTCTCCCTTTTGAGCCACTTGCTTTTGTCCGTAAATATCTATGTCATCGTCGAGCACCTTCTGTACCCATTCGCAAGTGCGAGATACTGGCTCTCTCGGCAGCGTTCCAACGACAACATCCTCCGCAAAGTTGAGTTCAGTGCCGTACTGGCGACCGAGAACCAGCCTACGTCCTAAGAACAGCTGAAGATCCAGAAGATACGGGGCATCTTTGTCTCGAACAAGACTGTAACTCCAACCCTTTTGGCCAGCACGTGCAGTACGACCAACACGGTGAATGAAGATCTTGGGCTGCGAAGGGAAATCGTAGTTGATGACGTTGGCAAGAACAGGAATATCAATACCTCTGGCGGCCACGTCGGTGACGACTAAAATGTTTGAGATACCGGATCGGAAGTTTTGAACATGGTGATTACGAGCAGTCTGATCCAGGGAGCCGTAAGCATAAGAGGTGGCAAACCCTGCCTCAACGAGAAGGGCGTAGAGGTAGTCGACATGGTGCTTGGTTGCAGCGAACACGATGGTGGAGTGCTCGGTAGGCGATTCCTTGAAGCCGCTCGGAAGACGAACATCCGATCTCTTACGCTTCCTTGTAGGATTCTCGGCCTCTTGGCGTAATTTTACGCCAATATGTGTCTCACCGGTAGGCATCTTGATAATATCGTGCAAAATGTGTAGTAGAGCACCTTCTTTGTCTGATGACTTGACAGCAAAGAAGGCATTTTGTAGATCAGGAGAAACTTTGTTTTCAGTGTCCAGACGAATCAGACTTGGCTCCTGGAGACCAGCGCGTGCAAATTCAACAAGTGACTTGGGCAATGTAGCAGAGAAGAGAAGAGTCTGGCGGTTCGTGGGCAGGCCGTGCAAAATCTCGGTCAACTGTGCGGCGAAACCCATCTCGAAAAGTCTGTCGGCTTCATCGAAGACAACATACTTGATGCTTGAGAGATCCATATCCATTTCAACCTTTAAATGCAGGAATCGACCTGGTGTCGCAATGATGATATCGGGATTGTTGGCCATCATGCCGAACTGATCTTCCAGACTGTCACCACCAATGAGAAGCACTGATGTCAAATTCGTTCCCTTGCCCATCTCTTTAACGACCTTCATGGTTTGCAGAGCCAATTCACGGGATGGAGACATGATGAGAGCACGTGCACCGAACGTGGTGCTGTGGCTCTTCAACTTCTCGATCATAGGAATAACGAATGAGGCAGTCTTTCCGGAACCAGTTCGGGCCATACCAACCACATCCTTGTCGTCCATGATGACGGGAATAGTCTTTCGCTGAATCGGGGTAGGAACGGAAAATCCTTTGCGAGTAATGGCTTTCAGCAGAGTCATGCTGAGACCCATTGCCTGGAAACCACCTCCCTTCTTCACAGTACGGCCCTTGAGATTGGCACCCTTTCGGTTGGCGGATGCCTGCGAGTTTGCAATGAAGGCCGCATCGCCATCATCTTCGTTTAGAAAGTCGAGATCTTCGTTGGTATCCGGCTTCTGGTTCTTTTTCTTGGGTGGCTTTGGGCCGGCATCGGAATCGCTATCATTTTCAAAAAGGGATTTCGTGATGTCGAACTCGACCTCTGACTCTGCGGGAGAGGCAGCACGGCGAGGCATTGTTGCGGTATGCTGTGAAGCCTCGACTGATATGAAAATACAGTGATAAGCGTTATATCGTTCGGCTCCTCAATGGCCGGGGGGAATTTCAAAACAAAAATGGATCTGCAGTGACTAAATATCGTATCACGCAACCGAACCCTCGACTGCTTAAACTTCAGACACCTGAAGAAAAGTCGAGTCACTTATCTCGCCGTCTTTCTGTCGCAAAAAAAAAAGTTGAGAGAATCGCGGGCGGTGAACTCCGGATCAACCATCTCCCGCATGCAAACCAAACAAACAGAATTTATACAATCTGCGCTAAATGTAGAAACACCTTCATAGAAACATTGATATGTTTCAAATTTCGACTAGTCACGGAGAAAAGATGATATGGATTCAACGTAGACTCAGTATGTACGCAACTTGTGGTCGAAGTTTCCAGCAACTACTAAATCCATAGCTCATTTCGATTAAGACACTTTGGGCATGCCATTTCGCAAATCTGGAGGCAAGAAACACTTTATCAAAAGGAAATAATTGTTTTTGGGAGCAATTGCTTTACATAAAATAAGGATATACCATGTATCGAAGCTCAAGTTGAAAACGCAGGCGACTGAGGGTAGATGGCGTAGTCCAATTTGGAAGGCGGTCCACAAAGGCAAAACACGATCCCCGCGACGCGTGCAACACGCTCCCAATTGAGTAAAATGGTGTTGAAGAGACGGTTCATTGACTTTTTCCCTTTACAACACAACACACACCATGGGTATGTATCACTGCCAGTCTAATATATATATATTTATTTATGATTTAACAATGTTGTTAGACGGCAATTACAACAATTATAACTCATTTGGCGGCGGCGGCGGAGGATTCATGCCGGGCGAGGCGAGCAGTCCCGCCGGAGGCAAGGTCTGGACATGATTACAGATTTCTATACAAAGCAATAGCAGCTAATACTCAACACAGACCAATGATCGGGACAACAAGACCCTTCGTCCCGTGACAGTGAAGCAAGTGCTCGACGCCTCGCAGCCTTTCCCCGAAGCCCCATTTCAAATCGACGGTGCCGACGTCGCCAATGTCCTCTTTATGGGCCAAGTACGCAACATCAGCTCTCAAAGCACCAATGTGACATACAAGATTGATGACGGCACTGGCGAGATCGAAGTCAAGAAATGGGTTGACTCGACCACTGCTGACAACATGGACACCGACGATGGCAAGGCGCCCGGCGATGGGAAAACTGAGCTCGTGCTCAACGGTTACGCCCGGGTCTTTGGTTCCATCAAGTCCTTTGGTAACAAGCGGTACATTGGTGCTCATTCTGTCCGTCCTTTGTCGAATATAAATGAGCTGCATACTCATCTGCTCGAGGCCACTGCTGTGCATTTGTTCTTCACTCGCGGTCCACCTGGTGCCGCTCCTGCTGGCGGAAATGCTGCTTCGGGTGGTGCTGATGCTGTTATGGGTGGTGCGGATGACTACAGTGCTGGGCAGAGCAAGGCTCTTGCCTCAATGTCGCTTGTTGCGAAGAAGATTTATAGCCTACTCAAGACTGAGCCTCAGGATGATACCGGCCTACACATGCAGGTCATCGCTTCTAAATTGAACATCCCTGCGACTGAAGTGGCCAGGGCTGGTGAGGAACTTCTCAGTGCTGGTGTGATCTTCTCCACCATGGATGAGCAGACATGGGCTATCCTGGAGTACTAGAGAGATGTGAGTGGTCATCTCTGTGTTGTTCGTTAAAAGCCGCATTGAGACTCCAATGATATCATGATTTGTTTTCTTGTATAACATCTGATAAGAGTCCTAATGGCTCTTTTGGGGGAAAAAAAAGGGGGGAGAGATGTAGACATAATCGACAACAGGTCTGGAAATGAGAACCAGCCTGAATCAAAAATCAGCTGAAGCCACCGCCCATGCAGAACGCACCACAAGAGTCACGTGTTGGAACAATTTGACCATTTTATATCATATGGGAATTGAGGCATGTTGACGCTTCTCTTGTTATGTACTAGGGGTCATCTCAAGTCTGCTCATTCCTTGCTATAGCGTCCTGGACAGAACGATTCCAATTGGCCCGACTGATAAAGATGCCCTCGATAAGGGAAACAAGGCCAAGTGCAAGAGCAACCCCAGTCCATAAGCCCATGACACCCCAATCTAAAGCAAACGTCGTTCCCATACTAAGAGGCATGGCAATCGCATAGTAGCAAAATAGTTGGATGTAGCCGCCTACTTCCTGGCGGCCCAGACCACGGAGAATACCGTTGCAGTTTGCCGCGACAGCATCGAAGAGCTGGAAAGCTGCGCAGAGCGGAAGCACCTGCGCTACAATTTCGACAACCTCGGGATCGGAGCTGAATAATCTGGGGATATACGAACGCAAAGATGAGAGAAGAACCATGTTGAACACGCCAACGATGGCTGCTCCGCATAAACTCACTTTCGCGGAGATCTTCGCGGCGTCGACCAAGGTAGCTCCGATCAGATTTGCTATCCGCGTGCTGCCTGCAATAGAAAGGGGAAACGGGATCTGCCACGTAATGCTGGCGATTGTTGCGAGAATTGATTGCGCTGCGAGTGCGGACGTGCCGAGGTAGCTTGAACCCAACGTCAAAATTTCGAATGCCAGACACTCTGCCTCGACCATGATCAGCCCTGGGAGTGCGAGACGGATCATTGGGCCCCAGTTCTGGAATGCTCGTTTGTTAAATCCGCACCAACACTCGGATCCCACAAAGAAATAAACATAGATGAACAGGCAGAGTGGAAGGAGATTTTCTGTGATTACGACGGCTATCGGAGCACCAATGAAGCCCCATTGAAGTTTCTGATATCCAAAATTAGTATTGTCTTCATCAAAAGGCTAGAAAGTACTTACCCAGACGAAGAACCAATTCATGAAAGCATTCAGTGGCGCGCAGACAATGAGGACATACAGGGAGGCAGAAAAAACACCCTGGGCCTGGAGATATCGCTTACCACTTTCGAAGAGAGCAAATCCTGGGGTTCCCAAGAGAGCAATCTTCAAATACAGACCCGCCATCTCAGCGACCTCTTTCTCTGGTATAATCTTGACAAGGATATGCTCGGAGAAATACCAGAGAAACATAATTGGAATGGTGATAAGCCAAAGGAAGTACACCATACGCAACATTTGCAGGCCCACCAGCTTTCTCTTCCCAGAGCCATAGGCCTGCGCGCAAAGCGTATCCAGACTCGTCGCCAGACCCGAGTACACTGCATTCCCGGTAATTGTCACAGTCATACTCGCAAGACTGACAGCTCCAAGCTCCTCCTTTCCTAGATGGCCAATAGTAAAGATACTAGCCACGGTCAGGGAATACTGCAGCAAGAAAGTGACCATAAGCGGCAGAGAATATTTCATAATGACCTTTGCTTCGCGCTGCCACGTCGTCTGGATCAGACCAGCTGCGACAGCTTCTTCCCACCTCCGATCAATCTCTTCCAAGCCCAATTCACTGCCCTCTGCATCAGCAGGCCTCTCTCCTAGCAGAGCAGTGACTTCGCTTGCCGCGTCTGTCTCAGGATCCCTGCTTCTAGAACGTCGAGAAGATGCACTTGGTCGTCGAGACGAGGATCCTTGGCTGACAGCAGCGGATAGCAGGCCGCTCATCTTGTGCTGTAGCCCGTTGGACTTGCCATACGCATGCTCGGGTGCGATAACATGATTATCACTGAGTAGATTCCGTTCTTCTTCAATGACTTGCTCACGCTCACTTTGAGATAGAGCTTGCTGTTCCCCGGTCCACGGAATTATAGTCGCATGACTGACAGATGTGAAGTGACCGGGGCGGCGGTATGAACCAGCTAAAGAGTGGGGGTTGGTGTTGGTATAGCTGGCGGGTGGACGGGCCGTTGAGGTGTCAGAAGCTTCATCGGTAGGTGTTTGATCCTCATCGCTGTAGTCTGCAAGATCCCGTGCAATTGCGAAAGCGGCGATGGGCGAGCTGGATGTAAAGGATCGGCTAAATGAGCTTTGATGCTCGGCGGAATCCACCGAGCGGATGTTTCGGGGGCCCATGATAAGATGTGAGAGATGAGGCTATGGGTGTTTTACGGCCGCATTATTTACAGCAAGATAAATTGAGCTATCTCAAGTTGAGACCCCGGGTATTTGAAGCTCTCGAGATATTAAAGAAGGTGAAAAGCTTGGAAAGAAAAAGACGGCTTAAAGCTGGATGCGGAGATGTATTCGTAATACCAACAATACCAAAAAATACGTCTGGACCGGGTTCAGGCATTCAGGATCTTCTGTAATGTACTCCGTACAGAAATAAGCTTCCATAAGATGATAATGTAGATAACACTTCATGGGGCGGTAAGGGATGTGAGTCATGTATTTCAAAGTTATTGTGTATGATTTGCCATACGACATCGGGAGGTCCTTTCTCAATGCAGCTCTGGGGTGTACCAAGACACTAGTCACTACTTTCAACGGCCCACTAAGGCCCGGGAAGGAAGCTCGATGCGGGCAGTCTTAGTTTTACAAAAGTTTTTACTTGATAAAGACAAACCTAATGGGTAGTTGCATCAATCAGCTCGCATGGCTTAGCGGTAAAGCGCATCACTAGTAATGATGAGATCCTCGGTTCGATTCCGAGTGTGAGCATTTCTTTTCTGTATTTCTTTTTTGGTATAGCCGTCTTCCTTTTTCTTCTTCTTTATCTTCTTCTTCTTCTTCTTCTCCTCCTCCTATTCTACAATTGTAAATCTATTTTTGTTTCTAGTTACAACTCTACTGATCTTTTCATTGGCAAGTATGACTTTCATATATTCATAAAATATCATATTCAACAATCATGTCGATTATATATATATATCTCTATATATATACATAAAATCAAACCCCGATACCGCCCATGAAAAGAGTAGATCTGCATACATACAATATCCCGATCTGCAACATATGAACGCTGGGGCTGTCGATCATCAGATCATTCGAAATGATAACACAAAATGACCGTGACATCATTCCGAAAACAGTATAGACCATCACATGACTGATCCCAGACCCTCCAGGGCTGTCCCCAGCTTTTCTCCAGATTTTGGGGATAATCGAGTTTCGAACGTCAACCCATTTATCATGTCCCAAACGGTGACACAAGTTGGGGGTGTTCGTTCCCCCTTCAACCCTTTGATCAACCCGGTAAATGCCAAGCCGGTCCTCGTGGAAGAGTAAGTCACAAACCGGCTCCGCAGAATTGGCGGGAGAGCAAAACACGTTGTCCGATGCCTTCATCCCTTACATGATGCCGTACCTCAAATTCAAGTCTGGCATGCTCTATGATGATAGTTTGCCACATGACATACCCCCACATTCCTGCCCAACAGTGACGGCCCGGTTGACATTTTTTGAAGACATATCGAGTCCCAACATGGGCACATCTTCCTTTCACGCCCTTACTTCGGCGCGCTCCTCTTCGAAAATACCTCCTCCGACGCCCGCGACCATTGCGCCAACGAGCGCACCTTTCTTTCATGGCTCCGTCTGTCCATGTATCTAGCCGTCGTGTCGCTGGCCATCATCATCTCCTTTCATTTCCGTGATCAACCCACCGGCCTAGAGAGACGCATGGCGTTACCCGTCGGGATCATTTTCTGGGTTCTCAGTTTGACTTGTCTGGCTAATGGGTTTGCGAATTACTCGCGCACGGTCAAGAAGTACGCGCGCAAGGCGGCTTTGGTGCAGAGTGGTTGGAAAACGCAGGTTGTCTTTACGGTCGTTGGGACGGTGATTTTGGGTAGTTGTATTTTGTTTTTGTCGACAGATCCAGCGCAGTAATGGTCGGGGTGCAGTTGGATTTTTGAAGTCATTTTATTAGCGCTGGCGTTGACATTACTTTGGGGCATTTTAGCTGCTTGTCATATCCATTGCATCCATGTACTTATTGTCTCGACCAGGTCTCACTAGGACTATGCTGTACTGTGGGAATACTCCCCAAACAAAGGATGAACGGTTGACTAAGCATTGTGTTTTTGATTTCCTAAAAAGTAAACCGAAAGGATGAAATGTCTGAATTGATGTCGTGAGAATCGTCTGGTGTGCAGAGGTATATTTCCATGAGTCGCGTAAAGGAGGGCTTGCTCCGAGGAATGCAAGAAATGGCAAAAAGAACATAAACCGAAATGAAACCGAAATATGCAATAGATTATGCACCGGAATCTTTACATGCGACGGATCTCCTGCTCATTCTTGTATTTATCCAAGGCCGGAGTATCAAGGTGGCCCCACCACTCGAACAGCACAGAGTTGCAGATGAGCTTAAACCAAGGGGTAAACTTCAGTTCAGGCTGCTCGAACATCGCCTTAAGCTCATCAGCTGAGACGTAGGTGGTGTCTCGGACCTCGTTGGGGCTGGGCTCCAGATCGACATCAGCCTGGATGAAGAGGATATAGTCCACTACCAAAAATGTCAGTGTTTTCATTCAAGAAATCAATTATACACTGTATCATGTAGCATACCTTCATGTTCACCCCACTTTCCATCACTGGGGGCCTTGTAGTGAATTCTTGTGAGGAAGTCAAACTTATCCAGGGGTACCTGCTCTGCCTTAATCCCCAGTTCATGGTCTAGCTTGCGCTGTGCAGCACGCTTCACGCCCATGATGGCAGCATCCAGCTCAGCTCCAGTCTCACCAGGAATACCAAGGGGGTGAGAGCAACAGGTGTTGGTCCACATGTCGGGGAAGGTAATCTTCTCGGTGGCGCGCTGTTGGAGCAGAAGACGCTTCTTGGAATCGAAAAGGAAAACCGAGAAGGCGCGATGAAGGAGACCCCTGTCGATGTTACTCATCAGATGACCTATGTGGATGCAACTGTCAGTATTTTATCTCGAATTTGTGCCTGTCACTACCCCGCCATTCTGTACATCTGTAGGTGATTATGGGGTACAAAACATACAGATCTTCTTGCTGGCACTTCCGATGGGCCGGTCATTGTTATCCAAAACAATGCAAACTTCATCCATCAGGCGAACCTGCTCCTCATCGTAGCCCTCAAGCTCGCTGCTGTGCGCAGTCTTTGTTTGGCTTGTGGGGAGGATTTCACGGGCAAGTGATGTATCGACCTCAGGAAAGAGGGTGGCGACGTTGTCTACCGTGATCTCAGGCGGACTGGTAATTGTTGTGGTGGCACTCATTTTGGCTGAATATTAAAGTTGAAAATAAAGTAATGGTATGAAAGAAAGCAATGAATCCTAACAGAGATAAATCAGAAAAGGATATGCGTTGGGTTCAAGGCGGCAATGACCGGCAGAATTGGCCCCGTACCCCCCTTGCCTTGGGGGAAATCAGGTGCTCCGAAGGTCCAGCTGAGAATGCCAAGCGCCCAACACACCTCCGGTGTATTGATGCGCCCCGGGGGATACATTTTTTTTTCCCTCACTAGATTCAATATCAGATGCAATATCCCAAAATTATTTAGGGTGTGCTGGGCGCTTGACATTCTCAGCTGGATCAATAGATTACACAAAGTGACTATATAATGATCAAAAATCGCATTCAACTAAGCCTATCTGTGTGCGAATATCGGGAACCGCACCAATTCACATTACCGACCTATTATGGACACCAAGGTGGCACCTTGATCACTTCAGTTCGAGGAGACTAGTCAACTTCTCCAATTCTACAACTTCCTCTGGCCCCAAAAGGCCCAACTGTTCCCGCCGAGTTGGTGCAGTTGGATCGAATACAGGCTTCTCAGCGAGCGAAGTCACTCGTGTCCCGTGTCTAGGCTGGGATCCCTCATAATCCCAGCTTGCATTGTGGATCGTGATGCTATTGAAAAAATGAGCTTCAATTTCAAGAAATCCCCCCAGAGTATTGACTGACCGGTTATCCCACAAGGCACTCGTGCGTGGGCTCCACTTAAATCGAACCTGGATATCAGGATTCTTTTCATAAACGTCGTATAGGTATCCCAGAATCACATCACTTTCGGCCTTATCAAGCCCAACGATTCGGTCTGTCATCGCCCGATTCACCCACAGTGCCTTCCAGCCTGTAGCAGGGTGAACACGGACAATCGGATGCTCGCGCTCCACATATTGAGGTCCCGCGTCTGGGTTCTTGCGGTCGAGGTATGGGTGAGCCGAGCGGTAGATGGCAGTCCTTCCGTCGATCAACTTGCGGAATAATGGTGACAGCTTCTCATATGCTGCATATCCACTCGCCCAGAGGGTATCACCTCCTACTGTGGGTACAGTATCGTTGTGGAGATGGGTCACTCCGGCGGGCTGTCTCTCGTGTACGAGGTCGCTATGCCACCGAGAAGCCCCTCCCGGTCGACGGAAACTCGCTGGTCTCTCTGTTTCCTGCAATGCTGGCCATATCACACTGACGCCGGGGATGCCAGGAACATGAGGCACTTGGGGCTAAGAAAAAAAAAGAGAAACAGAGTTGGTGACTGGTACATACTTTCGCTGGATTGGACAGGACATACATGAACCTCAATCTCCCCGAACCACTCCCCTAGTTCCTTCTGTTGCTGAGGGGTGATATCCTGATCACGGAAGAAGACAACGCTTCGTTCCGCAATCAATAAGCCTAGCTCATCCTTCTGCTGGTCCGTCAAATCCTTCAGTTGCAACCCGACGATTTCAGTCCCAATATGCCTAGTCAACGAAATTACTTCCTTGGCTGCGGACAGAAGTGCTTTCTTCTCGGGATCGGCTCGGCTGCCAGGGTCTACATGGACGCGATCATAGTTTCGCACGTTGTAAACATCATCAATATAGAGAGGACGAGATGGTCGGTATGGGTAGCCGTCACTGAGGTCAACCCCGGCTTTTTCTAAGCGCTCTCGCGCAGGCCCAGGAAGATCGAGGGTGTCTTTCCTGGGCACTGCGACGTCGACGATGCGTGAATCAATAGGAGCGGGTGCCATGGTGATTGATAATGGAATGTATTCTTATCAAGGTTGCATCATATCTTATAAATGGTCTAGGGTTTGAGCACATCATCGTCATCATCCATTACGCCTTTTAGCCAATGTCAATCGCTCTCTATAAGTTTGTACTCGGCCATATCACCATCTTACCATGTTACCCCTCTTTCAAGGTTGATTCCATATTGTCCAATCCATAAGGGCGATGTCACAATCCACGATGTAAATCACGATCACTATCCAATGCCGTTTGTTCCGAGTTACTTTGACCCAATTGCGAAATATCAGCCCATGTTGTCGTTCAGAAAATCCCATAAGTGCAGGAACAATCCACGTATACGCGGATAAACCTATTTTCTTCTTTCTTCTTTCTTCTTCTTGAACTTCTGTGAAAGTCATGAGTGAGGCGGTTCGAGTTGCTGTTATTGGAGCTGGTATCAGTGGAGTGGTCACTGCTGGCCATCTTCTGGCTGCTGGGATTCAGGTGACGGTTTTTGAGAGAAACAATGCAGCCGGCGGAGTTTGGTAATCTGTTTCGCCTATCATTCACCTGGAAACAATGAACTGAAACATTGCAGGCTTTATGACAAGCGTACTCCGATTGAAGCCCAGTATCCATCACCCAGACCGTCTGCTTCACAGGAATACGTGAAAGATGAGAGGACCGGAAACGAGAGAAAGATCTTACTTCATGCACCTCCGGGGTGAGTTTCAACTTTGCAATCTTTCCATTCTCATATAGCAGTCGTGCTCACTATTTCCCAGCCCTTGTTATGAAAGCCTCACAAATAATGTCTCGACTCCCTTACTACAGACGAAACTCAATGCATGGCCAGAGGGGACTGCTCATTTTGTGAAACATCATGTGCTCAAGGATTATATCCAAGATACGTCGAACAAGGCCGGTGTTGATGATATAACCAAGTATGGCGCCCGAGTCACCCGAGTTTATAAGGACGGGCCAACATGGACAGTTCACTGGTGTACTTTGAGCGAAGGTCACGATTCCGTTGACAAGGAGGAGTCTGCAGTAAGTGCTAAGCTCTATAATACCAGACATTTTCATTTTCAGATGTGAGTGTTGACTAGGTTATAGACATTTCACTCGGTCATTGTTGCCTCAGGTCACTACCATACGCCTCTGGTCCCAAATATACGGGGTCTACCCAAAGCAAAAGCTCGATGGCCCGAGAGGATCTTCCATTCAAAGTCTTTTCGAAGATCAAAAGGATTTGAAGGGAGGGTAGGAGTGAAACCAATCCCAGTATTCTAAGAGTAGCCTTTGACTAACTAAACTACAGAATGTACTGTTGCTGGGTGGCGGTGTCTCTTCACTCGATATAGCAAAGGAAATCAGTGGAACCGCAAATCATGTGTATCAAAGCACCCGAAATGGTGCCTTTGATCTCCCCGAGAGTGCACTTCCAGAAAACTCGTCAAGAATTGCCGAGGTCGAAGCATTCGAATGTTCAACATCAACAACATCGTCAGATACCGAGCACTTGCCCTTGACCGTACATCTTAAAACCGGGGAGTCCCTGCATGAGATAGATACAATTATTTTTTGCACAGGATACCAAATGGCACTTCCATTCCTCGACGATTACAACGACTACAGCATGTCTGCCATCGAGGCAAATGACAGAGTGCTTGTCACAGATGGCACCCAAGTCCACAACTTACATCAGGATATCTTCTACATCCCAGATCCCACGCTCGCATTTGTTGGAATTCCTTTTTACACTGCAACATTCTCTTTATTCGAGTTCCAAGCTATTGCCGTGACAGCTTTCTTGTCTGGTATTGCACAGCTTCCATCTACTACGAGTCTCCGGACGGAATATGAGAATCGTGTTGAGAAGAAGGGGCTTGGACGAAGTTTCCATTCACTCAAGGACCAAGAGCAAGTTTATGTCGATGAATTGATTGGATGGGTTAATACTGGAAGAATCGAGCGTGGTTTGCCTTTGATTGAAGGTCATACTGAGACCTGGATTAAAGAGAGAGCGGCTCTGAGCGAGAGACTCAAGTTACTTCTGGCAGGTCAGCTCTCTCGGGAAGATACGCTCAAACCTCCATTGGAGGTGGAAGTGACCGCATGAGGTACGTGAAGGAAGATATATTGGAAGAAGAATTTTTAAAATGACATCGGAAGAGTATCTTCCTTATAATGTCTCTACCATTATCTCGATCCAACATCAGATTATCCAAGTGTTACATTGTCAAGCATATATGCCCCATATGCGACTAGTCTTGTTCTGATGAAGCGAAAAGTCCAAAATTCTAAGCTCTATCCCTGGAAGCTCCCAGGCAGATAGTAACTCCTGTCCACATTCTCTCTCTTCCTCTTTTTGCCTCACAGATAGAACCAAAAGCATTCGATAAAGAGAGAATGAAAAGAGAACACCTTTCAGTCTTTCTGAAATATGGATATATACCTATAGATAGCGTTATTTCAAGTGGTCATACCATAACCCATGTATATAACGAGTAGTATGGATGGTGAGGTTTCCAATGTGGTATGACAATAGCACTCATCAGATTTTAGATAAGCCCCCGAGTATTAGATGATTTCAATAATAGTAAGGGAAACCAAGGGCTCGTAACCTGTAATAAATACTACGTAGGCCCTGGAAGTCGGCAGGGAGAAGAGAGTTGTATGGGAAAGGAGACAAATCTCCGAACTATCTGATACAACATACTAACAGATCAGTGTTTATTGTCACAACTAGGTCTTAGCTAGGGAACTAATGTATTAGGAAGTTAGAAATTCAACGCTCTTCTACTTGATTAAGAATGAGAGCAGCTCGAGGTGTTTCAGGCTATGAGGTATCATTGTTCATGGATTACTCCTATCTATGCGCGCTGTCATCTGCAGTGTCATATCCCCGAGAACCAATAGCAAACACCTACATAGAAAGCACAGCCTTACCTCATAGAAATAACCAATAAGAGAGATGTAAGTCGGGCCTTAGCGCCCATACATGTAAGCAGAATATGTTTACAAACATGTGCCTTATCACTGGAGTTTGAGCCTGTGTCATAGAAACGGTCAACACTCCCGACACATCTTGATGCTCCTTAACCTGCCAGATGAACCGACGTCAAGAATAAATATCTAGTCTGATCTCCCCATCTATCTGAAGATACTACGCTATCATGGTCCCCGCCTTTGGTTTCGGAGTTGGCGACTTTGTGGCGGTCGCTACGTTGGTGTGGAAGCTTTCCCAGGCCTTAAGCGAGACGTCAGAGGACTCGAGGCTATACTGAGAGTGTCAACTTGAATTATACGCCTTTCCGGGTGTAGTTGTTCAATTTCAACATGCCACGGCGAACGGGGCAATACTTTCTCATGATCAAGTCGTCAGAACGAGAGATGTGCTCTCTCAGATAGAGCGACTGATAAACGACTTCAACCGGCACATGGAGAGATTTATGGATAATACTAGTTCCCCAAACAAAGATGGAACGAGGAAAATCGTCAGTATGAGACAGCGGGTTGCATGGAGCTTCTTCGGCAAGAGGCCGATTCTGCAGTTTAGGAAGGCTATTCGAGACTACACGGCAGTTTTAACATTTATTATGCAATCTATACATAGGTTAGTTTGCAAATTCCGCTCAGCCAGGATTTGTGTTATTCGGTTTGCTGATTGATGTCGCTCATTATAGTCAGAATATGCAACACCTTCAACAGCAGATGAGAGATGGAACGCAAAGCCTGAATCTCCAATTACAGGCTGGCACAGAGCAGCTCAAACTACACATAGACAATGTATTTCAGAATCCTTGGGACCAGAAGCCGATTCGATTCCAAGATGCGACTGGGAGAAGGTACCCTGTGCCGTTGGAAGTATGTGGGATGTTCGAGGTAAGATTTCAGTCAATCTGATATCTCAGATAGCTCTATGCTAGTCAAGTTGATGAAGCTTAAATTTCAACGTGAGACAGGGATTTATAGATTTTCTACAGCACGCATTCAAAGACAGCCCGATTTTGAATGCTGTCCAGCAGCAATCGATATGGCTATTTACCCCTGTGTTAGGCCAGCCAAAGAATTGGATCCTCATTACAGCCGAGGATTGGCAATTAAGTGTTTATCCCGGTTTGCAACTTGGCATGTCTGTATTTGCTGGTCGTCGTGTCACAAATGGCCCTATTTCCGATATGCTCTCAAATATACCCGAGGATGATGCGGTAAAACTTCAGACCCCATTGCCTCTATGGGCTTCGTCCTCTTTTTTTGAGGATGCGCAATTTAGACCACGGTAAATATTCAATCAGTGGCTATGAATTTTGACTGAGTAGTTCTGCAGGACCCGACGACAGGAAAAATTATCAAACTCCGCACAAGCACGGTGCTCTGACGGGGGATGTGTGAGAGCAGGGCAGATAAGCGAGGTTTGTTTTGGCTTATCCAAGATGATATATGATGTGAAAATCGCTAATCCCCCATAGGCGAAAGCTTTAATATCCAAGCACAAGTGGCATCCTACCTTTGTCCGAAAAAAGAATATTGTGGGAAGAGCTTCAAAAGCTATAATGAGCTTTGCGAACATCTGCAACCTGAGATACTCTCGCCAGATTCGCTAGATCTCTTCCAAGGCTTCGAATATGGCCCTAACTGTCTTCATTGCGGATCCCCTACCTCGTACATATTCAGATCGAAAGAGGAAATATTTGCAGCTGGGATCAAGCTTCAAAGAAGGCTAACGGGATCTGGCATCGGTCTGGCCCGATGCATCGCAGATCTTGTGTCGATGTATGACTATAAATCTACCTTCATGTGTCATTATTGTTTGCCCGATTTACATACATCTTCATAATGGCTCATGTTCTCCAAGCCTGGTTGTCACTTGTCGTGGGCAACAGGGCCCATGCGCCGGAATACCGCAAGGGCTTGATTACCGTTACCATTCTATCCGTTCTCTTGATTACTAGTACTCATGTTGGTGTTTTTTTCTTTCATAAAAGAGAGAACTCGAGAAAATGGTGAGTAGTTTGGAAGTGTATCGTGCCTTTAGATTGTGCCTACTGCCAACTTACGTTGTAGTATATCAGGAGCCAGATTCACGAGACAGAGAAGGCGGGATATAGCTCCTCGGAACTGCTGGCAATGACCCATATTGATCCAATTGAGACCAAAGTTTACCAAGCCCTGAGATAGATCAGCCCATGTACGATGATAGTGTTAGTATACAATACTCTGCATATGATGGCGAGTTTAATAAACCTAGCATTAATTAGTTCTTTAATCTCCCAACCGCTTTTCACAGGTGCATCGGGCATGTCTCTAAAGCATTTACTTTTTCTAAAAGAAGTCTTATATAGCCCGCCTACTGTATACAAGTCAACTGTTCCAGTGAACGAACTGTTTAGTGTGATGAGTCATGGTAGCTCGTAGGTAGGTAGGTATGATGGGCTGATCGAGCGATACCCATGTCAGTATCCATGACACAAGATCATCCAATCAAATTTCCAGTTCTCTTGGGATCTTGATGCGAAAGCCCACTAAATCTACCTGATGAGTAGACTTCGGATGACGTTGACTGATACTGACAATCATGACTGTCTCAGTCTGGCCGATGCAAGCATATATAGTAGGAGCAGCAACCCTCAGGGTTTTCTCAGATCCCTAGATTCAGGGGTAGATGCTCAGATAGATATTACGATAGCTCAGGCTAGGCACCCGTGTCAACTGTAAGGTCTTGGTAGTGCAGCGTGTTTGTGGCGCTGGTGCTAGTGCAGAGGGCACATTCCCCATCTGAAAGAGTGACAAGTTGCAGGATTGTGATGGCCGTTTTGAAATTGGGCCCATCACACAATAAGACAGTGGGACAAGTATTTCTTTGTTCCCCCTAGTTTATTGCGGATACGGAGGACAGAGGACGGAGGACGGAGTATAGAGATCGGCATTCACCCTTTTTAGGTAATATTATCGAGCTTGGACAGTTCCCTTTTTTTTACGTTTTTTTTTTTTTTTTTTTTTTTTTAGCTTGGGGCCATAGCTCCATGAGAATCATGGGGATCTGCAAATATGAAGTACAACCGAAAGAATTCCTTCAATAATGAATGTATTCTGATTTTTTCGGTTGAGACTATCACGTCTTTTGAGGTCAGACAGGAAAGAGTGTACTCTGTAAGTGAACTGGACTCGGGCCCACTTAGAAGAAAATCTCAGGGGCTATTGAATCGGCCCATACAGAGGCATAGTTTATGGACCCATTTTCTAGATAGGCGAACAGACGCGATGTCTCCGCGGCTGCAGAGGCAGACTTCCAAATGGCCAAGTATCCTTAGGTCTCCACTTGGGACGAGCTTCAGTGGAGGAGAAGAGCTTTGGGCAAAAAATGGGACCGTTGAAAGGAACCTGACAATGAATTCGTTATACTCCGTATATTTATATATGTGATAGCGTGTGATTGAGCAAGGATTAATGGATTGCAGGAAGAGGTCAGGGCTGGGGAAGTGAGACATGACCTAGTGATACCTTCGCATTGAGCTTTGGAAGTTCTGTCTCTTTATTTTTTTTTAAAAATAGATAGAAATTTCGAAATTTAGTGAGCAGATCCATAGTATCGCTCAAGAATAATAGGGTGATATTTTTTTTCTCTTTTTTCGAAGATTGAATGTTGAAGATCCCTCATGATTGTTAGCGTGTGATTCGGCGTTAGGTGGAGTCGAGGTCCAACGGGCCTTGGGGAGTTCCTATTTCTCGTGGAAATAAGAGATATCTATAGTTTCCACGTCCTTTGCGTGAAATTAAAGTTGAGATCCTGGTCTTCTCGTGAACGTGTTAAGGTGATATTGGATGTTAGTAGGGGAGTATGAAGAGTACAAAGGGGACGAAGTACAATATACGGTATTTCCTCTTACCCGCGCGCCAGCTCATGCAAATGATATCACATTTGAAGTGGGTTATATGTACGGCGTACAGGGTAATATATCAAGATATAGCGAATGCATTGAAACGTTAAAACAAAAAAGACCACCGTAATTCACGTATTCCAACCAAAATGCATCATATAACAACCAGGCAATGCCAAATAGGACTTCATGCCATATGAGATAAGTCAATCCAAATAGGAATCATCTCATAAAGCCAAGCAAACAAGAGTAAAACCAAAACAAAAGCGGAGACAAATCAAAGCAAGGCTCTGGCCAGCAGATCCCATACTAGCAAAACTATGCAATTCATAAGACTCAGAGCGAATGTGAATGATACCTCCCTCCGATATTCATTTAAACATGCAAACATGCAAACATGCAGACGTGGGATCAGCCTCTAGGGTTAGCTAGCTGAGCGTCGGTTCGACGATCGTTGCCGCGGACTGGGCACAAGCGAAGACGGCTCAGCGTGGCCGGTAGACTTCCCAGTGTTGCGGTGCTTGTCAACACAATCATGTCTATGATTTACATCAGTACACACGTACACAGTCAACAACAACCAAGATTCTGGAATCTTACCTAGCGAGACTGTCCTGGCGACTGAAACGCCGGTCGCAAAGCTCACAGCTGTACCTCCGAAGCCCGAGATGAACCTGGAAGCCTCATTAGTCTCTCTATTCTTGATTCATTTTGGTCTCTCCACTCACGGTGCTCATATGTCTTTTGAGATCTGAGCTTCGCCCAAAAGTCTTGTGACAGTCATTGCACGGGTGGTTGTTCTTCCATTCGGGGTTGTGCATCTTTTGGTGCTCCTTACAGTTGGAGCGTCGGGTGAATTTGGCTCCACAGATCGGGCATTCCAGGCCGCTGGCAGACACTAGCCTGTCATTTGGTGAGCCGCGCTCACTATTGCTCGAGATTGTGGCCCCATCGGCGATCCTATCGGCAGATGCTTGTGGTGGAGGTACGACTAGTCCTGTGTTGATGTGCTGCCCGGAGGATCTGTCGTATCCCATCTCCATAGCTCCAAGGTAGGGAACGTTGTTGACTGGCAACAGGGGCATCGTGGAGGGAACACACGCATCCGGAAACACGTTCTGGCCCCATTGTCCTGATCCGTTCGCTACAGTGCCTAGAGTAACATCCGATGGCTTTGCCGGTCCCGAGCAAGGTGTGTGCATCCAAAGGTCGGTCAGTTGACTGGGGTAGACATGCTGGCTTTGAACAACCTCCATAGTAGGATTGTAACTGGGGGAGGCGCTCATCGTGGGGCTGTAGAACCCTAGTGAGGTCTCCGAAGCACTGTTGGCGAGTCCATTGTAAACTGGTGGATAACATGTTCCGCTGGTATAGTCATCATATGCGAAGGTGGTTGGTGCTCCAGGAACCAGTTGTGATGGCAGTGTAGATGGGGGAGGGAAGACTTTCAGTTGTCCAAAGGCATTTTCGATTTCGCAGTGGGAGATCCCCAGACCAATAGGGGAAACCCCTCCTTGGGACGAGGTAGACACAGGAGATGAGTAGGTCGATGTCTCGCGAGACCGTCTGTCCTCTCTTCGCGGGGATGTGATTGAGCGATGAAGTAAATCCTGGGTCGGATTCATGTTGTAGAAGAATGCACCGAGAGTCAGAAGTCTCGAACCAACCAAAGGCTAGTCTATATCGGAGTGAATTAAGGGCGACAAGTCCAAGTATATATAGCTAAGACTTTTGAGTCAACAGCTTCGCTGTTGGTGATTGACGGCAGCATACATCGGTGGCTGAGAAGAGTGTGGATAGGGTATGAATTCATTGGAGAAGAGCTTGTGCCGCATTCGACACCGACAACTGTTGAAGATTCAACAACTTGACGCCGTAACAGACAAGGCAGATTTGGAGAGGGAAGGGTCTGTAATTGCGGTGGAAGAGAAAATCGGGTGGGGGGGCATTAAGGGCCGGGTAAGTCTAGGTCTGATGGATACAAGTCAGGGTTTTAGCTCCGGGATCATATATGTCATAGGCATAGATTTAGGGCAGTTGTATTTACAGCCTAGTCTAAGGAGACTGTACCTTGAAGTTCATTTGATACATAGTACATGGGGTACATGTGGTACATATGGTACACATAGTACATACAAGATATACATGACGATGCATAACGGCGGCTGTTGGGTTTGTCTGGTAAAGGCTAATCTATTTCACTACCGTTGGGCCTGGTCTGCCCAACCGAGACGTGTCCCATGCAGGCAGTAGCCATACAAAAACATTAGCAGGGCCCGAGTCTCTGGATCTCGGCTTGGCGAGGATGCATTGGTGTCGAGATGACCAGCACAGCCCTCAAGCATGTATCTCGAGAGACCATACGGCGTATGTAAAATTGATTTCGAACAATCGTGACTTGAGCAGTATGCGGGCCCTTCCGAGAACAGATCCCTTTTGGCTTCATGTATACCATACCATAAACTCCACATTGACTCCACAGGTATATGTCCCTGGACAAACCGTAGATATCTAAATTCAGTTCATTCCTTTCATTCACTTCATCTATAATTACTCTATTTCCCCTATAAATGAGATTGGAAAGGTGGAAAGGAGTACTCTTGAAACGCCATGGACAGGGGGTGTGGGAAGCCCAAAAAATTAAAAAAAAGGAAAAGAAAAGAAAATAGGAGAACTAAAAAAAAGGCGAACGCCGAATCAAAAAAAAAAAAAAACCACACCAAGCCCGTTTCGATTAGGCTGCTCATCGATATGGTTGTTCACAAGCATCTCGAACGGTTTGGAGTTGTCAGGGCTCTCTGCCAACCGACTAGCGCCTTTGGTCCTGCAGGGGCGTGCGTGGCCCTAAGCGCCAGGAGAACCCCCCTCTTTGAACTTTGTGCCGTCACTTGGAAATTGCCTCCACTTGAGCTCGTAGTCGTTCTACCGTGTTGATCAGATCCGCCAGTTGTACTCCGACTAGCTCACGCGCGGCTTGATCCGTACTGGCTTTTCTAGAGAGCCCATTTGTTCCAATTATATGTGGGTCCTGGCACCGGACACGGTCAGGGCCTTGACTGTGTGCCGGACTTTGACTGTGTTTTGATTGCCATTTAGACTCATATGCCCATATCATTGCAACAAATGGGAGGTGAGTGGCTCGGAGTAAGATAATGCGCACGCGGCGAACTGTTCCAGCAGAGAGGAAAAGCCGCATGGGGCGGATACAAAGGAGGGGAATAAGATTCTACCGAAGGTCAGCTTGGAAATATTCCAGAAGATATTCAAATCCAATCAAATTCTAACGGACCAGGGGTGGCATGAAGTATGTTAGTCGTCGAGAATTGCTGCTTTCTAGAACATAAATGGCCAACCTGATTGGGTTAATAATGGACTTTTCCTATGGGGCAGTGCCAACTTCTTGGCCAGACATGATGTATACTTACTGAAAAAGATATTCTTCTCTGGCATGGCGCATCACCTATCAGAAGTGGAATTAATCAACTGCCAACTACGGCGTATAGTAGATCGTATTCATTTACCCCTTCAAGGCTCATACTCATCAAACTGATCAAGGATGAAAGAATGAGAGTATTGGTCATCAGGGCGAACGTAAGCCTATAAATTTGTGTCAGTTTCCTATTATTAGTATTTTCTTTTTTTTTAATTTTGCATCAGAAAACGTGGAAGTTGTAAACGTATGTTAATAGCGTCCTAAAGCAACAGCCGGTCACATATTGAAACGTGATCAGAGGCGCATGCGACTTTCTAAGTGTAAAAGAAAAGAAAAGAGAACTCACATCAAGCCATAGCCGAAGATTGGGGAGATCTAAAAAATTAGCGTGTCAGTTAACTTAACGTGATAGCCAACCATTTCGCCAATCCTTCGGGATTGCGATTGGAACTGCAGAACAGCCGCCTAGTGCGCAGACTTACTTCAGACGCGGTGTCCTATCATCCAATCGATTCAGCGGTCAGTGCACAATGTTCAAAAGGTCAAAGGGTTATGAAACCCACTAATCCAAGAACACTCGATCTGTAAAATGGTCAAAAAAAAAGAGCGGTCACATCAGGGATTATTTGACCGCCATACCCAAAGAACACCTTCACTAGCAGATGTGACATTGTACTAAGTGACAAGCGGTCACGGGCCAGCATGGTAAATGTTGTCAAGAAACCTGCAGGGATTTAGGGATTCTATTCGCCTAGGGCTGAATTGCTTAGCCACACTTACCAATATACAATACTACCACCACCGGAAGAAACCTGAAGAATGCTTTTGTCTGAAACAAAAACTCAATCAGCCTTGGGTCGTAAAGTCATTTGAGGGGATTCGGGGCAAATCGTACCATCTCTTTTAATACCGGGATCTATTCATAGTCATCGGTCAATCCTTTTCTAGAACGTTACATGCAGCATCCACTTACTAAACTGCCGAAGTAGGAATTCAAGCTCACAAGAGAACAGATCCTAATCATCTCGTGTCAGCCCTGTCACCAGGATATTAATTCCACGAATGATCATACCTTGGAACAAGAAATAGAGCCTCAAGGGACAGAATGTCGAATGAGAGCTCAATAATGGGTTTGTCGCCCTTCGCCAGCCCGATTACCCCTGTGGCGTTCTCATTAACTGCAAAATCCACAGATAAACTGCGAAGTAACGAGCCGCAAGGCAGATTGAGAGTACCCGAGTGACTCACTTGTTATGACAAATGCCATTCCAACACCAATTATGCTCAGGTTCCAGAGACTCCAGAACCCCATTTGGTAGAAAACGACCCCCGCATCAATGATTCCACTCAATTCATCGTACGCAAAAGCGACGATCCATACATACATCACCGCTTCAAAGAGGCCAATGGCATCTTGTCTCCTCTCTACCAGGACTGCGTAGTAGAGAAAGAGGAAAGACATGAAAAATGCTGCTTCAAAGATCTTCCGGTACAGAGGTACTCTCAGGCGCGAATATGGATCAGCCGTTCTAATGAAAGAAGACAGTCAGCAACCCTGTGGGACTATAGCTCATCGTGTCTAACCTATTGTTGAAAATATGAGGCTTTTTTGTTGAGTTGACTGTCAGAGAATCCCAGAAAACGATTTCGCCCTTCCAAATACCATCGACCACTCTTTGAACAACTCGTTGGCTCAGAAATCTCTTTGCATGGGCAATTGTTGCAATCTCCAGTGCATTCAATCCAAAAAATTGGGAGTATCGCTGGGCAGCATAGATCTCCTCGTGTCGGTGTGTATCTTGTGAGGTTCCAGGTAACTGAGTCTCCACGGCCCTCTTGCCGCCAAAAAGACGATAGAAAGAAGAGGAATTTGACAAGAGAGGAGTAGTCTCACTTACCACCTGGCTTGCGTCACTTTGGATGGATGCCAGGCCAGGGTTCCCTCCTTCAAATTCAACTGTATTTGCCGACCCGCGTCGCGGTGATGGTAGCTCTTCCAATAGAAACTCAATGGTCTCGCGCTGGTTCAGATGACACAGGAACTGCCAGGCAACAAACTCGCATGCTGCACCACGGCTCTCATTGAGTCCCCAGTCATCTTCGGTGGCAGTGGTGAAGTCCCATTTCAAAATCCTGTATTTGTTAATTAACTACCCGACCTCGATAGTTCCAGGGTCGTCTTTATGGCGAGCTTACATCAGTGCAACAATGATGTAGGGATTATGAGTATCCTCTGCTAAAGCGTGGACCAACTGTCTAAGACGGTGTCCTTGGGATCCGTACAGCATTTGCTCGAATGTGTAGGCCATTTCACCTACCGCCATGCTAATGAAGCTAGAAGGGGCTTCATTAATTCCGTTTAATCAATAAGACAGACAAAACTTACTTGAATAGCTTGGGAAGAACATCAAATAGAGGCTCGTCGGTTTCGATCACCGGAATTTCTGTATGATCCATGTGTGAATCCATCTGGAGAAGCTCTACTTTGATTAGCAGGTCTCCCCTGTGTTTCCCGCCGGAACCAGACATACCGACGTTGATTGAATATTTAACGTTGAATCCAAGATTTTTTTTTCAACAAATTTGGCTGTTTATTCTTTTTATCCCTACTATGTAGTATATCCCTCCTTGGGGATAGGGCAGAACTGCAAGTATCAAGAACGAGATATCGATGAAAGGTCCATGTCGTTTGATCAATGTGGAGGTTTTAGTTGGCCACAAATCACACCATAACAATGATCTTTTGTCAATATTGAAGATAAACAGTCCCACAATATTTAATATGAAAGAAGAAGAATAGCAAGGGAAAAAGGTGAGCTGAAAGTTGTCGATATGTTGCTGACCGCCTTGTGCACGTGTCGACGCGTCCAGTGACTTCATCGTCAAATTTCCAAGGTCCCTTATCGCATAGCTTCCACCTGTGATCTCCATCGCATTTACTCAGTCTGTGACTTTGATCAACCATCGAATCTGTAGCAGGGAGATGAGGGGCAGTCGACACCATGGGACAAGGCTATTCCCTCACAACCCTGTCCGCGGGGTCGGCGGGTATTGATGTGCCTGAACTGTCCGATCTGATCTATGAGAAGTCGATGGGGGGTGGCAGATTTATGAAAAGCATTCGTGCAAAACAACTAAATGGTCTGGTGTTTGTCAAGGTTATCATGAAGCCATTCCCAACCATGGAGCTGGAGCCATATATCAAAAACATAACGAGTATGTTTGGATCCCTTCCCCTATTTCAAGCTTCTAATGTCCACTTCAGGGGAACGAAAGTTGTTGTCGGATGTGCCAAATGCGCTAAGCTACCAGATGATACTTGAGACTGCCACGAGTGGATACCTTGTCCGTCAGTACATCCACAGCTCTCTTTACGATCGAATGAGGTATGTCCATTGCAGTCGTTGCCAGTGAGAAAAAGCCTTACATAAACATAGCACGCGGCCTTTTCTAGAGCATATTGAGAAGAAGTGGATTGCGTTTCAGCTGTTGTGTGCTCTTCGAGATTGCCACTCACTGGATATTTACCATGGTGACATCAAAACTGAAAACGTTTTGGTCACAGCTTGGAACTGGCTGTATCTTTCTGACTTCTCGTCATCTTTCAAACCAACTTTTCTCCCCGAGGATAATCCGGCTGATTTTTCCTTCTTCTTTGACATTTCCGGGAGGCGAACCTGTTACTTAGCCCCCGAACGATTCTGTGTTGCCGGCGAAGAGCCCAGTGAAAACCGCGTCAACTGGGCAATGGATATCTTCAGTGCTGGCTGTGTTATTGCCGAACTCTTTCTTGAATCGCCGATTTTCAACCTGAGCCAAATGTACAAGTATCGCAAAGGGGAATACAGCCCAGAGCACAGTCAACTAGCAAAAATCGAAGATCCGGAAATTCGGGAGTTGATTCTGCATATGATCCAACTCGAACCCGAGTCTCGGTACTCGGCGGATGAATATCTGAATTTCTGGAAGGGTAAGGCCTTTCCGGAATATTTCTACAGCTTTCTTCACCAATATATGTCCCTCATGACCGATCCTTCTTCTGGGCGACCAGACGTGGATGCAGAATCAACCAACCGAGGGGAGGCAGACGAACGAATCGAGCGAATCTACCTAGACTTCGATAAAGTATCTTACTTCCTCGGTTCTAGCACCCGCGGCGTTGGGGCTCTATTTAAAGTCCCAACCCCCAAATTGACAGGCAACACTCTTCCTGTGAGGCTCGATCTGCCAAATGGTGAAGCCAAGACTTTGGCATCCCAGTCACAGCCAGACGACGGTGTATTGATTTTCCTGACACTTGTGGTATCCAGCTTGCGAAATACAGCCAAGGCATCGGCTCGAATCAAGGCCTGCGACATCCTTCTTGCATTTGCAGAAAGGTTGTCAGATGAAGCTAAATTAGATCGCATTCTTCCGTATATCATGATCTTATTGACTGATCGGACTGATACCGTCAAGGTCGCTGCGATCCGCACTTTAACCCAATTACTGAAAATGGTCCAGGTGGTTTCCCCAGTCAATGCCTACTTGTTTTCTGAATACATCTTCCCAAGGCTCCAGCCATTTGTTGCTACCTCGAACAGCAAGTCAAGTGCCATGGTACGTGCTGCATATGCCTCATGCATTGCGTCTTTGGCCCAGTCGTCCTTGAGATTTTTGGACATGATCCAAGCATTGCGTTCCGATACTCGTTTGGCTGCATTAATCCCGGTCGGCTTTGAGCCTCGGTGGACCGAAGATGCGACGTATCACAATCTCTATGATGTGGCTCGGGTTGACCTTTTAGAATACTTCGAGGTTCATACAAAAGCGCTGCTTACAGACCCAGATGCATCGGTTCGGCGGGCCTTTCTGGGTTCTGTATCCAGCCTCTGTGTCTTCTTCGGCAATCTCAGAACAAACGAGGTTGTTCTTAGTCATTTGAATACATACCTGAATGATCCAGACTGGATTTTGAAATGCGCCTTTTTCGAGGCTGTCATCGGTGTTGCTGCCTACGTGGGAAGCCTAAATCTAGAGCTATACATATTGCCTCTCATGGTTCAGTCCATGACAGAGCCTGAGGAATTTGTCGTTGAAAGGGTGATTCGATCCCTAGCGGCTATGGCTGACTTGGGCTTATTCCAGCGATCAACAACGTGGGATCTCCTAAACACGACTGCCGGATTTTTGGGACACCCGAACATCTGGATCCGAGAAGCAGCCGTCAAGTTCGTGGTCAATTCCGCCAAGTTTCTATCGGTAGCGGACATTCATTCCATCCTGACACCCATTATCCAGCCTTTCCTCAAGATCAAAATAGTTGTGTTTTCGGATACCCAAATGCTCGACGCACTCAAACGGCCAATATCGAGAGGCGTATACGAGATGGCCTTCCTATGGGCTTCCAAATCAGACAAGGGTGTTTTCTGGAAGTCACCAAGTCGCGATGGCATGTTCAGCTTGTCTGAGCCTGGATCCTTCAGTCCCCGTGTGGGTCAACGGAATCCTTCCTTTCATATGGCCACCCAGTCAAGAAACGACGAGGACGAACAATGGCTGAGTCGGTTACGAAACCTCGGGATGGGGCCCGAGGATGAAGCCAAGCTTCTTGCCCTCAAAGACTACATTTGGAGGGTCTCATTGCGGCAATCGAGAGAAACCGATGTCAATTCAACCGCACCATTGAGCGATATTGTCAGTCTGACACAACATGGCGTTAAGCCCCAAACGGTGTTCTTTGATAAGGAAATTAAGGATCAGTCGCGAGCAATCTCCTCAGACGTAAGCGATGGTAACGTCGAGGATACAAGGCCGAGAACAATCGCAGATGCCCTGCTTGACGCCTCTACAACCATTGAGCGAATGCCCAGTGCCCATCGCAAGCACTTGCGATCGAAAAGTCAAGTTTCGAAAGGAACAAGACGGGCCTCAGGTGTTCCTACCTTGGACGGAAATGGTACTTCTTCATTATCATCGTCTCCAGTGGCCTCATCGCCTGCGGGAGGACCTGCGTCTCGTCCATTGTCTCCTCCGAGCTTTGATAATGATCGAAGGCTTTCTAGTCGGCGGGCAAGCCCCGGAGAAGATGGCTCATTAACACCAACTAACGCAGACACCAGAAGTTTATCCGATCGTGTACATAAAAAGTCTAGCGCGATGAGCTTATTGAGTCGCAAAGAGAATGCGAAAGCCTACGCTGAAACGGGTACAAGCTCCGCAAACGCCTTTGGAAAGGTAGACGCACCGGTCCAAAGAGGCGGTACACCGCGACCATTGACACCCTTGCTTTCAACCGAGCACAAAGCGACCCAAATAGTGTCGCAGAGATACCGTGCTCACCATTCGTATGGGGGCAACGACCCTGCCGTTCTGCGACTGCTAGAAAACGTCTTTGACGAAAACTATCCGACAGACCTATTTGACCTAGGGCCATATGTCAAAGAAGTTGATACTCGCCAACCGATACGCAGCGCCACAGAACAAGAGCCAAGTAAGATTTGGAAGCCGGAGGGGAATCTGGTCGCGACTTTTGGCGAGCACAGTGCGCCAATCAATCGTGTCGCTGTAGCACCAGATCACTCATTCTTTGCCACCGCGTCCGATGATAGCACGGTCAAGATCTGGGATACAACTCGTCTTGAAAGGAATTTGACCCCTCGATCTCGGCAAACCCACCGTCATGCAACAGGCTCGCGTGTGAAGGCCTTGACCTTTGTTGAGAATACGTACACCTTTATCAGTGCGGCCACTGATGGCAGCGTTCATGCCGTTCGGGTCGACTATCAGAAAGTCAGTCAGACGGCAGTCCGATACGGCAAGCTTCAAATTGTTCGCGAATATCAGCTTCCCATAGCCAAAGACGGATCACCCGAATACGCAGTCTGGATGGAGCATTTCCGTGACGAAGGGCAGTCTACCTTGATCATTGCGACCAACACTTGTCGAATCATTGCGTTGGACATGAAAACTATGCTGCCAATCTACACACTGGAAAACCCAGTTCACCATGGAACTCCAACTACATTCTGTTGCGACCGCAGGCACCACTGGCTACTGGTCGGCACAACTCATGGAATCCTCGACCTCTGGGATCTCCGCTTCCGCGTGCGATTGAAGGCATGGGGTCTTCCAGGCTGGGGTGCTATCAACCGGATCCAACTGCATCCCGTCAAGGCCCGCGGACGCTGGGTCTGCGTATCCAGTAGCGGCAGCCACGGCAATGAAATCACAGTGTGGGATATCGAGAAGTTTCGCTGTCGCGAGATTTACCGAGCGACCCCACTGGGCGTCGGCCCCAATGGCCCGAATGGCGCCCATCACCCTTCCCGCGCCCCTCACCCCTACCCGACACCTATTGTGCCGAGTGATTACGAAGCATGGCGGGTCGATGGCGATCGGCCAGAAGGGATGCTGAGTCGTTTTGCAACAAATGGCCCTGAGTCGGGTACCTCATCTTCCAATCATCCAGCCGGCGATCGACTCGGCATCTGGGCGTTTGCGGTCGGCCTCAATGCCCCCGGGGAAGACAAGGATTCCAACACGAAGTGTGGGTACATCATTTCCGCAGGATGCGACCGGAAGATCCGCTTCTGGGATCTGGCTCGACCGGATCTCTCTTCGATAGTCAGTGGGCTAGACGTCGTCTCAGATGGTAGTGCCAGTGGCAAGCCACACTACGAGCAGACTCAGCCCGGCCCCAGTCTCTTGGTTACCACTGAGCACCTCCCCAGTTCGTCCAGCACTGGCACTTCTCGAGAGACAAGGAAGGGAGCCAGCCCCAGGCCACCGCGTAGTACCGTCATCAGCCTGCAGCAACAGATGCTCTTGAAGAGCCATCTGGATATTATTCAAGACGTGGCGGTCTTGCGTGTGCCGTATGGTATGATTGTGAGCGTTGACCGTGCTGGTATGGTATACATCTTTTCTTAGAATTTCTTAGGCTTTCTAAGCCTTGTATGATAGGTATTATGACAAAACTTCAAGATCTGGAATTCTGCTCTGTCTACGGAATACCCCGTGCAATAAAAAAAAATATCCTCAGTGTCTTTTTATAGATATTCTGCACAATCCCTGATTTGAAATGGAATACGGAGTACTCCGTACGGAGTAGCGGAATGCATAATGGCTTCGTATATACCTTCTACCCCTATCACGGATAACCGTACAAAAATGTCACACCAGCGAAGCTATTGATCCCCCACATGACTCAAAATATATTGTGCAATATACCCATGCCCACCGAAGGAACAAAATAGTCGAACATCTACATTTATGTACGGAGTACTCCGTACTCAATGCTATATTGTGCATTTGATATTAACTCCTGCCACTAGATTGCCTGGGTACCCGGGAACAGTGTACCGGATACTTCGGCGCACGCGGGTTCCAGTTGCACGAACTAAGGTACCGGGTACGACGCCTATTGGTACTAAAACTTTACTGGGGAGAGCTGTGGTGTGGGTCCTTGGACGAAACACTGGTGGATCAGGTCAGTGGATCGACAGGCCAGAGACCCCAATGGGGCCTAGAGCAAGAAAGGCTCTGGAAAGACTTCGGATGGGCAGACTATATTGTACACGGAATCCAGAGCGTAAGGAGTCGTGAAATTCAGTATGACATTTTTTCGTTTTTGATGTACCAGGCACCTAGCTATTTATATCGATGGAAAGGGTTAAAACGAGGGATTTTCAAAATATGATTATAAACTTACAAGCTTGGAACGAATGGATTCGCACTATAATCTCCGAGTCGGACATAAGAGCCCCAACAGTTATAACATACACTTGGTTACCACGTACTGGGTACGTATAGGATGAAGGGTGTTCATGACCATATCCTTGGTCCATGCGGTCCATATGCGATCGGGATCTCTACTATGTCGATACATATAATACTCCGTACTTCGTACGGAGTAGTAAAGAGATCCTTGCCACATGGAACCGGAACCTTGCAAAGTCGTGAGGGGGTCCGGGAAATGAGATCTCCGCTGAAACTACCAGACTGAGTGGCTCGGTAGGATTAGCTTAGTTTGCCGGCTTGAGTCAACCGTCTAGAGTTTGACCAAACGGAAGAAACATGAAATGGCGAGACATACACATCTTGCCTCTGATCTATGTTTGATATCCTTGAGATCTAAGGTCCGATTGGCAACATTTGTACCAAGGTTGAAGCGAACCCATGGGGCCAGGGGAGCCAATCATGTCAATCATTTACCTTGTTGAGACGGGTAACCAGACGGGATATGGTCCGCGATCTTTGATCGACACGGTTCGAGGGATATGTGAAGTGTTGAAGGCTCCTAACTGCCTGCAGGCCAAACACAGGAGCTTGCATATGTATGAATATATGTTGTACTGCAGATATCACGGGAAAGGACTGGGAAACTAGAGTATGGAGTACAGAGTACTGTTGTAAGTAGAAGAGATCATAACAGGCGACGAACGTTCATGATGTTGGATCAAGTGGATATACTACAACAGATGATTCTGTAGAAAACATAAAAGACAGTAGGACTTGAAAAAGACGTGCAAAAGATGAAAAAGACCTGCAAAAGATAAAAAGATGAAACAATACAGAAGATACCCGGTAAACAAAATACAGCTAATTAAAGTGGAGAGAACTCCTCTTTGGCCTTAGTTTACTTGCCCTCGAATCTTCTCCTATTTGTCCTCCCCTCCCCCTAAACCCTCATTCTTGGGTTCTGTTTCTTTTTTTTCCTGTACGGGCGGGTGTGATCTCGAGTCTTGATCATTGAAGTTTCACCCGGACTTCTCTCACACGCTCTCTATCCCCGGTAAAAAAAACACTCGTTTCGAACTGCTCTGCTTTCCTATATCACGGATTTGCGACTCCGTACTCGCCCAACTTGACTCCTAACTTGACTCCAAACTCGATATATAAATCTGCAACGCAATGGTCCATTCTCTGCGAGATCATGGGTCTTTTGTGCGGCCATCCACCCGGGATCGGCCTACGACACGCGGTGAAGGGGAAAATTCGCTGGTCGTCCCTAGCCGTACGTCGTCGTTGCACTCGCGCATCACTCAACCTATTCCGTCAACACTTAGCATCAAGCCCGCTCAGCGGACACCGAAAACACTCACCCATGCTTACATGGTATGTGGTGTCGGACGGGAACCTTCACAATGGGTCAAGGCCCCTGCCCCCGCCCAGGGTAAGATTGGCCACATGAAGGGAGCCGTCGGTCAATTTTGGCTTCCCGAGATCCTGGGAAGCAGCCCTAGACTAGAGCAAGATAACGAGATTGCACGAGCGTTACACGCGGCCATGCGAGCATGCTTCCCTCACGACGTGGAGATCTGCACCGGCAAAAGCCAGCCTCACTGTGCACACCACGCGTTCGTCTTGCAGCAGGACTCTTCTCACACTCTGTACGGGATCGCGCTGCGCGTTTGGTCCCGTGCCGATGAGAAGCGCGCCGAGACCATCCGCGAGCTACGCAAGAAGACGGAGCCGGACTTCTACGATAATCCCGATGAGACCTACTGGATTCCTTACTGCCTCAGCTTCCTTTCCCGGTATCCGCTCTACGATCTGCTAGGTGACTACCTCCGTGGCATGTGGATCCACTGGAACAAGGCCACCAACCTGTTCCACGCCGAAGAGGTCTCCCGCATCCTTAGCTTCCCGGCCCCGCGTCTCAACGACTTGGTCCGGATTGATATGAAGGATTATGCACTGTGCTATCAGTTCCCCTCGTCGCCCACCGGGTTCCAGAACTTTGCCATGTGGCCATTGTTCACTTGTCTGTCGATCCCCAACATCGTTGGCGTGATTGAGGCTGCTGTCTCGCCTACCCGCCGTATCATTTTCGTCAGCCACTACCCGGCGATGCTGACTGTTGCTGCGGAAACCATTCGTTACTGCGTTCGCGTCTACGAGTGGAGTGGTCTGTACGTGCCCGTGGTTCACGCCCGCCACGTGAAGGAGCTGGTCCAGGAGCCCGGTCCCTACATTCTGGGTATCACTGCCGAATGCCGGACTCTGTTCAACGCCCCATCTGATGCCCTCGTGGTCGATCTCGATCGGAACTTTGTCCTTACCTCCAGCCCGCCTAATGTGTTGAACCAGGGGCAGCGCACCAAGTTCATCAACCGCATGACCCAGTCCCTGAATGGGGATGTGTCGCCTTCCGGTGTGCCCCCACACCTGCGCACTGCCTACGCTGGTGGCAAGCTCATCCCGGCTGGCCAGATCATCGTTATGAGAGGGGAGGTCGAAAGCATCGAAGAGCCCCAATGGTGGAACCAGGATGCTGTCATGGGCGTCATGGACCATGTGTGTGAGAAGTTGGTATGTTTGCTCGCCTCTCAAGTTGTCACTAACCGTAATTTAAATTAACATTCCATCTTTTAGGGCCGCAACACCGGTATGAAAGCCATTTTCGGTGGCTCCGTCAAAAAGCCCCTTATGACCAAGGTTTCCATGCGTCATCTCAACGAGATTGTCCGTGAGCGCAACCAGTACTCTCGGGATGCTATGGAAGCTTGGCAAGACTTCATCAACCTCAAGGGCAGAATGGACACCGAGCTCAGCAAGGTCACCAAGCGCAACAACTTCTTGGTTGAGGAACTCGAGACCTGGAAGCAACAGTTCCTCAAGTTCCAGGCCTTTGCCGAGCAGCTCACGAAGGAGACCTCAGAGCTCAAGGTCAAGATTGAAAACCACAAGCGCGAGAGCCGTCGTCTCACTAGTCTTATTGATCAACAGAAGGACGATGTGGTTCGTCTAACTCTGCGCTTGTCTGGTACTGAGAAGCAGCGCGACGATGCTCTCGAGGCACTGGTCCTTCAGCAGGAGATTGCCGAAGAGCTCGAGCGTGAGCGCAAGCGTAACCAAAAGGAGATTTCCGCTCTTTCACATACTAACGCGACTCTCGCTCGCGAGCGCGAAGATGCCCAGCGTGTTGTCATGCACCTGCGCAGCCTCATCAATGGCCAGAGCCACCACATGGAGCACATTGTCCGCTCTATCGGTAGCAGATCGGAGATTACTGAAATGGTCGAGCAGGGCTACGAAGACGCTCCCGAGGAGCTCAAGGAGGATGCGTCGGTCGCTGGGTCGAAGGAGTCCGTTAAGACGGCTAAGGAGGTCAATGGTGACAATACTCTGGTAAATCACATGAAGCCCGAGTTGGAGCAGCATTTGCTGAACCTCGGCAAGGATCACAAGACCCTTGCTCGTCTCAGCATCACAGATGTCGCAGACCGCTACCTGCGCGACAAGACCGATGCCATCGCAGATATCATCCGCAGCATCAGCGATCAGTGTGCCGCCGCTGTCGAAGGCTTGCACCTGGCCCAGGACGCCGAGGACGAGGAAGAGCCCGCAATCTCTTCCAAGCTCCACCAGAACGACCGTCTCGGCTCCGACTACGAAGGTAGTTCCAGCCGCGCTCCTAGCGAGATCAGCGACGCTGACAACAACTCTCTCCACCCGGACAACCGCCATTCTAGCATCCCCCCGACCCCGGATCTGGTCCACAACCGCTCCAGTACGTCCATGTCCATGGTCAGCAGCTCGACTTTCCCCGAGCGGTCAAGTCAGCAGTATGGCCCCGGCGATATCCCGACCCGGATTGTTGAGGACGATGACGAGCACGCTCACGAGACTGAGAACGTTGATGACCAGCAGACTGAGCGTGGTACTCTGTCCAAGCAAAATAGCGAGGATCTCATGCGGCCTTCGACCGCACGGGTGATTTAGATCATCAGCTCTCCAGGTTAGATGACGCAACGCTTGACTGAGACGAACCTGCTTCTGCTTTTTTTTTCTCCCCTTCTCTGTCCATTCCTTCTGTCTGGCGAGGCACATTTTCCTTCTCTATTTCATCTGTGTAGTATTCTGAATACACACAGACGCTTTGGTTGTCTGGCGCACTTGTCATTTCTCCTGTTCCTCTTCGTCGTGTCGATTCTTCTTGATCTTCATTATATCCCGACCACACATGTGTCGTGTTTTCTTGTCCAATAATTTATGGCCATTTTTGCCATCCTGGGTCTTGTTATCTTTTTCCTTACTCTTTTTGCTCCTTATTTTTGCCCTGTTGTTCCTGAGGAAATCGTTTTTCTACTATGTCGTGCCGTCTGGGATGGAACGGCTTTGATTTACGCTCATCTCAAAGAGCCCTCCACTTTGCACCACCACCATCCGCACTGTCTGCGGATATTTCCTATTACCTAGTCCTTGATCTGGATTGGTCTCGTCTGTCAGGGTCTATATATAGCTCCCTGTTTAAAATGGATTCTGTGAATTTGAAAATTTTTCCAGTGATACGCCCGTCGTAGCCGAAGCAACTTCGAAGGCTTATGGAAGAATTCGAGTCATCCTTGTCTGATTCGTATGCTAATCATGAACTATGTACTTCACTCAAATTGCAACTCAATGCCTAGATCACATTTTAAGCCAACTTCCCCGGCACAAAAGGATGTCCAGCACTCAAACCACCACAAACTGCCCAAGCCTGCCCATTAACGTAGCTACTCTCATCGCTACCAAGGAACAGTGCAACGCGCGCAACCTCATCAGCAACAGCTCCTCGTTGCAATGGGTTCAACTGTCCGACCTTGCGCTCCGTGCCGCGCTCCCGCGCCCGGTCAAACACCGTCTGCGTCATTCCCGTCTCAATCAGTCCGGGGCAGATTGCGTTCATGCGGATACCCGTCCCAGCGAGCTGGTACGAGACCGTCTGCGCTATCGATACGACTGCTGCTTTTGATGCAGAGTAGTCAGTTGAGCCCGCGTTAGAGCGGAGGCCTGCTACCGACGCTGTGCCGATGATCGAACCGCTTGGATATGGCTTCGACGCTGAAGTTATCTTCATTGCTGGTGCCGCGTATTTGGCTGCTAGAAAGACGCTGTTTGTCCCGGGTTGATTAGGTTGGTTTGATTCTCTGGGAATTATGTTTGCTTTATTTCTGGAAAAATGTACGTACCCGAGAGCATTTACCCGCATTGTGTTGAGGAATCCCTCACTGTCGATCTCGGTGAATACCTTTGGCTGGCCTACCACGCCTGCGTTTGCAAAAAAGACGTCTAGTCGGCCGTATTTGCTGATCGCTTCGTCAATTACTTCACTCAGAGCTTTTTCATCGGCCGCGTCAAATGACCGCACGTGGATGTCTACGCCTGGGTAGAGGGACTCCAGCTCCCGCTTGTGAGTTGCCAGATGGGTGTCACTGAAGTCGCAGATGTAGACTGCTTTGGCGCCATTGTTGGCGAATTGGTGCGCGCTAGCCCGGCCGATGCCATTAGGAGAGTTTGCACCTGGATTTCAATTGGTACGGAGGTTTTGATATGGGGTTGAGAAATAGTGCATACCGGTCACGATTACTACCTTGTCCTTGACCCGGCTATAGATTCGGTTGTTAGCTATGCCTTAGCTTGATACTGACGCAATGCAAGAAGCTGAATAAAATAGCATAGAGCTATAAGCTTCCAGACTACTTACGGTCCTGCTGAATCAGGGGCAACATGACGGATCTTGGGGATATCCTCAAACTTGCCCTCGGAGCGAATGCCCTCAACGAGCTGCTTGCTCAAAGCCTGTAGACGTTGCTTAGCTACAGCAGACATATTTGTTAATCGCTGAGTAGGCTGAAGAGGGCTGATAGTACGAGAACGAATTGAACGCACTAGAGGAACAGCTTGAGCTGAGGTAGCTTCGTAGTTATAACAGTTCAGCTTTCCCCACTATGTCGGTTATGCGGAGAGCCGAGGCTCCAAGGCTACGCTAGGGCATAGGAGCCAACATAGTAGAGAAATCACGTGCGATAGATAAGCAATCGAGTCACATGACAGCCGCACGGTCACGTCATGTGCCTCAGGGTATCAAAGATGTCTTTTGTGGGTTTCAGGATAACTCCAAAATCTGTGGTCTTTGTTTTCGCATGCCTTTGTTGGTCCTAAAATAGGTTATCTAGGGTTAAAATTCGGGTGCCCCTGAAAATCACGGTCGATCTCCCTTCATTCCACCCACGGATCGCTACAGCAAGGATCGCCAAGCACGCCCGACAAGACAAGCCAAGTATCAGAAAGCTACATAAACTACTTGATTCTTTCGCTTGCTAGCCCGGACGTCATTTCCAATTTACCCAGATCCGACAGCTTCCAGAAAAGCCTTCATGAAGCCGTTAATCAACGATTCTACCGTCCACGCCATTGCCCGGTTGTTGAGTCATGGCAGATTCCGAAGTCCATTCCCAGCGGCGTTCTTCCTCCCAAGCGTCAAGCGCCTCGAGCAGAAGTCGAAATGCTAAAATCACTCGCGCCAAAATGCAGAAACGGCACTCAGGCTCCTCCCACACAACAACCGATTTGACCTCGTTCCCCTCGCTTTCACCCCCCAGACAAATCTTCGACCCTCGCCTGTGGACTGACAAACACATTGTTTGCCAGCGAAGATGGAGCGGAATCGAATGGAGGTAGCACTGGCCGGGGGCGGAAGGCTACGCTCGCAAATTTGACAACCGGGCCGTCGCACAAATCAGGCCGAGCTGCCCTCTTCGCCGATTCCGTCCCGACACATGATATTCCAGGTGCCCTACATTTGGCCGATGATGCGCACATTGAGCGACTGGTTGCTGGAACAGGAGCCGTGAAGATGGTGAGGCAGTTCGCCCGCGATCTGGCCCAACGGGATGCTGAGATCTCGGCCCTCCGCCAACGCGCCGATGCAAGGGAGCGAGAACTGAAAAGAATGTTACGAGACGTGTCTGTGTCCAACCAAGACATTGAACGACGTCTATATCAGTTGGAGAATCCGCCGAACGATCGTGTCTCGGATGCAGAAAGCACTCATAGCAGCGATCATGCTGGTCAAACCTACTCTGGCCTAAACGGATTGATGTCTCAAGCTATGGAAGACACTGTGGGCTCTCGGCCTTCTAGCGACTCTGCAGAAGCCCAGGCCACCATTCGAGCCCAGCGTTTAGACAATGATCTCCGAGGCAGCGGGACCACTGACAGCCGGAAGCGTCAAAGCTCGATTCGGGGCTGGCAGGAATACTTTTTTGGATCGGCTAACACAAGCCGGAAAACTAGCCGCGCCAGTAGCATCATGAGTGGTGTTGGTGAACTCGGAGAAGAAGAAACGGAGCGTCTCCGAGTGCCTAGCAATCCTGCAATGCGACGCAAAGCGATTGATGAGCAGCTATTCCAGCCCCCAGATGGCCCAGCACAAAACACACCGGCGAAGCGCGTTGCTGGCACGTCCACAAATTGTGATGATGCAAGCATTCATTCTCGCAAATCTTCACGATCTCTCGGCTCTTGGACTGTTAAGTTATTTGCTGGCAATCCCCAGTCGAGCAAAGAAGCAAGTGATATTGAGTCTGCCCACAATAAACCCCAACACAGAATGCCAGAAGGAGATAAGAGTGCTTCGTCTACACTATCTGGCAACTCCAAGAGTTCAATGTCGGCAATGGCCGCACTGAAGAGGATCAACAGCAATGCCAGCATGCCTACTACTGGACGATCTGCCAGTGGATCAAGCGTCCAGAGCAAAATAAACTCTCCTGCCCCTCGACGGACTGCAGCTGGTAGTGTGTCTCAAGGCGTGGCGTCGGAGTCTATGGATAGAGGCTCCACAAATCTTGGACCTGTCGAGATGGACGCCATTTTGCCCATGGAATCCAAGCCTCCGACGCTCACGCCTATCTATAACAATTCCCAAGCGGGCGAGTTTCTCACTGACCGATTCGGTTTCATTTATGATCAACACAGGAAGAAGCGTCAGAGAGAAGCCAACACTACCAAGAGCAGCATTCACCGTCTGAGTATAACCGAAACTCTCGGTACTCTTCGAAGTGATGCGTCAGATCATGAGGATGACCCCGAAATCACAAAACTTCGGCATGGACCTTCTGATGGCTCACGTTCCCTGCCTGACTCGCCAGATGACCCTGATAGTGGAGCTGTTGCCATCCGTCGCTGGCAGGACTACCTGAGGATCCCGTCCCGCCCCACGGAGCTATTGTCCCACACGCCCTCCGCAGGCCCGATTGTCTCTTTAACAACGGCAGGAGAAAATCGCTCCCATAGCTCTTCTGTTTCATATGACAAAGACGGGGCGCTGGCCATTGGCTCCAGCGCACAACCATCTGCATCTACCTCGGCTATCACAGCCGACCGCCCCGAATTCGCCGGTTTGTCATCAGACCAACTCAAAGACACAGCATCCAGGTTCACTGTCGCAGATATGGAGCCCGTAAAAATGTTATTGGAACAGTTGACTGATCTCCATGACACTTTGCAACGCGATCGGACCGTGAGATGGAACGAGTTCCTACGCAAAGTGCGTGCTGAACGCCGAAAAGAGGGCGAAGCGGCAGCCGCTGCAGCAACTTCTGATCGATCTCTCGCTGCTGTTGACACCCCGGAAGTCTCGCTCGCCGACGGCGAAGTTGTAGGCATCGCAGGTCTAGGCAACAAAGGCAAAGTTGGCCGAGCGAAATGGCGCGAATTCCGGATGCTCGTACTCGGCGGCATCCCAGTTGCTCTTCGCGCCAAAATTTGGTCTGAATGCAGTGGGGCTTCGGCAATGCGAATTCCTGGCTACTATGATGATCTCGTCCATGGTGTTGGCGGATCGGACCCCGATCCCTCTGTCGTCGCACAAATCGATATGGATATACGCCGCACTCTTACCGATAATGTCTTTTTCCGCAAAGGGCCTGGAGTCAGTAAACTGAAAGAGGTTCTGCTTGCTTACTCGCGCCGTAACCCAGAAGTAGGCTACTGCCAGGGCATGAACCTCATTGCAGGTTCTTTGCTGCTCATCATGCCCACTGCCGAGGATGCGTTTTGGATTTTGACCTCGATGATCGAGATTATCTTGCCCCAGCACTACTACGACCATGGCTTGCTTGCCTCTCGTGCCGATCAGGTAGTCTTGCGCCAGTATATCTCAGAGCTGCTCCCCAAACTCTCAGCCCACTTGGAGGAACTAGGTATTGAGCTAGAAGCACTCACCTTTCAATGGTTCCTCTCTGTCTTTACAGACTGTCTCTCTGCGGAGGCACTGTATCGCGTATGGGACGTGGTTCTATGTCTCAATGTGACCAGCGCAGTCAACGGCTCCGGGTCAAATGCCTCTGGTACTAAGGAGAGCAATGACAAGACTACCAAGGTTGCCGAGAACCATACTTCTGGCAGCGGAGGCGGAAGTACATTTCTGTTCCAAGTTGCTCTCGCACTTCTCAAGCTCAACGAGCAGCAGTTATTGACGACCTGCTTGACGCCGGCCGCGCTCTATACATACATCAACCACCAAATGACCAACCACGCCATCAGTATCGACGGGCTGATCCAAGCCAGTGAAGCACTGCGTAATGTGGTCCGCCGTGAGGATGTTGTTACTCGTCGTGCTGATGCTCTGCAAGAAATGCGCGAATTGAGCAGCGGTGCAGGCATCTAGATGTTTGACACGGAATTCCTCGTCATCATCTTCCATTCATTTCCCCCTACATTTTTCACGCAATGCCGATACGACCTGAGCATAAGGCAAGGAGTTTTGAGTTTTCTGTTCTATTTTTCTCATTGCCTGGCGCTATTTCCCTCATTATTATTCTGTTTTGCGAAAGCGCATGTTGACATAGCCGATGTTCTCGTTGCTCGTCTCATACACCAACCCAGCATTTGAGATACCCCTGGATTTTACACTTGGGTGGCAGCACTGTTAGACTTGTTTGAATGAGATCAATTTTTCTTGTCGTTAATTCTCTTATCCGGATCATTGTGACCTTGCTGATTATAGTCAATGGAAGGACACGGGCACCTCTCCTATAATCCTGGAGGACTCTCAATTTCTCTTACAAATTCAGAAATTACACCCGGGATCAATATTATCCAAGGGACAGCAAGCTGGTTTGAGTCCTTTCGTTCTCGCAAAAAGACTACTAATCCTATGGGACAATTCAAAAGCAGAACAGGTGGTATTGTACTCCGCAGTGGAACAACAAACCCATATGTCCACAAAAAAGTACCACGAAGGGAAGCATTGACCATATATCCTCAACTATTCGAACCAAAGATCATCAAACATGTGCAGATATCACAGCTACTCGGTTTACCCTGTCTCGGGTCTTGGCTGTCTTGTACTCGACTCGAAATCAGCCAATGCCGGTCCATCAACCCTCTCCATATAGCGAATAATTTCCAACTGGTGAAGCTTGTATTCAAATGTCTGCGCATCCGAGACACTTCTGCAGAGCTCTCCATCGGTGCTGATAGGAGCCGTGACTGGATACGGTGCTGTAGGCATGAACCTAGCCTTCAACTGAGGCTTGAAGGACTCTCTGGCTATTTTCATTCTTCGACCGTCTTCCGTGCCAGTGTAGGGGTCGTAGTTGATGTTGGCTTGATCCATGAGGCCTACTATATATCAGTCTCGATTCTCTGGCTCTTCCAAGATTCTCGCAAACGTACGCTCCATATGCTTGATGTAAAGGCACAGTCTCTGATATGTGCGTTGGAACTCGCGTTTCTTGATTGTTGCCCTGACATCAAGGTCCAGCATCCAGGAAATCATTGCACAGGACAGTCCTGCCAATCAATGTCAACATGTTGTCTTTGATTAGGAGGATGTTCCGCTTACCATCTTTGCTGTAGCTATATTGTTCACTCAGATATGGCGCTGGAATCTTTTCCATGCGATTCACGAAATCCGGGGGAGGCATATCTTGAGAGGCCATTTCAAGTCGATCTAGGATAATGATCCAGAGGATATTGAGTATTCAAGAGATTTCTCTCTCTTTTTCTACGATGGTCGGATTCAAGCCGGGTTAGCATTCTCTTTGTTCTTCCGCGGTCTATCTCAACCATTCAGACCGGAAAGAAATTTCTTTGTTTTGTATTCTCTCAAGGCTCTGAAAAGTCACATAACGCGTAAGAAAGTCGATGGGATATGGAATGCGTGGCCAAATTCTTTGTTCTTGAAATAGGTATACTTCGACTTGGCTTTGTTCCAAGACGTTTCTCAGAATTGAAGATATTCAACCCTCTCTGGAATTCGAAAGCACGTTGCCCTACTGACATTTTTATGCTGCTTGACCTATAAAGTCCTCCCGATTCCCTTTGATACCTCATCTCATCTTTCTATACTGTCTTTGATCTATCGGTTGAAAATGAATTACGAGCGCCTGGCAGCTGAGATACCTGCTCTCTATAGGCTATCGAGGGAATCCAAAGGTAATGGCTCTATTTCTCTTCTAGCCCACAAGTCTAACAAAATAAATCAGAGGCCGACCTTCTCAACGGCCTTCTAGGCTGGATCCGTAACGATACCTTTGGGAAGGTGGCAGAAGTCTGCGCTCTCTGGGGTGCAATTGTCCAGGCCAACAAGCACCTTGCTAAAGTTGATCGTAAGACTATACGCTCGATCTTGTAACTGTTGCTGATCAAGTTCTCTGATTTAGGTACGCTGCAATCGCGTACGATTGATCATGAGCATTTCAATCTCAAAGAAGTTCTGAATTCAGAGTTGAAACAAGCCAAGGAGATGATGGCTTCCATCCCTGGTGGCAGACGGGCAACTACAGTCACTACCGATGAGGACTTTTCTCTGGCTATTAAGCGACTGAAGTACCTCCGCGAGTACAAATAGTCTGTTTGGGTACTCGGTCTGGGGTAGATTCATGGATAAGGGGGTGAATTCGGGCGTGAGTGTTTGGCCTCGTCTATCTCCGGGTCGATGACCCCAAGCTGGACAATTTCCTTAGTGTTATAAGGTTACATGAAGTAGAGGCAAGAAAGAGTACGAGCAGGAAATCGGAGTTCTACTGGGGTCTTCATACAGAAGTGGCTTACACATCTGTCAGTGCCACCTAGAATAGCCTAATGATGAACACGAGTGCACTGGATAAGGTGAGGGCAACGATCAGAATACTAGTGAATATTGTAGATCCATAAAGATAAAGCCTTGTAGTCTCAATCTGGGACTACCTTTACGAGTTAGAAAGGTACAAATCGAATCTGATATACACAAAGCCGTGGAAAACCGTCCCAAATCCCTCCGGATACCCCGGGTACAGCTTTATACACCGGATTTGGGTCTGTAAGACCCCCCAAAAGGGGCCAGAACCCTACAAGGGGGATGTGGTGGGGTTGGTGGGGTTGGCGGGTTTGGTTGTGAGCAAAACCCTGTCAAGGCTGATGAGCTCACTCTTGACTTGGTTCAACGATCGTGGAGAAGTCGCGAATATGGACGGTGTGAAACGTTAGAAAGGTCGGGAAGAGGTAGGTGATATCTTCTTGTCTCAGCTCGGGCTCTGATCCACCCAGAATTGACTGTTATCTAAGACCGTCGTCAGATCCAGTGAGTCCATTGTCGGACGCAATCCAAGATCCATCACATCGCGTGCAACGGCTTTGATCTGCCGCATGATCGACTGGGAAATAGCCCATGTACGGGCCAGGGACTTGAAGACACCGATCGTCAACGCGAGACGGTCCCGGCTAGGGTCTGGCATTTGACCGGCTTTGACAGAGCAGGTGGCCAGCTGGACGATGGAGCTTAAAGTGAGCGCGCAGATGAAAAATGGAGTATGCTTGATCACGGGTAGACGGAAGGCAGCAAGGCGGGACAACTCTCGGGCGGCCTTGGCGGCCTTCATGGCATGCTCGTTGTGGGAGAATGCAGGCACACTGATCGGACCATGGTGGCCACAGATGACTTCCGCGGCAACGGCAGGAGACGAAAGAAGATCGGACCGCGGGAAGTTGAGGTAGATGGCTGCACCGTTCAACATCATGGTCGCCTGGAACATGATCTCATCCACGCTCCCGTCGGGACGCAAGAGCTCTTCCTTGGACTCTGGCAAGTGATGGCCCCAACTACCAATCCGCGCATCAAGAGCTTCCACTTGGTCCTGCTGGCCTTGGGTCATATTCTGCATCGCCACCACACGGCCGAGAATTCGTATGGCTTCAATGCGATAGCAGTATGAGGAGAAGTCGCGATCTTCATCCGCGAACACACGTCCGTCAAACTGCGCAATTGTCGGGGGCGGTGGCGGCGGTAGGGCATCCTGATAGATCCGCTCCTCACATGGAAGTGAAACCTCGAGCGGTACTTGGTTGGTCCGGTACTCGCGCTGAACACCGAGAGCAGTCATGAGACCTTCAATTACGAAGAGTTCCCACCAGGTACGCCGCAGAGTCTCTGCGCGGATTGGATCCCCGTGGCTTGCAAGGATCGCAAACGTCCCTTGATGCATGCCGAGCTCAAAGGCCGAATCTACTGCAGCAGCCAAACAGGCACCGGCTTCGGCGCGCTCATTGTCCGAGTGAAGCACAATGGCGAGCAGAAGCAGCGCTTGCACCTTTTCCACCGACAGATTTTGTTCTTTGACCATTGCGATGATGGTAGGGCGGTACGTGTCACTCGAGGCGGCCGGGGTGAAATGGGCACCGATGAACTTCATCACCTGCTCCAGGTATGCGGGGAAGATGTAGCGACTGAGGAGCCGGTGAGGTGGTAGGATTGGATGAGCGGCGTGGAAATAGTTATAGTAGATATCGAGCAGGTAGCCATCCCCGCCCACAGCAGTGGATGAATCCGGGGTCAACGGTCCGCTGATTTGGCGAGCGGATGAAACGATTGGTGTCGAAAGACCGTGTAGTCCGGGACTAGTCGAGGCGGACGAGGGCAATGGTACGGTTGGCGAATAAGTGAAGCCAGTCTGCAACGCCCAATCCACGGGAACATCGAGCATGCCTACCGGGTTGGGATCCATGGGCAAGTAATCCGGTGAGTGGGCGCGACGCTTTTTCGAGGGGCCCTTGTAGCCTCTCCGAGACTTGGTATATTCGCAAGGGGATCGGGCGTGTTCACAGCGGCCGCAGACGGGAGTCCTGCCATCGCATTTGAGGTGTTTGTGTCGGCACTGAAGACAGGCCAGTAATGCAGGACCCGGTTTAGATCCAGAAGTAGTCTGGAATTCGGTCATGGTGAAAAATGACGCATATAGGGAATGGGGGCTAAAGCGATAAAGTAGAGAATAAGATGAATTGGGGGGCGGAAGAGGGGATTGAAGATGTTCCAAGGTGTAATTCGCGTTACGCACTAAGGGGTTGAATCAGGATTCTCTCTCTGAGGGAAGCCTGGAAACCTGTATATATATATATATGTATGTATATATAGTTTCAGAGGTCTGTGAGAGGGTCAAAGGGATAACTAGAGAGAGGGAGAGGGAGAGAGAAGTAAGAAAAGGAGAGAAAACACAAAACAATATTACACAGATGACAATGTCACCATGCAAATGGTTTAGTATGTAAGGAGTACATTACACCGTAATATCGTACTCCACATTTACATTACATAGCTTCCCACCTTGACCCTACCGCTTTCTCTACTTGATCATCTCTATCGCTACCTCTTTACTCTCTACTTGTCTACTTGTCTACCTATCTGTCTACCTGTGTATCCCCATCATCTACCTCTTGATCCTCTCCACTTAAGATTAATTTGTCTCTGGGGATACCATTACACAATCACCATCTCTCGAAATACCAGCCGACGTGTCTTCTCCGACTATATCACTCATCCCTTAACGCTGTATCTCGTGTGAACGTTCACATCCTTTCTTCCTTTCACAATGATCTCTGACGACGACCTCTACCGCCTCGCCATCTTCCTGGGCTCATGTGCCATGATGATGATTGTACTATACCACTTCCTCGACGTCAATTCCAGCGAGGAGGAACCCGAGTCTGTCGAATCAGCAAGCCAAATCAAGGAGGAGACTGTCCCAGTGATGTCCACAGGAGGGGTGTTGATCTCGGAGAAAGGGAATAGAATTTGAGTTGTCGGGGGAGAGAAGGAAGGACAAGAATCCAACAGCGGAACCAAGATACCAGTGCCTACAGCATTTGATTTTACTTTTACCAGCGGGTCAGCCACAAGCCAATTGTACACTACAGTCCAATCAGTTGGAGAGAAAGGCAGTCATTGCCAATGTCGTGACTTTATTCATCAATGCTCTTTGATTTGAAATTGTGCGGTTCCGGGGACCGTATAGATCTCAAAATAGATAAAGGGAGGACCTCATGACGTATCATCCAGATGAGCACTATCTGTCATGGAAAGATGGCAGATCATGATATTCAACGCCAATCAAAAGGGGAAAAAAACAAGGGTATCACAAAAGTCGATCTGATGTATCAATCCTCCCCAATAAATGCCAATTCTCCGCAATGGACTCTGCTCTGGCGAGTCGGCGTTGACAGACGGCGGTCACTCCAATCCATCTCGGGTCCGACCTGTTGCTTCCAGTGTCGTCCCGCTTCGAGCAGTGCTTGGGCTTTCGTCTTCTCTGTCGATTTCCCATGGGCCTTGCTGAACGCCTTGACTTGGTGTTCATCCACGGGCAGAACCATGGTCCCTTTGCGGGCACTTCGATCACCCAGAACGGAAGGGTAGGGTGGGTTATTTTCCGCTAGAACATTCATCCGATTAGACAGTTTCTTCAGATCAAGAACAAAGATTGTGTGAATCAGCCTCTTGAAGAAGCATCAAGCGCAAGCTAGTTATGATTCTCACCAGTTACTGGCACCGTTGGTCCATCTCCAAGCCGCCAGGCCATTTGAGAAATATGCTCGTTCGATATATGCGTAAACATATCTGCTGCAGCCATTGGCGTCTTATTGCCACAATCTTTCCATTTACAAACAAGAGAGTGTGGGATGTGAACTTTGATAACGTGGGCTCGGACTGAGTCAATGTTATGGAGTTCGCCAGCACACCCCTCCCACTTGCATGGGTAAATTTGATAATTCACAGGCTGTTCACGGTGGATCGCAACTTCAATATGGTTCGCTCCACTCTTAGAAGGTCGACCTGGCCTTCTCTTCTGGGACATTCTGCGCGGTGAAGGTGGGATAACGACTTGTGGTTGGGGTAGACGCCTTGCCTCTGGGGATTTCACGGTCGGATCAGAGTCAGGTCGGTCGCTGGCCGTCTGCCCTGTGGGTTTAGGCTTTGATATAGGCTGAAGCGTCGATTGTTTAACGGCATGCACAGTTTTGGGGCGACCTGAGCTTTTTGTGGACTGTCTTCGCTGTGGGGGTTGGGGTGGAGCTTGCGGCAGTGGGGGGAGTCGGGAATGGGACGGATTGGGATGAGCGCTGCGGGGATTCAGGCACAGAATTCACCCTAGGAAGTCCAGAAGGCAACTTTGAAGAAGGAATTGATTGAGGAGTGTGATAAGTCGGTGGCTTGAAAGGTAAAGTACCCCAAGCGCTCAAACCACCAGGAGGGGCACGCGCGTCAATTCGTGTTGGCATCGCGGTTTGGCGGTTTGGCGGTGTGTCACGCGACGGCGTTGGAGCGTAGTCACGTGTAGTCACGTGGCCATGTATGATATCTGGGTCACGTGGAAGTGAGTGCCAAGCTGCCTGTGGTGGTTGAGGGTGAGGTGGTGGCCGTAGGGGTATATGGGGTGCAGCAAACGGAGGAATGCGATAAATATTAGTCTCAGGCTGCTTCACATCAACCAGATCCCAACGAAAAGTTGCCAAGTCGGCAAGGTAATCGATTTTAGTAAATTTACGGCGTAGTCCTTCAAGATGATGATTTAGAACCTTCTCCGTCGGGTGTTTTCCCGCAGCAATTAGTACATCCCGCGCAATAGTCGTGGGATCATAAGTTTTCTTGGGTAGTGCATCGTTCGGTCTTATCGGCTGAACCAGGTCGTCACGATTCTTAAGAATTTTACCAGAGCCTCGAGGCCGAGCATATTCCATGGAAGCTTGGGGCCCTTGTACTGAGTTACCTGTTGACGTGGCATTTTTGGTGGTAATTGGGATTTCCTCATGGCCTAAACGTCGCATCTTTGCGGGTGGCATAGGTTCACTCGGATGGCCTTGGGTTGGAATCCACCGCTTTTTTTGATGCTGCAGTGGTCCTGGCAGTGGGTAACTCTGCGACTGCGGATTCCCCACCGCAGGCTGTTGTGCCGGAGTTGACTCAGAGAAGGTACCTCGTCGAGGTCCCCAAGTATACAGAGATGTGTAAGAAGGCTCCGGGTGGGAGCCTGCAGGAAGAGTAGATGATGCAAAGGCTGAGGATACCGTTGGGGTACTCTGCTCATTTGCTTGGGAGATCGTAGGGTGCTGGCTTGTCTGATTTGGTGCCTGGTATGATGAAGTAGGTGCTGCTTTATCCTGAGTCCCTCCATTCTCCTGAGTCCAGCCCTTGTCCAAAAGATGTGGAACAGCAGTCGTCTGTACAGGGGGCGCCATAGGGGCAGATGCAGACTCGGGAGTAGAAGCAACAATAGAGACAGAAGGGCTGCGCGACTTGATAGGCTGGGATGTGGCAGGCTTGCGGACGCTATCAGGCGCAGTTGGCAAGGCTGGCTGCACATGATCATGATTTCGAGATGAAGGCCTAGGTGGTATTGGGGTTGATCTAGCAGAGTTGGTAACTGGATTTTGTGTTTGTGGACTGGAACTCTCTCGAGTGCTTGTGGTTGGTGTGATCGACTGGCGTGGGTCAAGTGTGCTGTGTGCTGCAGAAGTTTTGAATTCCTTCAGCGGTGCATGGGGGTGCGATGATCTTTGAACATTCTGGGTTGAGATTGTGGAATGGCTTTGATGTGGGCTTTGTGATGCTTGAGGCCTTGCCACCAGTCCATGCGTATTTTGAACGGCGAGCACGGGCCATGGTCTTTGCGCGGCACTTGAAACAGATAGTTGGTGGGTTCTTTGGACCGGGGTCGTAGAGTGGCTTTGGTATGGGCTCTGCGATGCAGCCGGTGTGTGTGTTTCCTGACCTTGTACTGTTATTCCCTGTCCCATATGCGATTGGCCTAACATCTGGGAATGCTTACCAAGGGTTACCGAGAAGCCTTGGTACGGGTTTTGTGGTGTGGACAAAGCTCCTGCCATGTGTTGGTTCGTTCTCATTGTAGGTGGTGTCGATCTTGTAGTTTCTCGGGCCCTGTGAGTACTTTTTCCAGCCCCTACGGAGTTTGACATAAACTTCGGAGGTCTCTGCGAGGGACCAGCGGGAGCCATACGAGTTTGGCCATGGCGATATGCATCCTGATCTACCTGAGCAGCCAAATGATGTTGGGGCGGAACAGAGGGATCTGGCCGCTGACTTATGGTGTGAGACTGGTGTGTTGCATATGTAGCGGGTCCAGAAGGAGGATTGTTGAATTGAATGTTGCTGCTTTCCTGATGTTGGTTTCCTCGATGCTGTCCAACCGAGGCTTGCGAGTACACCTGAAGGGGATCCAAGGTATGATTCGTCCCAGGATTGATTGACCTGATATATGGATATGACCACTGTGTCTGCTGATGCGTAAGGGCCGCTCTAGCTACCTCCTCCGCATCGTGAAATGCCGGATGTGCCTGATAAGCTTCATTGTTGGAATTGGGGTCGTAGTCGGGGTGACTATCAGCTGGAAGAAAGCTCTGGAGCCAGTCGAATCCATCCATGCCTCCGTTAGACATTTCAAATTGTGCTGAAGCTATTTGGCTGCTATGATCTCATAGCTGAGGATGCTGTAGGGCCGAGCGAAGAAAAAAGACTTGAGCGCAATGCGTTGCGCATGGAGGGGATTGAATTGCGGTCAAACAGGAAAAGTCCGGTTTACCAGATAGACTCGAGGAGAACCACGGACACAGTATGGGACCGGAAGTCGATAGTCAAGAAAAGGGACTTCTCACTGTCCTTAATCAAAAACGCGGCCAAAAAGCTGGCCTAGGGCAGATGTTGTCGAGGCGCATTGAGAAGCGCGTCGGAGGTGGGTCCTGCGAGCAGCCAATCACACCAAGGGCTGTTCATGCCTTACAGATCGGGTGTCTAGTTGCAAGCCCTGAGACGGCTTAGCGGGAAATTAGTAAGCACACAATCCGGATCCAACTTGGAATATTCGGCTACACCAGAAAAGATCCTCTCTTCGACCAACGCCAACGACACCCGTTCACTTCACACCCCACGACCTTTAAGATGGCTGTCCGAACCCACGGTGCGTACTCTCTCGCATATCGCCTTGCGCCGAATTGATTTACCACTGCCCGAAACCCCTATCGATACGAATTTTCGCCAATCTTCAACTTTCAATACTGATAGTGTCTCCAGGTATCGCCTCTTCGCGGAGCAAGTCTCGCAAGGCACACTTCCAGGCCCCCTCCAGCGAGCGCCGTGTCATCCTCAGCGCTCCCGTCTCCAAGGAACTCAAGGAGAAGTACGGAGTATGTACCACATTCACCTCCATATCGAATCTGGGTCTGTTCGAGTAGAGTTTTCACGATTGGAAGCTGTGGACGATACAGACAACAGAATCAAACAATAAACGACAATTCTAACCAGAACTCCGTGACAGATCCGCTCCATTCCCATCCGCAAGGACGACGAAGTCGGTGAGTTTATTCTTGAAACAACACATGAATAACTTCGAGATCTTGAAACTGACTGTTATGTGCAGTTGTTACCAGAGGCTCGCAGAAGGGCCGCGAGGGCAAGATCACCAACGTCTACCGTCTCAAGTTCTCCATCTTCGTCGAGAAGGTACGATTCGAATTCACATTACAATTACTGCGGTGGATACTTACTGCGGTTTTAGATCGTCCGCGACAAGAGCAACGGCCAGAGCGTTCCCATTCCCCTCCACCCTTCCAAGGTCGTCATCACCAAGCTGCACCTCGACAAGGATCGTGAGCAGATCATTGAGCGCATCGCTAAGGGTCGTGAGGCTGTCAAGAGCAAGTCGACTTAAGGGATTTCTTACGTGTGGGGTATAGGTTCATGTTGCAATGGTGGTTGACGGCGCGGGTTCAATTGAAGGACTCTGAGAAACGGAGTTTCCAGCCTGCTATGATCAGGGTAAAGTTTCTGAAACCAGGTGCATTGCGATGAATGAAAAATGAACAAAATTTCCTTTTTCTTCTACTCTGGAGTCGGTGCTCGCAGTGCAATTCGCTTTGCGCAGCCGACGCTTTTTTTTACGTCTCCCGCGCACATAGGAACGTCCGTCGAATGCTACAGCTCAATCTTCAGCCCATTTCGTTCGGTGTCCGATTTGCAGCTCATCCGGTATAGCACTTTTCTCCCTTCGCTTGCTCAGCTCGTAGCGACCTCTCTCCATTCGCTTCCATATCCAATTCCTCATTGTTGGAAAGCAGAAGTGTCGCCTGATATATCTCCTCGTCAACCCCGCGCCTTTTAGGACGGAATCTATGGTTGAAGAGGTAAACACTTGGCGTAGACAATGTACAGGGCTACTGGGAAGCTGGTGGTTTCTGTCTTACCTGCAGACTCACTCTGATGCTTTCGGGCAAGGACGCAGTGGGTTTGATGGTGAGGGACATATCTTACTCCAAGTTGGATTATAGATAAAGACCGTAGACTGTAGGAATCGATTACATATATTCAATGTTGGAAGTAACCAATGGTTTCCACCAATTGATTGATATCCTTTCCATCAATATTTCCTCTCATCTCTCCTGATGCCTTGCGTAGTGCCCATTAGTGTTGTACATATATTTACGCCTCGGCTGGCTGTATATCATCTAGCCCAGCAGATTCCAACAGTCGCCATCAAAATACGCTAACACTTGCAGCTTTGCTGTCTAGCCACATGTGCGCTGCAACAGGATCATAGTCCTTGCCCACCGGTAGAAATTTGTCTTACTTGGTTCATAGATGCATGTGTATCAAGGGCTGGCTGCGACATATATTCGTCGTCATTTCAGTGGAGTCAGTAGTAAATCCAACTAGACAACCCTTGAAACATTTAGTGCCTATTGAGCAAACTGTCAGGCACGTACTAAGCAACAAGATTTTCATTATTTACGCTAAAGTCTCGACAGAAGGAGACTTGGAGACATATCAAACCCAGTACCAGCTCCAAGACCAAGTCACCTCCACCACCCCGATCTTAAACGTATGCCAACTTTGATACACATGGAAACAATGAATCAAATGCTTTAATATACAACATAAGCAAGAAGGTGATCCAAAGAGTTACAACCGCGCGTACCAAACTCAGAAAGAAAAAAGTAGATAGGAAAGCAAATAACATCGTATCGTGTCTCATCGGAAAACCGGAAATCGACGCAACCTCAGGAACTGGATATTTGAGAAGAAAGATAGCACGCTCGCTGAAATGTTCGAATAGCCACGAAACTGCGCTAGTGCCCAACACACTTCCCCCATGCAGGTAGTCCACACCCCATACCAATGAACAGATATAGCAAGAAGATAACGACAACCACCACCATGATCATCAACTTGGTATTCTTCCACCACATTCGCCTCCGCAGTCCACGGCTACGAATCCGGAAATCATGCGCACTCCCGCCAAGCCGATCTGTCTTGTCAACCAATAGATCGATGCGCTCACCACGCTCCAGGACCCGCTCAATGTTCTCGGTCATTATATCGCGGACGCTGTCAATCTCACGCCGGGCTGACGCGAGAGAATCGGCTGGTGGGGCGGTGTTGTAGGCCTGTAGGAGAGAGCGCAGCTCATTGTTGAAGGCAGCGCACCCGTAGGCGGGCAGTGAGGCGAACTCGGTTGTGGATGGTTCGTAGGTGGTCAAGAACTTGCGCTTCATTTCTAACAAGTAGGCAAATGGGATGCGGCGCCCCTGCTCTGCTGAGGCAACTACCACGAAACTCAGGGGAGCGTGTGAGTTGGGCTCTGCAATGTTGCCATCGTCGGATTGGTTGCCTGTTGGCGAGTCGGCGATGTAGTGGACAAAAAGCCGTTCATGGGTGAATGTGAGTTTTTGTGGCTTGTCATGTGTGATCTTTGGGAGGATAATGGAGGCTAGTGACGAGGCGGCGGTCGATGAACTGCCTGGCGAGGAGTGTTCGGCCAGAATAGTAGTGCGATAGGCGATGCAAGAGCTGAAGTCGAGTATATTGTCAGTCTGGGAATAATTTCTTCAGTCGCTCAAATGTCAAGACTTACTAGAGCAAAGAGCTCGTCTTGGAAGATGAAGCCATAGTGTGATGTGATGTCAGTGGGCGGGACCTCAAAATGAAGAGACCGTAGCAGAAGACAGGAGAGGGTCAAAGTGATAGAAGGTCCAGTGAGTTTCAAGCACTTGTAGTACTCAGATAAAGGAACTACGTATTTTGAAAGCTCTTGAAATTTTGAGATCTGGAGCACCTTGCACTGGTGTTCGCGCAAAGCCGCTGAGTCAGCCTCAACGCCCCCCAGGCCCGGGGGACAGTTCGAGGAGATGCAGAAGTAACTTGGGATTCCATTTTAAGCGATGCTTTTGCTAGGCAAACACTCTGCTTGCCCGATTTCAAGCGAAGCAAAACAAACAAATTCAATGCGAGGTATTTCAAAATTACTTAGAATCACCAACTAATTCGAACTCAGTATCATTACCTTCTTCCTCCACCTTGTCCATGTCGATATCCTCGGAGCTACTAGCAAAATAAGGCTCCATTGATTCCATTTCCATGGTAACGGTGCCGTTGCTATGTGTTTCGTATTCCTCGTCGGAAGTCAGGCCAAAATCCAGGGATGATGTCTCATCGTCATACTCGGTTACCTCCATGTAAGCATCCCGCTGCGCTTCATCGTGGCTCTTGGTATTCTCATGCTTGATTTCAAACTGGGAATAGTCGGTAGAGTCCACGGAAATGATATCCGAAGCGTGACTGTAAGTCGCATTGTGAGATGCGCCGTAAACTGTGCTCTGGGTGTCACCAGGCTCGATCACACTGAGAGAATCATGGCTTGAGGCGATACTGCCAGTGTGCACGGCGGGCCCAGGACCTGAGAACCCACCGAGGTCTGTGGCAGGAATGATCAAGTCGGTGAAAACACCGCCAGTTTCATCGTCATTGCCACCCGCCCACAGAGGTAGGTATTGGAATTCATTGTATTTGAGGCAGGTTAGGGTATCTATGATTTCGTGCCGCATTGTGGTTGGGCCAGGCTCCCGTAACATCTCTAGTGCGTACTTCTTCAGGAAAGCTTGAACCTCATTTTTGAATGTCTTTTCTTGGAAGATGTCTGCTGAAATGTCCGTCGTTGATGGCGGTGGAGACACAGGCGGAAGACATGGGTTAGGGGTGGGAGCAGGAATGGGATCGAAGAAAGGGCCGTTTTCGGAGGCGCTCTCAACCTCATTGCCCGATTGTGACTGCCGGGCGTTAAAGGTCATCTCCATCACAACGCGACCCCCCGCATGTCCCGCAGCTAGAGCCTCTTCCTCCTGGTGTGCCTGATACCTGGTTCTAACCGCTTGGTTAAACGCATGGGTCAACTGGCGGACTTCCCTAAGCGAAACATGGCGAATCCTTGCTGCGGTTTCACCACTAAAGGCCAGCGAGCCATCGCCGATCTCTGCTATCGAAGAATGAGACTGCTTACGAAGCACCTCACCTGGACTGAGGTCCAACCACACCAGCGCACTCCAGAATGTTTTCCCAATTAATCGCTGAAGGATAAATTCTTTGTCTTTGCGCGATCGGTGGTATGGGTTTTCGGATCTTGCCAAGTTTGGAGCCACATGGAATGATCGATTTGTGTCTCTTGTCTTGACCAAAACGTCGTAAACACGGTCACGGACGAGTTCCTTTAGCGTCATGACTAGTTGATGTACGATTTCCTGATCTGCGGGATAAAGTTGAATATGGCGGGTAAGCTTCTGGAACTCAACAATGTGTGCCAACCAGGGCATTTCACTCCCGGTCAAGTGTAAGAAACACCGAACAACGTAGTCACCAAAACTCTTGCTAGCGTATTCAATACGCTGCACCTCCGCGTCGTCTAGAGCATCGGAAATTTGGCTCCGCACCAAGCTTTCCATGAATCCGATTGGTTTGAAACGTGTGGCTCGGATCAGGTACAGCAGGGCTTCGTCTCCAACCATTCCAGCAAAAGCATCTCGATAGAGGCAGGCAGATCTGATACCACACGCCACTCGATATGTTATCTCGGGATGAAGTTCAATGAACCGAGTGTTGTTGAGCTGATAGAACCACGAGATGATGGGGTCGCAAATGGCTGGCACCGTAGCCACGTCAAATATTTTGGCGAGGGCAAAAAAAGTCCACAACTTGCAAGGGGTGTCTATTCTGGGATTTAGTCCTTCCAGAGCGTGGAGAATGTGCTCAATGCCTTCACGATGGCGTGAGGGGGAGTATTCCACCGGCAGGCCCTTCTTTTCCACTATCTCAGGTTGGTATGCTAAAGATCTGCCCTGTAATTCCGGGGATAGTTTCATCTGCTCGTTTTTCAGATGTTCAAGATGGCCGACATCGATATCGGCTGGGGGCTCGGGGGATGTATGGGATTGCGCAAGTTGCTCGAAGGGTTCCAATTCATCTTGTCCCCCAACGCACTGCCATGGCAGGCTCCATATTTCCTGTTTCGAGGCCCACGTTCTGATACTCATCGGGCATGACAACTCGGTCAAGAAGATAATTGCATCTTCGTCCGTTGTTGGAGGTGTAAGATCCAGGACGTATTGAATTCCCTCTGGCAGCTTGCCAGTCAAGCCGCGTCGCTTTCGGACGCGGATCTGGGTTTGTGGATTGAAAAGACGTTTGAAGTAGGCCGAGCCTGTAGCCAATAGCTTCTCACTGTGGATGCGATGGGGAACTGTCTGTGCGGAAATAGACACCTTTGATCGGATTGTCTCCGGAGAAGGGTCAATGAACACTAGGGTATCTGCGCCGTGGAGAAGAAGCAGAAGTGGCAATGGTGTAAGGTTGGAACGTGATTGAGAATTCGGAGGGCTTGCCAGAAGCACTGCGGGAGTATTTGGGGCGTGTGTAGAGTTTGTAGTGTCAGTTTCGCTCGCAGTGTCAATATGCGGTTCCTGTTGCTTATTTTGCTGGAAGGACGGAAGGGTTTCGATTGCTCGTGTGCAACCTGAAGGAGACACCTCCATTTTGGGTAGAGCTTTAAGATGTCACCAAGAAAAGGTGAGATGAGAATGTAGATGTATAGTAAGATTCAAGTCAAAAAGAGTATAAGAGGTTGAGAGAAAGATAATGCAGACAACCCGAGTAATATAAGTCGAGAAGGAAGCGTACTGGTCTAGAGTGGGGCAAGTGAATGAGGCTCTGCTGCCTAAGTACACATGTAGGAGGTCCGTACGGGTACGGAGTATTCCGTACATATCTGTCCACACTCTGATAACAAACCGGTTGTTTCCAAGTCTTCTCTTGAGATAGCAATGTATTATTTCAATCATGTCAAATTCTCTCTAATCATATTATCTCTACCAGCTTGATCATTGAGGCCGGGGTTCATAGATATAATCAACACTTGGAAATTGGCCATGCTTGATGAAAAAGGGCTTGAGGCAGTGATTGGTCATCTCTTCCAAGGTCCACGGGTGCCTTAATCTTTGTCATCGGGTTCATCTACTTTAGAATGCAAATTGGCTTAATTTCGACCTGGACATGTGCCTATTTTCTATGCAAGGAGTGCAATTCCCATCGTGATCGTAATCAACCCTCCAACTAAAGACAATATCATTGTGACCTCGTTGAATGGGTGTTTAGTGGCATAAAACCCCCAAGAAGCAGCAAACGAGAACCACCAGACTGGGGATGCAGCCCACATGATCCGATCTGTTATAGAGAGAAATTAGTCATTTTCCGAACCACCTAGGTGTCTAGTTATCTAGTTATCCCGGGAGCAATGGAGGAAGATAATATTACCATGCATAGCCTGCAATCCTAACTCCGGTAAGAAAAACAGCAATAAAACGGAGGCTAGAGCCAAAGAAGAGGCAGCGGCGGCATCTGCGAGTAGATATGGTCAGCTCAAACCTTGAAACAGAATAAGAGGATTGTCATCTACACCCGCTGAGAATTGCCGATGGTTTTTTATTGATGAGCTCGATTCGATCCTCCCGGATCGCACTAAAAATACACCACCCGACATTGTCCCCGAAGATACGCTGTAACGTCTCTTGAGAGGCTGGCATGAGCTGAGAGAACCGGCCAATCTCCCATTTACTGGCATGTTTCTCGGCGACATCGATGGGCACGTCATGTTTGTTGACAAGGAGTTGGGTGATGTAGGTGCGGACTTGCTCGGCGGGTGCATTGGCCGAGGGGAAAGTTGTGAGACCTATGGGTAGAGATATCTTCATTTCCATTGGAGCATTTGAGCGGAGTAGACCAAGAGGGGCAGAGTATATGAAGTATTCTGTGAAACGGTAGAGATGTTTCCGGGCACTGGACTATTTTGGCCCCGGGGGCCAAGCGTGCTGACGAATCACCATGGCTATATACCTATGGTTTCAGGTGCGCTGCGTCGTTTGATCTTAGCCGGAAGTACCTAGATACGATACCAGAGTAGATTCCTCTTGTGTTGTATCAAGGATCACATTGTCCAGGCTTTAGGTCACTTCCCGTCCAATGAGGAATCTCATCTTCAGCCGCACTTGATAATGTATCATCTATCAAAATATGCAACCAGCATAGATTAAGAGCCTCAAAGAATTCGTAGATAGTAGAGTCATAAATGTAAACCTCCGTTTTGGCAATTCATCTTGCTTCTAGGACAGGACTTAGTAACTATCCAAAGCATAACTGACGGGAGAGAGCTAAGTGGCGGGATACCTCACCATGTGCTCATATCCATGTCATTCTTTTTTTTTCTCTAAAGATATCCAGTATGCAAGTTTATTTCACTGCCGAACAACTGAAATCACGAAAGTCGTGCTATCACAAAAAGTCTCTCCTATAAACCAATCCATAAACCCATCATGGCTAGCATGGCAGAAGCCGTTCACCAAAGTCGGAAACCGATGAAGTCAGTATTTGCCCCCTGGGTAGAGGTCCGTCTATACTGACAAGTGAAAATTAGATCTCGCTACATCGCCCTACTAAGCGTCTTTGGGGTCATCGGTGGTACATTACTGATGTTTCGCTTCCTAGCTCCCCAGCGAGGCAAAATCATCACCAAGGAGGAGGTAGCAGCGTACCGGGGTGGCGACACAGATCAAACAGACCAAGGTGAGGCATATGGACACACTGCCCGGCCTCCACGAAAGGGATATCAAGTTCCCAGAGGAAGCGTGTGAGAGGGATGACTGCCCGAGAGCATGAAGCATACCAAGAAACATAGCAGTGAAATGATACTGGACAAGGGTAACTCGTTTGGTATCATCAATGGGCGGTCCTCCACGTTGCTCTTGTCATGTTCACTTTTTCATCGTTTATCATTCAATAAAATGACAGATGGACGCCGAAGGTCATTCATTAAAACCATGGATCTCTCTGGGATGGCGAAGACCACAACAGATAGTCGACAGTATATAGCATAGCGTATCTAAATTAGACAGCTATTTTACGATCCCACTCGTCTGAGCTGGATTTCGGCAATGAATTGAATAGGAAGCTCGGATATGAAAATGTCAATCATGTGTGGACTGATGAACATTGAACCTCGAAGCCGTTATGTACCCCAAACGAGATGGTATCTGATATCCGCAAAACAAAAGGCTAACGCACCAGATCAAAAATAGATATCCGCAAAGCAAAAGAACCACCCAATCAATTTACAGGGATTTTTTACATGGTACTACCACTAAACTGCAGATGCAATGAACAGTTAGGTAGATGGCAGGGTATCTCCACCGGGCCCATCTCCTTTGCTAGGGTTTCCACCACTGCCAGCCCGGCTTCCGGGCGAATTGGTACTTTTCTTCTTCGAGTCTTTCTTTTCACGCTTCTTCTTCTCACGTGTAGCCCCCCGGGACTCATCGGGTCGGCTTGGACTGCGACTAGACTCGCTGCGGCGGAGATCTTTGACTTCCTTTATCACCTCACGGAATCCTTCTTCGATGTTATTCATGCGAGCTAGAACCAATTTGCTGAGCATGTCTTGGGTTTGAGCTGGGACTGCACGATGAAGGACAGGTGCGGCAAACCCTAGTTGGGTCTGGAAACTGGATGGAATGGCACCGGCGAAGCCACCCGCCACGGCCCTGTTATCGCCTAGATCAGATCCCAGGTCGAAAAGATGCGATGATCTAGGCCGTGTCCCTGTGGGCCGATCAGATAGGTAGATACTGTTCACCTCTGGAACAGACATATGATTCAGTCCTATCGGAGGATTCCGAGGACGAGATATGTCTAGAATGTGACGCTTTATGGTACCCTGGTCTATTGAGGTAGATATGCCAGGGCGTGATTCTCCATCCGACGAGTCGGCATCTGGCCGTGGAGGTGTGGTCCGGCCTTCCGTCTCTTCATTCGGAGATCCAACGGGATTGTACAACATGGTGACCCCAGAAGCATTCCGCGTATGCCTGACACGACGTGTAGGGCTGTTGCGACGTGAGATCATTCTTGCCGTAGATGGGCGAGAGCTATAGAACTTGGGTGAGGGCTTCTCTGCGCCTCCAACCGAGTTAGATGATGTTTTGCCCGTGGACCCCTGGGCCAAGTATTTGTCATCATTTGAGTCACCATCGTTGCTGGTAAGTTCATCGTCGCCCTCCATGTCTGTATGATGGGAAAGTTGACGTTTCTGGGTCGGCGAGAAGGAGGGTCGTGTGCGCCGAGGCCGAATGACTGGGCTTGCAGCGCAGCTTGTTCGGTCCTCGGGATTTGAAGCAACTGATCGAGTCGTTTCCGTGAAATCTCGAGTTTGGTTGGCCAACCTAGCCCGGAATGGAAACTTCGGTCTTTTCGGATGCATCCCATGTTGGACCACATCTAGAGAATCCCCATCATCGGGTCCATTGGCTGGTCCAGAGCCAATATCCTGCATCCAGTTTTTGATGACGTTATTGGTCTGGCGTTCATGCACAGTGCTCGGTGGCCCTCGGTTTCGATCGTCACTGTATGGGCGTCGAAACACTTCCTCTAATGCTCGATCCTTCTGGTATGTTGCCACAGAGGGCTCTCGCCTAAAAACCGATGCCCTAGTGCTGAAGCCACGGAATCGACTGGGCTGAGCTGGACTTTCATTCGGCGAGGTATGTTCAATTAGATCCATCGGTTGGACGACTCGAGAACTGAGGATCGTCTTCTCATAAAGGCAAATTGTGAACAGTATGGGTAAGTGAGTTATCTTTATAATGGTCCGGTTGAGCCGAATGAATTCACGGAACGGCATCAGGTATCGGAATGGGGTGACTAGCCAGGCAATGACGTTTGTAGGTGCCACATAGGAGAATAGGGCATCAGACTTGACCATTGAGATGGTATTGACAGCGAACAAGAACTGATGTTCTTGGTTTGCGTTCTGGACAATCCTCATAAACGAATTAGTCAAAACCGTGATCAAAATAGTGACGACGACAAAATGACAGATGAACAGGAAGACAGTCAAAATCGTCTTCCCTAAAAAGTTGTATTCATCCCACATTGCCCATGCTGTTGGCGTGAATCCCATCAGCATCTGGAACAAACCATAAGCCACCACTTTGGGGGATTTGTTGTCTCCAAAGTTCAAGAAAGCGACGAAAAATCCAGAGCAAGAAATTACAATGAGGACGAAGACGGCAATTAGATCCGATGCCATGATCCGAAAAGCAATGAGGAGTTGGGAGAAGTAGCGATAGTGATCCAATATGGAAAACAACCTCGGAAATAGCAAAGGAGCTGTGGCGGCGAGAACGTCGAACTGAATTGCATTAGCATATAGTGCACTTAAGTTACCTTCGTAAAGATAGCAAGACTCACTGCTTGGTCGGTGATGAATTGACTTCTCGGGTAGGTCAGAAATGTGCCGTATATCCTCAAGCAATAGTAGGCGAAAAGCAATAGCAGAATCCCAACGTCGAAGAGATTCCAAAAGCTCATCAGATAAAGACTAAAGCCTTGTTCATTGAACCCTACAACTTCATCAAGCATGAATCCGGCACTCCAAAACCAGAACACTATTTCAAGGGATGTGATCCTGCGGCTACGTTGTTCTAGTACAGCCAGGAACAGTCCCAAGAGTACCGCAAATGATAAAGTGGAAAGAAATTGTCGATAGCGCGGCACCCTCAGCCGGGATAATTTGAATAGAGATGCGTCCCGGGGGTTGTAGATTGTCACTGAGCGCCGAAGAGTCTTGTTATGCGACTCGGTCGCAATGTCCCCATTGGAATCCACTGCCGCTCCGTAATCCATATTGCTACGTTGACTCATATTCACAGGACGATGGAGACTGTCGGCGGCAGAGTGGAAGACAACCGTCCCCGCCCAGATGGCCTCCAATTGTTGCACCACGACCGGATGAGCCAAGAATCGCTTGGCCTGTGAGCGAATAGCGACCTCCAAGCATGAAACACGGGCAGCAACCACCCGTTTTCGCTGAGGGGTCGTGACTAGTATTGTAGATTGATCCTGGCCCTGGAGTGGATAGAACTCGTAGGACAGCGCGTCGATCAATTCTCGGGTCGAGTATTCCCGCAATAATTTTATTGCTAACAATTCACTGACCATCGCGCGCGTTTGATTTGCCCCGCTGTTCCCGGGACTTAGATGTATTTCTCTCTCAAATTGCAGACAATTGGCCATCAATGCATAGAGGGTCGCGCGCGAAAAGTGGGCCGACATGATCTTCTGCAGGATCGGCTTGATCAGGAATTGGGAGACTTGCGGTGAGCGTAATTGGTCCCATGTTAGGGTGGTTTCGCAGCGGGAGGCAATCAAGGGACGAATGGCGTGAGTTATGTTGTAGACAGGCAGCGCATCTAATCACCGTTGGTCAATTGTCCGTATACATCGTACCCTAGAGATCTCTTCGTACCCAAATGCGTAGCAGAGAACATAGGTAGTAGAGGTGTGGATTCAAGCGGTCCATCCTCTTCCTCTTCCTCCCAGACCTGGTCCAGATTCTCATCGTCGATTTCTCGAAGCTCTGGGTCGTTATCACTGCTTTCATTGGCTCGGAGGACGCGTCGCGGGTTATGTGGGCGAAACCTCGGGGAGGAAGTTGAGAACGGGGACTGTTCGGTCTGCCCACGTTGAAGTTTTGGACGAAGCAACGAGGGGAACATGGTGAGGAAAGTTCAGTATCTAATTCGGCATAATTGAGGTTGGGAGGTTGGATGTTGGAGCATTGCGTCCGCAAAGGCGAGAAAATGAAGGGACGAAAGCGCAAGAGCAGAACAGAAAATCGAAGATCGAAAATAGCAAATGGCAAATGGCAGAAAATAGCAGACAATAGCAGAAAATCACAGGAACAAAAAGCAAGCAAAAATGTCCAAGCGCGATTAATTTAGTCCAAAGATCTCGGAAAATCTAAGCTCCCACAACCACGTCATTGTACTTTTCACCCCTGGAGGTTGGTTATATAAGGTTATTTATTTACCCCCGTATCTTCTCTTGCTTTAAAGCCGGGAAAGTTCTAATCATGCTATTAAATATCTTAGAAATGCTCTTATATTCATCCAACTTCAACGGGATGTTATTCTCGAATCCTCAACAATATGCAGCGAAACGGAGTGCATACTCCGTACATTTAACACTCAACAGGTCAGAAATATTTGCCACATGTGTGACATGAACCCTTGTATCGATACAGTACACCTTTTTTGGTATAGAAATCTGATATAGATACAATTTGAGATGTCTGAGTTGGTATGTATGAAGGAGTATAGAAACTGCCTTGATCTTTCAGCGAGCTATATCTGCTCGCCTCCCATCTAATATATATTATTTCGATTGTTGTCTGGGTATGGTGATGGTTTATGTAGTTATAGACACGTTTAAACCACTGTAGAGGCAATTGTACTGAGAGGGAATCTGTATTAATAACTAGAGAGGTATGTATATATATCCAACTATATATACTCCGTATAGCTCTCTCTTTCTCTCTCTGGATACATCTACATCCCCGGGGACCACAGCAATATATCAGATACCGTTATCGGCCCACTGCCCGTGCGTTGCGTCATATGCAGTAAGACCTGCATGGTCGATAGAGCATGGGAGTGTTTTCTTATAGCGAATATTTGAACAATCGAGAATCCAATCAATTGACCTTTCGATCTTCATGATCTATTCGACATATCAAAAAAAATTGAATAATACAATAGCATAATAATCTGATATAGTGGGGGATCGGAAAAATCTCTGCGGTGAAACCGATTGACCGAAAACAGAAGAAAAGTGGGGACCCCGAAAAAGCTTTTTGGCATGAAAATATTTTCTGCCGAACTTCTCTTTCCTCTCTTCCTCCTCCACAGCTGGTTGCAGCAACACTTTACTTTTCCTGTCTGTTTTATTATATACTCCCCTGTCTTTCTTTTCTCTCTCTCTTTGACCCCCCAAAAATCCATTTCGCAGATGAACTAGAGTTATCTGCTCGCATTAGATCGTCCCTCGAGAGGACTTGTTCCCTCACATCTCCAATTCCCGATGTCTCAGCGTGCCAATCTCCTTGAGGAGCCAGTCCTGCCCACCAGTCCACACCTAGGTGGTGCAGTTGGTTACCCAGAGACTCTGCCCAACATGGCTTCTGCCAATGGAGTGATTAAGCCAGCCTGCATCCCAGTTCGGGGTGGCTCAGACCGGTTGGCTACTCTCGAACTTGCAGATGGCACTGTCTACCAGGGTTACAACTTTGGTGCGGAGAAGAGTGTTTCGGGTGAATTGGTCTTCCAGACTGGTATGGTCGGTTACCCCGAGTCCATCACCGATCCCTCATACCGCGGCCAGATTCTGGTCGTCACTTTCCCACTCGTGGGCAACTACGGTGTCCCTTCACACGATGAGATGTGTGAGCTCCTGAAGGACTTGCCTAAGCACTTCGAGTCCAGTCAAATTCACATTTCGGCCCTGGTGGTGGCATCCTACGCCGGTGAGGACTTCTCGCACTTCTTGGCCAAGTCCTCCTTGGGAGATTGGCTCAAGTCCGAGGGCATTCCAGCGATGCACGGTGTCGACACTCGTGCTTTGACCAAGCACCTTCGTCAGACCGGTAGTATGCTGGGTCGTATGCTGCTGCTGCAAAAGGCTGGTGCCAACCCCGAGGTCGCCGGTGCTGCCGGTGCCGACTGGAAGTCATATTTTGAGGAGACCGAATGGGTAGACCCAAACAAAAAGAACCTTGTCGCTGAGGGTGAGTGATCTACCAAGCTGATGCAATGGAAAAACAAACGGATTTGATTTGCTAACATTGATTTTTTTTTCTCCTTACAGTCTCAATTCGCGAACCTCGCCTCTTTACACCCCCCGCCGATGTCGCCCTGAAACACCCATCGGGGCGTGGAGTCCGTGTCCTCTGTCTTGATGTTGGTATGAAGTACAACCAGCTGCGTTGCCTGCTTGCCCGCGGTGTGGAGGTTCTGGTTGTGCCATGGGACTATGATTTCCCTACCCTTGCCGGAAAGGATTTCGACGGTCTGTTCGTGTCGAACGGTCCTGGTGATCCCGCGACCCTGACCGTTACCACCAAGAACCTGGCCAAGATGTTCGAAGATGCCTGTACTCCCGTCTTTGGTATCTGTCTGGGTCATCAGTTGATTGCTCGCGCTGTCGGTGCTCAGACCACCAAGATGAAGTTCGGTAATCGCGGTCACAACATCCCCTGCACAAGTATGCTTTCTGGCAAGTGCCACATCACTTCTCAGAACCATGGTTATGCCGTGGATTCCTCCAGCCTCCAGAACGGATGGGAGGAGCTGTTTGTCAACGCCAATGACGGCAGTAACGAAGGTATTCGTCACACCAGCCGCCCCTTCTTCAGTGTTCAATTCCACCCCGAGAGCACACCCGGCCCACGGGATACCGAGTACCTGTTCGATGTGTTCATCAACACCATCCAGTCTACCATTGCCTCCCCCGAGGCTCTTAAACTGCCCGTCTCTTTCCCCGGTGGCACCAAGGCCGAAAACATCCAGGCTGCCCCCAGAGTCTCGGTCAAGAAGGTGTTGGTTCTTGGTTCCGGTGGTCTCAGCATTGGTCAGGCTGGAGAGTTCGACTACTCTGGCAGTCAAGCTATCAAGGCTTTGAAGCAAGAGGGTATCTACACCATTTTGATCAACCCTAATATTGCTACTATTCAGACCTCCAAGGGTCTGGCTGACAAGGTTTACTTCCTGCCTGTCAACGCCGACTTTGTCCGCAAGGTCATCAAGCATGAGCGCCCCGATGCCATCTACGTCACTTTCGGTGGCCAAACTGCCCTTTCGGTGGGCATCCAGCTCAAGGATGAGTTCGAAGCGCTTGGCGTCAAGGTCCTCGGTACCCCTATTGATACCATCATTACTACCGAGGATCGTGAGCTGTTCGCTCGCAGCATGGATTCCATCAACGAGAAGTGCGCCAAGTCTGCTTCTGCATCCACCATCGAGGAGTCTCTGCGTGTCGTTGAGGACATCGGTTTCCCTGTCATTGTTCGTGCCGCGTACGCTCTTGGTGGTCTAGGCAGTGGCTTCGCAGAGAACATGGATCAGCTGAAGGAGCTGTGCACCAAGGCTTTGGCTGTCAGCCCCCAGGTTCTGATTGAGCGCAGTATGAAGGGCTGGAAGGAGATTGAGTACGAAGTTGTTCGTGATGCCCAGGACAACTGCATCACTGTTTGCAACATGGAGAATTTCGATCCCCTCGGTATTCACACTGGTGACTCCATTGTCGTGGCTCCTTCCCAGACCCTCTCCGATGAGGACTACAACATGCTACGAACCACCGCAGTCAACGTCATTCGTCACCTCGGCGTTGTCGGTGAATGTAACATCCAGTATGCCCTCAACCCCTTCTCCAAGGAGTACTGTATCATTGAGGTCAACGCTCGTCTGTCTCGATCCTCTGCTCTAGCCTCCAAGGCCACCGGATACCCTCTTGCCTTCATTGCTGCGAAGTTGGGTCTTGGTATCCCCCTGAATGAGATTAAGAACTCGGTCACCCAGTCCACTTGCGCCTGCTTCGAACCCTCGCTTGATTACTGCGTGGTCAAGATCCCTCGTTGGGATCTGAAGAAATTCACTCGCGTGTCTACTCAGCTTGGTTCTTCCATGAAGAGTGTTGGTGAAGTCATGAGCATTGGCCGGACCTTCGAGGAAGCTATCCAGAAGGCTATTCGCATGGTTGATTTCCACAATCTTGGATTCAACGAGTCCGATGCCCTGATGTCTATCAAGGGCGAGCTCCAGACCCCCTCTGACCAGCGTCTGTTTGCCATTGCCAATGCCATGGCCGCCGGTTACACGGTTGATGACATCTGGAAGCTCACCAACATTGACAAGTGGTTCCTCACCCGTCTCAAGGGCCTCAGCGACTTCGGCAAGTCTATCTCCACCTTCAATGCTACCTCCGTCCCCATGTCCATGATTCGCCAAGCCAAACAGCTCGGTTTCTGCGATCGTCAGCTCGCCAACTTCTTGGACTCCAACGAGCTTGCCGTGCGCCGCATGCGTGTTGAAGCTGGCATCACTCCTATTGTCAAGCAGATCGATACCGTCGCCGCCGAGTTCCCAGCATTCACCAACTACCTTTACCTTACCTACAATGCTTCCCAGCACGATCTGTCTTTCGACGATCATGGTATCATGGTTCTAGGCTCTGGTGTCTACCGTATCGGTTCCTCGGTCGAGTTCGATTGGTGCTCCGTGCGTACTATCCGTACGCTCCGCGAGCAGGGCCACAAGACTATCATGGTCAACTACAACCCGGAGACTGTCAGTACCGATTACGATGAGGCTGACCGCCTTTATTTCGAGAACATCAACCTAGAGACTGTTCTGGATATCTATCAGCTGGAGACTTCCAGCGGTGTGATCATGTCTATGGGTGGTCAGACCCCAAACAATATCGCTCTGCCTCTTCACCGCCTCAATGTCAACATCCTTGGTACCTCTCCCGAGATGATCGATGGTGCCGAGAACCGTTACAAGTTCTCTCGCATGTTGGATCGTATCGATGTTGATCAGCCCGCCTGGAAGGAGCTGACTAGCATTGACGAAGCCCGCGGTTTCTGTGAGAAGGTCGGCTACCCTGTGCTGGTCCGCCCCTCATACGTGCTCTCTGGTGCTGCTATGAATACAGTCTATTCCGAGCACGACCTAGCCAGCTACTTGAACCAGGCTGTTGATGTCTCGCGTGAGCACCCCGTTGTTATCACCAAGTACATTGAGAACGCCAAGGAGATCGAGATGGACGCTGTTGCTCGCAACGGTGTTATGGTTGGCCACTTCATCTCCGAGCACGTTGAAAACGCTGGTGTTCACTCTGGTGACGCTACTCTGATCTTGCCCCCTCAGGATCTGAGCCAGGAAACCGTCCGTCGGATTGAGGAGGCTACCCGGAAGATCGGTAATGCCCTGAACGTTACTGGCCCCTACAACATTCAGTTTATTGCCAAGGATAACGACATCAAGGTCATTGAGTGCAACGTTCGTGCCTCTCGGTCCTTCCCATTCGTGTCCAAGGTCATGGGTGTTGACCTGATCGAGATGGCCACTAAGGCCATGATTGGAATTCCATTCCAGGAGTACCCCCCTGTGTCCGTTCCCAAGGATTATGTCGGTGTCAAGGTTCCCCAGTTCTCTTTCTCACGTCTGTCTGGTGCCGACCCTGTTTTGGGTGTCGAGATGGCCTCTACTGGTGAGGTTGCTTCGTTCGGTCGTGACAAGTATGAGGCTTACCTCAAGGCTCTCTTGTCCACTGGGTTCCGTCTTCCTCGCCGCAACATCCTGTTCTCCATCGGTGCCTACAAGGAGAAGCTTGAGATGCTGCCCTCCATCAAGAAGCTCCACGATCTCGATTACAACCTCTTCGCCACTGCTGGTACCGCTGATTTCCTCAAGGAGAACGGAGTGCCTGTCAAGTACCTTGAGCATCTTCCGGATCACGAGGAGGAGGACATGAAGTCTGAGTACTCTCTCACTCAGCACTTGTCTAACAACCTTATCGATTTGTACATCAACTTGCCGTCCAACAACCGCTTCCGTCGCCCAGCCAACTACATGTCCAAGGGCTACCGTACTCGTCGTATGGCTGTTGACTACCAGACTCCCCTGGTCACCAACGTCAAGAACGCGAAGATCCTGATCGAGGCCATTGCTCGCCACTTCCCTCTCAACATCATCCCTGCCGATTTCCAGACCAGCCACCGCACTGTGGTCCTTCCCGGTCTGGTCAACATTGCTGCATTCGTCCCCAATCTTGTTTCTGCTGGTTCGAAAGATTTCGAAACCGTTTCAAAGGCTTCGATTGCAGCCGGTTTCAGCATGATTCGTGTGATGCCGGTCGGTGTTGATAGCTCGGTCACCGAGTCCCGCGACCTGAAGATTGTCCAGCAGAACGCCCAGGGCAAGTCGCTTTGCGACTTCAACATCTCTGTTGCTGCCACTGCCACCAACTCGGATCAGATCATCCAGATGGCTAGTGAGGTTGGCTCTCTCTTCGTCCCCTTCAATCACCTGTCGGGCAACATCAATAAGGTAGCTACTGTCACCAACCACTTCAGTTCCTGGCCCTCGAGCAAGCCTCTGATCACTGATGCCAAGAGCACTGATCTTGCCTCGATTCTGTTGTTGGCCAGTCTTCACAGCCGTAACATTCACGTCATGAGTGTTACCTCCAAGGAGGATATCAGCCTTATTGCTCTGAGCAAGGAGAAGGGCCTGAAGGTGACCTGCGATGTTTCCATCTACTCCCTCTTCCTCTCCCGCGAGGAATTCCCGACCTGCAGCTCCCTGCCTACCGCTGAGGACCAGAAGGCTCTGTGGGAGCACATGAGCACCATCGATGTCTTCTCCATTGGCAGCATTCCCTTCCAGCTTGCTGGCAAGGAGGCCACTCCCGAGTCCGGTATCGCTGAGTCTATTCCTCTGCTGTTCACCGCTGTCTCGGAAGGCCGCCTGACCGTTGAGGACATCACTGCTCGTCTCTGTGACAACCCCAAGAAGATCTTCGAGCTGCACGACCAGGTGGACAGCTCGCTTGAGGTTGAGGTTGACCGCCCTTACGTTTTCCAGAACCCCCAGGCCTGGTCTCCGTTCAATGGCAAGACCATGCGTGGCTCCGTCCAGCGTGTTGTGTTCCAGGGCAAGACCTCTTGCCTCGATGGCGAGATCACCAAGGATGCTGTCAAGGGTGCCGACATGTCCAGTCACCGCATCACTCCCACCTCGCCTGTGCAGAAGCCCATGACCCCCATGGCCCGCCCGGAAAGCTCCCTTGATAGACACTTGTCTATCTCCGGCACTCCTGGCCGCCGATCGCGGGGCCTGGACAACGCGGTCTCGACCATCGGAGAACTTGGTCCTCCCCTTTACGTCGCCTCTTCGCAGCTCTCCCCCTCGCTGGCCGACATGCTTTCCCGCTCTCCCTTCCGTGGAAAGCACATCTTGTCTGTGAACCAGTTCTCTCGCGCGGACCTGCACCTGCTCTTCACCGTTGCTCAGGAGATGCGTCTTGGTGTTCAGCGTCACGGTGTGCTTGATCTCCTGAAGGGCCGTGTTCTGACCACCCTCTTCTACGAGCCCTCCACCCGTACCTCGGCCTCGTTCGACGCCGCCATGCAGCGCCTCGGTGGACGTACCATCGCGATCGCCACTGAACACTCTTCTACCCAGAAGGGTGAGTCCCTCCAGGATACCATCCGTACCCTCGGCTGCTACAGTGATGCTGTTGTCCTGCGTCACCCCGAAGCCAGCAGCACCGAGGTCGCGGCCAAATACTCCCAGGTTCCCGTCATCAACGGTGGCAATGGCGCCCTTGAGCACCCCACCCAGGCTTTCCTGGACTTGTTCACCATCCGCGAGGAGCTGGGCACTGTCACTGGCTTGACCATCACCTTCACTGGTGACCTCAAGTACGGTCGCCCCGTGCACTCTCTCATCAAGCTGCTCCAGTTCTACGATGTCCGCATCCAGCTCGTTGCCCCCAAGGCCCTCGCTCTCCCCGAGGAAGTTCGCCAGCTGATCGTTGCTTCTGGCCAGCTGGTTCTTGAGTCTGAGGAACTGACTCCTGAGATTGTGGCCAACTCTGACATCCTCTACTGCACCCGTGTGCAAAAGGAGCGCTTTGTCGACCTCTCCGAGTATGAGCGTCTCAAGAACACCTTTATCATCGACAACGCCGTGCTCAAGCACGCCAAGGAACACATGGTGGTCATGCACCCTCTTCCTCGCAACGCCGAGGTCTCCGAGGAAGTTGACTTCGACCAGCGGGCTGCTTACTTCCGCCAGGTATGTTTCGAACCTCCCCTGCTTTTTGTGACCAATTTACTAATCCACGACCCAGATGCGCTACGGCCTTTACTGCCGCATGGCTCTCCTTGCTCTCGTCTTGGCGCCATGAATATAAAACTCTTCCTAATGATGTGGGAAAGGGAAATCGTCCTGGATTCAAGACTTTTTGTTTTCCTGTTTGAAAAGTTCTGTTTTTGATACTCCGTAAGCAGTGCGACTCAGTCAACTGTATAGATTAGATGAATTTCCGTTTCATTTGACGGTCCCGTTCAGTGTGTATAACTCTTATGTTCTATGTATATTATGTGTTATGTGTGATGTGTGTGTTATGTGTGATGTGCGTGTTATGTGTTTTGCGTGTTTTGCGTGTTTTGGGGTCATTTGGGGTCATTTGGGGTCATTTTTGAGTTTACGGACATTTTGGGCGAATTTTTTTTTTTCTTCTTTGTTTCTTGGCATCATCTGGGACTTGGACTTGGATTGGGATTGGGATTGGGATTGGGATTGGAATTGGAACTGGAATTGGGATTGGGATTGGGATTGGGATTGGAATTGGCGGCTTTGGGCATCTTTATATATACTCTTGACAATCTAATTCACTAATTCATTTGAGCCCGAACTGCTCAAGTTTGGAACACCCAACGAGGATCTTTGTCTCCTTGGAATTCTCCCTCTGCATCACCCACATCTCCCATCAACGGGCTCAGTCCCTGCACTTGTCGAACACGCTCCTTGTCGGCATTTTCCCGTCGGAGCACCTCCCAAAGGACCCCAACGACCACAATGTTGGCAACCAGATACCCCAAGGCAAACCCATGACCCAGGAAATATCGTGGGCTACTCTCGGTGCGGTATAGTTGTGTTCCAAGGACCGCCCCCAGATTGCCAATTGAAATCTGCATGGCGTTGGCAATGCAACGTTTCGTCTGGCCAGAGACGTTATTGGCGGGCCAAGACAGTACAATGGCCACAGCTGGGTAAATGCCTGCCGCAGCGAAGATGGTTCCGACATAAGATACCCCGGCACGGTGTTGTGATAGTAGGAGAATGTATCCGATACATCCAATGGCGGATGATCCCATGATAAATGGGGCGCGTCTGCGCGTCTTCTCGGAAGCAATCGCAACCCCAATGGTCATGAAGAACGCCACCGCGTACGGCGGCACAGAAAGAAGCTGCGCCTTTGCGGCTGAGTATCCAAGTTCCTTGATGATTGTGGGAAGGAAGAGCGATAATGTATACAGTGGTAAGGACATTGTGTGGAATCCAAGCCCATATAGCCAGACCTTGGGGTCTTTGAATGCATCCAGAACTGCCGACCAGGTGAATTCTTCATCCCGAGTGGCATCGCTGTCATTCTTCAGACGCAATTGCACGAACTCCCGTTCTTCCTTGGATAGGAACTCGGCTGTTGATGGGTAGTTATACACCCAAAAATAGGCGATGATCGAAGCAACAACGGTCAACAGCCCTTCCTAGATTGATTATAAGCTTATGTCGGTGTATATCAAGTTGACATCGGGACGCACCAGAATGAAGATCCACCTCCAACCATTCAAGTTTCCCACACCCTTCATGTGAGAAATGGCCTAGAATCCTGTCAGCTGTGGATATTTATCAGAAGAGAGAGAGAAAAAAAAAGCACCAACCCAAGCCAGTACACCACCAAAGGCACCTGCCAGGGAGGCAGCACTGAAAAACAAAGCCACACGATAATGTTGCTCGTTCCGCTTATACCACATGGACAGGTAAAATACCACACCGGGGAACAATCCACTCTCTGCAACACCCAGAAAGAATCGTGAAGACAGATATCCCGAGTAATTCTGTACCACCCCCAGGAGTGTAGCCACTACTCCCCAGACAAGAGTGAGAGTCGGAAGCCATATTCTCGGGGTGGTTTTCTTCAAGACGATCTGGATGCAGCTGATCAGTATATAATGATCTATATTAACCGGCATCGCTCACATTGCAAGGAATCTCAAAAATAACATAACCGATAAAGTAGAGAGTCAGACCTGTCAGATACTGGTCTCCTGCTAGATGATCTCCCAATTAGCGTTTCGGTCGATATGAAAGTACACAAAACATACACATGTTGATGTCGGTTGTCATTCCTTCTAAGCGGGCATTTCCCACATTGCTACGATCCAAAAAGGAGAGTAAATAGAGTAATGTGAGGGGTGGTAACAGACGATAATCCAATTTTCGTAACAAAGCCTTTTCGTTGATGCCATTACTCGAACTGGTATCGCTCTCGGTACCAGTGGGTGCATTGTACTTTTCCGAAGTCATACTGAATGGTATAGAAGGGAGAGAAGGGGGAAAAGAAATCTAGTACATCTAGCACATAACATATTTCCTACGAAGATCTTTATATCAGGGAAACTCGTTGAAAATGAGCAATATTGGGGTTGAAATGACGAGATCACACGTGAAGATCGGCAAGGGACTTAGGGCTGGACTGTATATCTGACCTGATACCTCTCTAGGCATATATTAATAGGCACTCCATGGATATTAATTAGTTCGATATTGCTTTGTACTGTATCTGACTTGATACCTATCTAGGCATATATTAATAGGCACTTCATAGATATTAATTAGTTCGATATTCCATTCTACTGTCTATGCGCAAATATATCTAGGGGTTGACTGTCTATATATAACTTGATACCGACCTAGAAATACATTCATAGGCACTCCAGAGAAAGTAGTTCGAGATTCAATTCTACTGTATATTCGATAATCTATTATTTACTCTCTTACCCTTCATGCCTTATCCGGCCAGTACTTTTGTACAATGACCTTCTTATTGATTTTACCCATGGCATTACGCTCAATCCCATCCACAACCTTCATCACGGTTGGAATCTTATAAGATGCCATCTCGTTCTTGAGCTCAGCGCGTAGAGTAGGAAGGTCAAGTGTAGTCTAGAGATCGATGTTAGTGATAGACCGTTTCCTCAGAAAACATGCAAACGTACCGCCCGGAACTTGACAACCGCAGCGACTCGCTGGCCCCATTCTGGGTCCGCCAGTCCAACTACTGCAACTTCTTGAATCGCATCAATGGCCAGCATTTTGCGTTCAACTTCCAAAGCCGAAATTTTATATCCACCCGATTTGATCAGGTCGACAGAAGCACGGCCTTGGATGAAGTAGGCACCGCTTGAATCGCGTTTGGCAACATCGCCGGTCTTGAACCATCCATCGGCTGTGAACTCCGACGCCGTCGCTTCCGGTTTCCGCCAGTACTCGCAGAAGACATTACCGCCCTTGACTTCAATCATGCCATCCTCCTCCACTTCCCCCACGATCCGACCGGTTTCTTTTTCGGTCAGTCGGACCTCGACACCGGGCAACGGCCACCCCACACTGCCATCGATACGCTTTTCAATCTCCAGCCCACAACTGATCGCCATGCCGATCTCGGTCATTCCATACCGCTCTAATAGAACCTGACCGGTGATTTCGGCGAACTTTTCTTTGATCGGGGTCGGAAGAGCCGCAGATCCACTGACGATCAGCCGTAAAGCACGAGCTCCAGCCCGCGCGGCAGCTTCTTGTTCCGTACCACGGATATGAGCATCGAAGTAGTCATTCAGACGGGAGTAAATGGTCGGAACAGCCATGAACAAGGTCGAAGAGCCGAAGTCCTGCCACCGCTCCCAGATCGCCTTTGGATCAAATTTCGGATGCATCTCCACCGTGGTACCACTCAGGAAACTGGCAGCCAGACCGTTGATGATACCGTGGACGTGATGGAGCGGCAGCACATGAATCAGACAGTCTGAGGGGGAGTATTTCCAGGCCTTGACCAGACTGCTCGCTTGGAAAGTGATATTCTCGTGGGTTGTCACGCAGCCCTTGGGGTTTGATGTGGTTCCAGAGGTATAGATCATCAGGGCTCGTCGAGTGAGCGCAAAAGGTGGGGAGAAAGAAGGTAAGGTCGGGGTCTCGTTTCGAGAGAAGGGCTCCAGTCCCATCAATGGTATATCGTCGGCACATCCTTCGCGCAGCGAGGGTGCGATCTTCTCGAACTGTGGATGCACAATAATCAATGAGGGATCCGAATCTCCAATAGTGTATAGCAGTTCTTTCACTGGGTGACTTGTACCTAGTAAATGTTAGTATGGAGATATATGAGATTACACATTGCACATTACTGCGCATCGCTTTCACCTACAAAGTGGAACGCAGACACCTCCAGCTGCCCACACAGCCCATTGCGTAGCGACGTAGTCATATCCATTTGGGACTAAGAAGGCAATGCGTCGTTCTTCTAGATCCCCTGTTAGTCCTAACTGTTCAATTATGCGCTTCCTTAATGCTGCTGCATCGGCCAATAATTGAACGAATGTGAAGGATTGTTGTTTGGTGGTATCGATGACGGCGATCTTCTCAGGATTCTGTGCATGCTGCTCCGCGGCAGCAAAGAGAGGCAGGGAAGGAATCGGCATATTTAATCTGACTTGAATCTGTTTTTTTTTTTTTCCTCCAGAATATCAATAGGCATAAGAGGCTGAAGGTCGCGGGGGAGTTCGAGGTGAGGAATTCCAGGAATGGGCTGTTCCCCCGGTATTTAGCCGATTGCGGAGAAAACACCCTCGACTTATGCACAAGAAAGATTCAAGACCGTCCATATATTAAAGATTGATATAGTAAAGATTAAATCGTCAAGTGGAAATGATAATTTATCATAAGAGAAAATGAATGCATAATACTAAACAAACGGTTGAGGCCTGACAAACAAGGCATCCAACATCGATTCTAACCATTGACTTCTATGTAACCCTTACAGCCTGGCATCCTTGAAGTGTATCTACCTAGGAGGTACTCCGTAGGACGATCCAAAATAATGAGAATAACATGAAGATCCTGAGAAAGTCAAGTCAAGAGGTATACGGGAGCCGGGGATAACATCTTTTTTATCTCCGTCTCAGGTGTGGAACAATCAGAACGATCACGTAAAGTTCAAATCCAAGTCGCTAATTCAACCATTCAATATTGCACTATAAATCAACTAAAGTATGACTCCTGGGGATGGTGCTTGTGCCAGCTCACCCGGTTGAACGGTGCGTGGACCATCAAATGATCCTTCGCCATTCTCGTCCAGTCCACGAGCCACCAAGTCTGTGAAATCCACACCCACTTCCACCAAGAGAGATGCATGATCATGCACAATGTCGAGGCATTTCTGCCAAACCGATGTGCCACGCTGTACGCTGCTAAGCTGGCGACCGAGTAGAGCATTGAACCCGTCGAGGTGATGTTTAGCCCAGCGAATGCAAGAGCTGCTCATTACGCTGGGGAAACATTGTTGATAGATACCGACGGTGTTCTTGATCAGGGTAAAATAGACATAGGAGATCTGGAAGATGTAAAGAGGCAGATCACCTTCAAAGATACAGGCCCTTGGAAAGAAAGTCAGCATGAAAAAATAGGCTTGTATGAAAAGATGAAGAACATACCGAATGCGTTGGCCGATGACGTCCGAACGTGCCTTCAGGTATGTTTCGCGTGCCTGATCCTCAAACCCTAACCGAGTCAACCAGGAAACGTGAGTCTTGGTAGCCGCAGGGAACGAGTGTTTGTCGACTAGTGCTCGCGAGAGAATGCCAGCAAGCCGAGTCGCTCGCCCGTCGACCTTGAAGTTGATGACGTCTTGTGCAATGGTGTTACCCTTGAGACCCTTGGCCAATTTGCGTAGTCGCTCAATACTAAACACAGATGCTTCGAATCGCTGAAGTGCAATATCGATATCAAGCTCGTCCACCTGCCCTTCAACCCAACGGAGGTTCTGTTGTTTTCCATCCACATCAATGCGGAGATCCGATTTGTCCCTTGGGGCATCGGAGAGATCGAAAGCCTCTGACTTTTTCGAATGGGAAAGTTGCCGACCAGCCAGATATCCATATGCTTCCAGGGGCTTGCTGGCCGCTTCGGTCTCCGAGCGCATGGTTCGACGCAGGTCCTCGACTGTTTTGCGAAAAGTTGCCAGAAGTTCCTGTTTCGCTGACACGTCATCATGGCGATATGTAAAGGGCTTCGATCCCACACGGATGCTGATCGATCTCCCGATGCCACGATCCAAGGCCTCTTCGCGAGCTTGCCCCGTTCCCAAATTAGCTCCAAGATCAATCATATCAATATCGTTGAGAAGCCAACAGTCTTCCGCCACTAGCCTCGTTGGAACAGGTCCTCGGTGGTTGGGGTAACTTTGGTCGACCCGCTTACGCTTCTTCGCAGCCACGAGCAAGTAATCGTTCAACAGCACAATGTGAACGGGTCTTCTGGGTTTCCAGGTGGCTGAGTCCAGCTCAACCCAATTACCAGTCTCTAGGACAATGTGCCGTCCTGGTGCAGCTGGAAGCCACTTTTGTGACCCTTCCACTGTTTTCCACAACGTTTGTAGCTGTACGCTCCACATACTCTCGAGGTTGGCGACCGAGCTACGATTGGCATTGCGTTTGGGGAAAGAGTCCTCCATCGGCGACATGGGATTGGGCGAATTTCCTACGCTTGTTTGTCCGAGTGCCGTTGTCAGCTCCGCCATGAGGGTACGGAGGGTCCGCATTTCATCCTTGAGCTTCTCGGCCTCTTTGCTGATCTTGATGAATTGAGTGCGGTTCTGATAGACATTTTGCTGCAGATCGGTCGAAGTTCGGTTCTTGACTTTTCGTAGACTTTCTTGGTACTTTTGGATATCTTCCTCGGACGCGTTGGCGAGAAGACTGGCTACATCTAATTATCGGAAACTCCTAGTTAGCTATTAACACAAATTGGCAGGTTACGGAGCTCGAACATCGATCAACTGGAAGACTGGGATCTCGTAGGGCATTGAGGTCGACTTTCGGTGCTGGTGAGTTTGGGTCCGCTGGCGACGGTTGCCTCGGGAGAGCTGCTGGTGCTAATCCGCCGCGTGCCCCAGGCACCTGAGTTGGAAGTGCCGGAACAGGAGGCGCATTACCATCAAATTCAGGTGCGCTATTGAATCGAGTCGAGTATCGTCGTTTCACTAAATCGGAGGTCGCATCGTTCTGTGGTGCCCGCTCACGTGTGGGGATTGCGGATGGGCCTGATTCGGGAGACCTGGTATTGGGAGGTAGAGGACCAGAGATGGGTTTGGGGGCGCTAATCTGAGGGCGCTGCCGACGAGACTTGCTTCTCAGAGTTAATCCTCGGCCTTCCATAATGATATCACTTGGCAACGCAGCAATAATCAAGGAATGGAAATGGTCGCGGGAGGTCAAGGGGATGACGCTCGGGCTGCCATGCTTATATAATCCATAGGCTCCGGACATCTGGACATCCTTTTGAAACATTTTTATCACCCCCAACCACCACTCAACCACTATTGCCTCTCCAAGTTCCCATACACTGTTAGGTTGGGATACATTCGATATATTCAATCCCATCATATCTCGTACTCTCACCATGGCTTTCCGAAACACTGCCATCGTCGCCGGCACAATTCTGACGGGAGTTCTCGGTATGTAACATTCGTCTCGCCGCGTTCTTCAATTTCTGACCCTTCGTACCAGCCTACGCCGTTTATTTCGATCACAAGCGTCAAAGCGACCCTAACTTCCGCAAGTCGTTGAAGAAGAACAACAAGAAGGTCGAACAAACCGCGAAACAGGAGGCCGAGGCCGGCGCCGCAGCTAGGATCGCAGAACTCAAGAATGCGCTCGAACAAGTGAAGAGGAACGGTGAATTGCCAACAGAACTTGAAGAGAAAGAAAGCTTCTTTATGAGCCAAGTCGCATTGGGCGAATCTCTTTGCGCTTCGGAAGGTAAGTTGAATCCACCGTCTCATCCTATTTAGATCTTGAAGGGCGAAATCGGAATATGATTACACCTTGCAATCCAAAAAGAAAGAAAAAAAACAGCAGGCCGCTAATTCCATCTGTAGGCTCCCAAGTCGAAGCAGCAATTGCCTTTTGGAAAGCATTGAAGGTCTACCCCCAGCCTCAGGTAAGTACAACCCCATTCCCGATGTTACATATTGCATGGTTTTGCCATCGTCTGCAACATACTAACTGCTATAACCATGTAGGATCTGATCGGAATTTACGACAAGACCGTTCCGAAGGAGACTCTCGAAATTCTCGCCGAACTTATCGCACTTGATGGAGGTCAATCTGCCGGCCGCAAGACTGGCACCGACGATAACATCGAATAGAAAAACCGGACCCAATCTCTCAACAACTTGTATTTTAGATGGAATTCTCAAATTTGTATCACATAATTTATATCCCGGGGAACTTGTACGTGGGGTGGAAAACAAAAGGGGTGCAGATGAAGGCTATCATATAAGTTGGATTGATGGCGATTTATTGCCAAATACTCCAACTATGTTGTAGATGCAACAGAGGAGATACCATCAATCTAAAGCAACCTCTTCTCTTTTGGCTAATGAGGTAAATAACCTTTTCATCTTCATGAAAGACGTCTATGAGCTGGCCTATCGTTTGAAGAGACTATCTACTAATCATTGGAAACCCTCTTTCATTGAAGGCTCTACAATATTGTAGGTAAAAGAAGTCCATACTCTGTAAAGCTACTGCCACAATCTTTTGCCGATATATGCCTTTGACTCCTGAGGTATTTTAAGTTGCGATAAGGTCAATATCTTTAGGGCAGATTTATTCCAGTCCATTCGAATTAGCCATGAGAGAATTGAAATGTACATATATGTGCCTAGAACGATAGTATGTACATAGATAAGGTGTATATTGTACACAGTGAGATGAATAGCAAGCTCCGAATTAGGCTATTAGACACCTGAAAAACAAGGCCACCATACCCGAAGCCCTAACCACACCTACAACTATTCTAGGCATGATCTCACTAGATTTTTAATAACAGAGGCTTCCTTGGAGGGTTGGGAACTTTTGTTTTTAGGGAGTACCCCCTGAATATATTTCAACACAGCCTAGATAGCCCAGATAGCCCAGACATTGGCGTCCAAGCAATCGTTATTGAAAAATCCCTTGGCCTTGGGATTCTTGGCTGGACTTGGCGAGTTCTGAGGAAGGAGAAGAGCGAAGAGACTTTGATTTGATATGTGATTCATGTACTCTGGAAATAGACATTTGATATAGTCCGTACGTACAAAATAAGACATGAAGTACCAATATACTAAATAGTGAAACGAACCTCGGAAAATGTGAAACCTCCAAGACACTAGGACCCTCCATGACATTTGTTCAGAGACTGCAGTTCTCCACTAAATTGAGACTATTCAAATTATCTCCAATCATTTAGATTGGAATTGTCTCGCATTCTCATTTCACTTTAAAGCCCTTTGATTCCGGCTTTTTCTTTCTTTTTCTTTGAGTCGTTTTCCATTTCGCGCCGTTGCGCTGTCACTCGTTAAAATAGAACCTATCTTGTATCTTCTATATCCCCCTATTGCTTTTTGTTTTTAGATACCCTTTCACAATGATTGTATGTGTCATATATCTGGCGAATAACCTTGGAAGTGCTAACCTTCTTAGTCCTACACTCGTATCTTCGCATCTCTGTGTGCGCTCGCCAGCACCGCGGCCGCTTTGACCCCACTTGAAGTCAGCGGCAAGGACTTTATCGACTCGAAGACCAACGATCGTTTCCAGATCATCGGTGTTGAGTAAGGCTTCCTTGGGTTTCTCGCCTGTTTCGTGTCTGATCTTTGCCTACATTCTACGGTGACTGACTCCTCAATAGCTACCAGCCCGGTGGTTCGTCCCGCTTCACCAAGAAACTAGATCCCTTGAGCGATGCAGATGCCTGCCTGCGCGATGCTGCCCTCATGCAGCGCCTGGGTGTAGGTTCAGACTCTATGTTCCTTGACGTACAGCAACTTATTTCCATAGATCAACACTATCCGTGTCTACAACCTGGAACCCTCTCTCAATCATGACAAGTGCGCCTCGATCTTCAATGCTGCCGGTATCTACATGATTCTCGACGTCAGCAACCCTCTGGCGGGTGGCTATCTCGACCGCAGTGCCCCCTGGACTACCTACAGCGCCATCTACTACAAGCAGGTGTTCGGTGTGATCGAGGGCTTCAAAAACTACGACAACGTCCTGGGCTTCTTCGCTGGAAACGAGGTGATCAATGAGGATGCCCATTACTTGACTCCCAAGTACATGCGCGCTGTCGTTCGTGATATGAAGGACTACATCGCCAAGAATTCTAAGCGCGCTATTCCGGTTGGATACTCTGCTGCTGATATCCGTGATATCTTGATGGACACTGTTCACTACTTTGAGTGTGATCTCAAGAACTCGACCTCTTCTCGTGCCGACTTCTTCGGCCTCAACTCTTACTCCTGGTGTGGCCGCGCCACCTACAAGTCCAGCGGCTTCGATGACCTCACGGAGGACTTCACCGACGCCACCATCCCTGTTTTCTTCTCCGAGTACGGTTGTAACGATGTCAAGCCTCGTGTCTTCACCGAAGTGCAGGCCATCTACGGTGTGGAGATGACACAGGCTTTCTCCGGTGGTCTCGTTTACGAGTGGACCCAGGAAGATAACGAGTACGGCCTGGTCAAGATCAAGGACTCCAAGACCGTGACCACTCTTGTTGACTATGATAACTTCCAGCAGCAGCTCAGCAAGCTTGATATTGATCGCATCATGTCAAGCAACGCCACGCAGGCCAATGTCAAGGCTGAGGAGTGCAGTGTCTCACTCATCGGTGGGAAAAACATCGGCAAACAGCCCTTCTACAACGCCTGGGATTTGCCCGAGGTTCCTCCCAAGGTCGCGGACTACATTAAGAACGGTCTGCCCGATGCCCCCACTGGCAAGTTCGTCTCTGTTTCTTCCACCACCATCCCCCAGAAGGTGTATGATCACACTGGCAAGGAGATCACCGATGTCAAGTTTGAGGTGAAGAGCGGTGTCAACACCCCATCTTCTTCCATTTCGAGCACCTCCACTTCAAGTACTTCCACTTCGAGTACCTCCGATTCTTCCAGCTCCAGTACTTCGGCCCCTACCAACGCCGCCTCTCTCAATGGCGCTCCCTCACTTGCTCTTGGTGGTGTAGGAGGCTTCTTCATGCTGCTTGCATCCCTCCTGTAATTGCCTCGATTGCGTTTGATTAATTCATTCTCGAGTCTCAGAGTTCGCTCTGGGACGACCAAGAGGCTCATATCTGATCTCGATAATGTATTATTTGTATCAGCTACTCGTGTCTTCGTCTTTCTTCTGATCCATTGATCAATCTGCACATAACTTCCATGGAACAATTTACATAGTTTTTCCCCGTATGGTTCAGATTCCACCGAACCATCGCATGTACATTGGGAATGAGTTAGTAGATGAAATGCATTGTGGTAAGAAAGGATTCTACTTTCTGCTACTTTATTTGTCACTGGCATTCTTATTTCTTTCCACTGCACTATATTGTCAATAGCCTTCCCTTGATCCACGCCTTCGGCCCCAGTCCTTGAGAGCCGCTCCAGGATCTTGCTGGAGACACTCTTAGGAATCTCACTGATAGAGATAATCCCACCCCGAAGCTACTTCTGCACAGCAAGGTCAACTATATTGACATCACCTTTTGTCTCAATTCGTCTGTCCAGGTGGCTAGCATTAGTTCAAAGTTGGAAATCGCTCAAACACATGGACAAGCGGATGTTTTGCGCAGCACGAATCAGATCTGCTAGCTGTAGTGCATCAAGTGAGGTTACTGTTCTCAATGATGCTAGTTGTTCGCGTGTCAGTGCGTGATCTCTGGCAAAACAATAGGCGGCACAGCTTAGACATAGCTGACTTCGGTTTCTAAAGCCCTGAAGGTGATCAAATTGACACATCCTCTCCCTCCAGGCTGAAAAAGCCGAGCAGATTGAGCAGTGTGAAAAGATGAGCTACCCTCTTCATTCTCCTATTTTTCCCCCGGCTCCCTTTGGTCAATATTGTTGCTTACTCTCATGGTACTTGATTAAAGAAGGGTTCAATTCGAATGCAAACACTTGAGAATATTAAGCCCAGATTCTCTGGAAAATGACATGCAAACTGAAAATGCAAAACGAAAAACTCATTGACCCTAGATGGCCCTCGCTTTCCCCTTGCCCTTGCCTGACGGCGAGGCAGGTATTGGCCCCGCGAGAGATGGGAATTCCTCCCAAGCCTCTTCACCATCCTCGCGACTCTTGCCCTCAGCCAAACTGAGTTGAATCGCAAACTCCAGATCATCCATCTCCTGCTGTCTACTGCTCTCAGCCTCCTCTGCCGCAGGCGATGGCGGCTGTGGGGGGTAGACTCCCTTGGCCCACTTGATAGGGATAGACGAAGCTTGGTCAAATGGAAGAGCAGCACATTGCTCGTCAAGCAGGCTAAGGCGAATTGCCTCGGCAAGTTCATCGTCATCATTATCGTCTGCGGAATTTTGGTAGGGAGATGAAGAGGACGATACTTCGCCGGGACCGAGTGAACAAGGACCAACAGTGTCGAATGAAGCGCTTGTAGCCGAGCTGGAGATAGCGATGGTGTTCTTAGGTTTTGCCGCATCGCTAGAGCAGGCCTCTTCGCTTAGGAGTTGGGCATACGCCAAAAGCTGTTCCTCATCGATATCTGGACCAAGAAGATCAATTCCGAAACGTGCACTCAAATGTGCTCGTTCTTTTTCATCGGCAATTCTCTGACGCTCCATATCCAGGCGTTCGTCTTCAATGAAGTCCTCGATTGCACCTCGACCACTGTTGTTGAAGCGTTGGCCTTCAACAGCTCCGTTGCTGCCACGCATTAAGTGACGAAGGCGGCGCTTGCTGGTTTTGTACTGATCAGCCTCGGAAGAACTGTAAGACCAGTATCGCAAGTGGGTTCCAAGTGATACCATTCCTCGCAGGACGGTTGAGTCTGAATCAAGGCAGATGGCGCCTGTGGCATAGTAATTGTTTCCAACACCTAGAATAGAGGCCTCAGCCTGCACAAGCCGACGACGGGCTCGGGTCGAGAAACGCGAGTTGATCGTCCGGATCGGCTTGGTAGATGACGCTAGCGGATCCCAGGCTTGCACAAGACCATCATTACCGCCATGAACAAGGTACAACGACGTGATGGCCAAGGAAGATACTTGGGGAGAATCTGTTTGAATGGTGCGCAGTGGGGAGATGGAATTGATGATCTCTGTAGACTTGGCCCCTGGGGCTCGGATATCCCAGACAAATACCATCCCCGTGCGAGTTCCAACACTTAAGTATCGAGCACGTTGCCCAGGAACTTCCAGGCCTGACCGCGGGTGAGTCAGATGTGGTAACATTGGGGAAGATGTTGCAGACGAAGTAGAGCCCCCAGGCATAGCCAAAAGAGGATCCTCCTCGGCCGTGAGAGTCGCGAAAGTGGAAGCATCCAACGCACTAGTGGTCACCTCTGCAGATTTTCGATCACCAAAAACAAAATCCGATAGACGCCATCTGAATTGGGTCGAGGGTAGGACCACCTGTCCGGAGGATCGAGAAGGAGGAAGAATGCTGGTAACGGTCGGACTTGGAACATTCACCGGGCCGCCGAAGAGTGATGGTGGAGTTTCGGTATCAAATATGGGCTCTGGCGTGGCTGGCGTGGCGGAGCTAAAATCTAACCGAGAAGCAGTGCGCATGAACCGCCGGATCGATGGCTTTGCGTCCTCGCCCGAGCCCCGAGTGATGATCATGACCGACTCGCCTGCCCCGAATCCGTCATCGCCAGCAAAGTCCACCTTCAGATCGCGCTTCATGTCCCAGCTTTCACATACTTTGCGGAAGTATTTGGGCTTGAAGGATATGAATTTTTCAACCTCCTTCGTTTCTGCAGCAATCTGGTGCTCATTGAGTTCCATGGAATCTGACGACGATCGCGGACTGTAGCTGCCATCAACCAGTTCACGATTGAATGGGTCTGGGCGTGCCACCCGTCTACTCTTTTCGACCATTTCCCAATGCACACTCCTACCGGTTTTCCAAGCCACCTCGTCAAGTTGCTCGGTGTTTAGTTTGGCCGTGAGAGGGATATCAGGTGCCCGAGGAAGATCAGTGAGGTAGAAGATTTCTCCTAGCGCGTTGAGAGCAACAGCCCAAATTCGCTTTCCTGAATGACGCTTGGGTGAATATTGATCGTCCACGGCAATTCCAATAATAGGAACACCAGGACACAGGACCCACCTAGCAGTCACTTGTCCTTGCTCGTATCGCCTTTCATAAGTAGGATGAGGGCCGATAGAATATGCTGTCAACACGCCCGAAGACGATCCTGACAACATTCCCACCAGCCCCTGGGTCATCTTGAGAATATGAGAGGATTTGGCAATCCACACCGAACAGACAGCATGTGTGATCATGTTCACGGCGGGGATGCCGAGTGTGGGGTGAGAACCCAGATCTGAAGCGCCTAAGAAACGACCACGCTGTTCTGTCGTGGAGATGAAGTAACTGCGTCCCTGGGGACAGCCTTCGCCATATATCATACCATATGGCTGACTTACGTCCATTAAATTGGGGACACCGACCATATCACCCGATCCGAGGCCGTATTGCGCTTCACCAGGAAACATATCGGCAAAGTGGCGGAACATTTGGTGGTCGGAGACACCCCAGGTGCCAGCCTTTACGGTCGATGGGTCACTGGCAGACGCAATCCCTTGCTCTGCGGCTCCGTGGATGAAGAGAGGGTTCTTGTCGGGCCTGAAAGAGGCATGTATGTGACTAACCGGGAAGAGGAGCTGTGAAGTATACGTAGCTATGGCGCTGCCATGGCGAGCACTCGCTGCACGTACACTTCCATGCTTCTTGGGCGGGTCGAATTTCGCTGGTTTGCCCCGGGATAAAGATTGCATCAAGCGAGTGCGCAAGATGTATTCGCTGCGCCACGAGGCTAGTGCGGTCAGCCGGGAGAAGAATCGCCTGTCCGACTGTAGGTCTGCCGCATCGAGATTGGTACGCCGACCATCCTCAACGGCATGAGGCCCGGGGAAGAATCGCGAAAATGCGATTCTCCAAGCATGAGGAGTGGTCACCAGCGCATGAAACCGACGGGACACCAATGATACGGCGGATAAGGCTTGTGGGGGTAGATGCGATAGGATGTGAGTGAGAACCTCTGCAAATCATGATTAGGGATCGTTGCGCGGCGAGGTTGTAGGCCACCTACCGTTCGGAAATGTCTCCAAAGACGCCTTCGACTGTCGAATAGAAGCCACTAGGCATGATCCAGCATTTGCTTCTTGTCTGGGGGGAGCGCGAGCATTCTCATTCTGGCTCACTCGGTGGACTGAGGGCGGGGAAGAGCGACCGTCGGCCTCGTTCAAGGACGCGTCGAATTCACTTTGCGTCGACATACTCGGGACGTCTGCAGAGTCTCTGATCTCCTCGCCCTCGAGGTTATCAGAGACTTGAGCGTCGTCGAGGTCACGTCCATGCTGGGTACGACTGATTGTGACTGGGTATGAGTCAACGGGGGGCGTATGATGAGACACGACAGTAGGCTCTGGTTGCATAAAAAGGTCTTGACGAAAAGATGAGATGATAGCGACTGAGCCAGCAAGAAAGCCTGGGTCAGTCGAGTCAATAAAAGAAGAAAAAAAATTTATAAGAAAAGCGAAGCGATGTTGAAGAGTGAAAGAAATGGGAGAGCAAAAAGATACCGGGGAGGCAAAGTGGCCATCCCGCACATTGAAATGCGACTTGGATATCACGGGCTGTGCACTCGGTATACAAAGTAGACTTGTGCTCCTATTTTGAACGTTTTAATTAAAGTCAGCGATACGATATCTTTTGAAGTGCATTTTTCCATGATTTGATAGGTCTCCGATGTATCTCTCGGTTTTACAAGTAGAAGGATGAGAATGCAGTAAAACCCATGCGCCAGAGCATGATTTATATATTCAAGGAAAAATAAGATATACATTGTCTTTTGTTAGAAAACTGTCCCATTCAAGCATTTATCATCTCTCCCTTTGAATCATCTTTTTCTACTCCGTACTCTCTTCAATACATACTGAATGGCCGCTATCCGGAACGCGTCCAACACGTGACAGCGCGACAGAAGCCTATCACCAACTATCTCTCAGTACTTTCAAGGTCGATTGCAAAAGTAGTGTGATTCTCCTGGAATAGCTCGTTGATACACGGCATTTACCAGGTCATTTCTACCCGGTGTCTGATTAGACCCAGATAACTTGCATGAACAACACAACAACAGTGCTGGATAAGACACGTGAGTGTGGTCGACCAAGATGCCTGGAGCAAGCAGTAAGACACCTTCGATACCAAATCATTATGCAGCTTACCGATATTTCTATAGATGCAGAGACCATTCGTATCCTCATCTCCACTGATAACCATGTCGGGTACAATGAGCGAGATCCCATTCGTGGGGATGACAGCTGGAAGAGCTTCCACGAAATAATGTGCCTGGCCAAGGAACGGGATGTCGATATGGTTCTCCTGGCGGGAGATTTGTTCCACGAAAATAAACCATCACGGAAGTCTATGTACCAGGTCATGCGGTCGATTCGCATGAACTGTTTCGGGGACAAGCCCTGTGAGCTGGAGATGCTCAGCGATGCAAGTGAGAACTTTCAGGGGGCGTTCAATCATGTTAACTATGAGGACCTGGATATAAACGTGGCGATTCCTATCTTTTCGATCCACGGGAATCACGACGATCCCTCGGGAGAGGGTCACTTGGCCGCACTAGATCTACTGCAAGTGTCGGGTCTTCTCAACTACTATGGTCGAACTCCGGAGTCAGACAACATTCAAATCAAACCTGTCTTGCTGCAGAAAGGCCGGACAAAGCTTGCGCTGTATGGAATGAGCAACGTTCGGGACGAGCGACTGTTCCGCACCTTCCGTGATGGCAAGGTCAAATTCTTCCAGCCGTCTGTCCAAAAGAGTGACTGGTTCAACCTGATGTCTGTGCATCAGAACCATCATGCTCACACAGAGACCAGTTACTTGCCAGAAAACTTTCTTCCCGAGTTTCTCGACTTGGTCGTCTGGGGCCATGAACATGAATGCCTGATAGATCCTAAGCTCAATCCAGAGACCAAGTTTCATGTTATGCAACCAGGATCGTCTGTCGCAACGTCTTTGGTGCCTGGGGAGGCTGTTCCCAAACAGGTCTCGATTTTGAGTGTAACAGGCCGTGAATTCAAGAATGAACCTATCCGGTTGAAGACGGTGCGACCATTTGTGATGCGGGAAATTGTATTATCCGAAGAAAAAGGAGCCCAGAAGCTTGCACGCAAAGAAAACAACCGCACAGAAGTGACTCGGTTTCTCATGTCCATTGTCGAAGAACTGATTGAAGAAGCCAATGCAGAATGGCTAGAGATGCAAGGCAACCGCAGTGATGAAGACGATGATGAAGCACCGGAAGCTCCGCTTCCTCTTGTTCGTCTCCGTGTGGAGACTTCCACACCGGAAGGAGGTAGCTACGATTGTGAAAACCCGCAGCGATTCTCCAACCGCTTCATTGGTAAGGTTGCTAATGTAAACGATGTGGTGCAATTTTACCGGAAGAAAAAAACCGCTTCTACTTCGCGCAAGGATGATAAATCCGTTGATGAAGCTACTATCTCTCATCTATCGGCCCTTGACACTGTCAAGGTCGAACAGCTGGTGCGCGAGTTCCTCTCATCACAGTCCCTAAGCATTCTGCCACAGAATTCTTTCGGAGATGCCGTTGCTCAATTTATTGACAAAGATGACAAACATGCAATGGAAATGTTTGTCAATGAGTCCCTCGAGAGTCAGGTCAAGCACTTGCTGTCCTTGGACCGTGACGATGACGAGATGGATGACGAGGAGAGAGAACAAAGCTCGTTAGTCACTGCGATGGAGAAATATCGTGGTCAAATGGAAAACATGTTTTCAAAGGGCGTAAAAAAGCGAACTCGCGGAAAGAAGCGTTTTAAGCCTAAGCCAGATGGTTGGGATTCCGAATTTGATGGCGTGTGGGAAGATCAGCCTGGTGCACTCATTCATTCAGATAATGAAGGTGGAGATCCGGCAGAGGAAGAAGCTGCAGAGGATGGGACAGTGCCCGCTCGTAGTCGTGCCACAGCCTCGACTCGGGGTCGTGGCAGGGGTCGTGGTCGAGGTGCGGCTAGTGCGGCTAGTGCGCGAACCACCAAGGCCAAAACTACCCCAGAAAACAAGACTACGAAGGGCCGCAAAAAGCAAGCAGTCTCAGACGAAGAGTCAGACGTGATTATACTAGATGATGATGACGACGACGACGTTATAGCCAATGTCATTTCCGATGACGACGACGACGACTCGCAGGCACTATTCGTCAAGCAGCCTCGCTCTAACACCACCGTGAAGCCACGGACAGTTGCGCCTACAACAGCGACGACTCAGCGCCGCGGTGGACGTGCTGCTGCCTCACCAGCTCCATCATCGGTAACTGTTAGTGGTCCTGTTTCTCGGCGAGCCCCTGCGCGTGGTAAACCAGCTCAGTCTACGCTCAACTTTCCCGCTTCACAGGCCAGCGCGCCTCAGTCATCACGACCTAGCCGCTCCACCCGTAATCTGAGTGTCATCAGCGATGGTATTGATGATGACGACGATGACGATGACGCCTTTGAAGAAATGCCAACCACCTCGAGGCGTCGTAGGTAATCTGCGATTTGCACCGAAACGAACATCTATGGATGTTTATGCCTTCATGCATGTAAGGAGTTATTGAAAACCACTTGGGCGTTACAATCAGCGTTGCCTTAAATTCTTCAATGGTATCTTCCAGATATGATTCTCAAAAATCAAATATAATACATAACAATCAAGCAACAAGGGGGCAGTACTGGGAGCTGTGAGCTTTCGAGATGAAGTATGCAAAATACGCTAGTCTGGATACGGTATTTAGCTTATATCGCAGGACATTTAGTTCCCTTGGCCACTCAAAAAGGGACTGAATAAGCCCAATACTCAAACCACCTTGGAAGCATCCCTTTCCAGTGATAAATGTGATACTTCGTCAGAGAGACCAAAGATACGATGTCTGTTGTTCTACTAACCCCGCATTCTCAGCCGAGGGACACAACCACCTCGGCCGTGCAACGCAAATGTGAAGGCAGAAAACATAGGCCCGATCCTCTCCTGATATATTGCCTCTGTGTACAAGAACAAGAGAGACAATATTTCAAACACAATGACATACAAGGGCCGACCCATTCGCATTGCAGGTTAGTTTAGTTGTATCCATGATGTACTCTAACTGACCTCTTCAGGTGCCTCGGGCTCTGCCTCAGATCGGCGTCATGCTATTGCTGATTTTGCGCGTCACCATCCGACCGATCCTATTGATGTCATTATTGCTGACTTCATGAGTGAGTTTAACATGGCCACCGCTGCGGGTCGGCGTGTAGACCAGGCGATCTCCCAGGAAGCAACAGCCCCAGCCTATGAGCTTTCCTTCCTAGAAGCACTGGAGCCGGCTCTGGAGGATTTGGCCAAGCATGGAATTAAACTTGCGGTCAATGCTGGAGTGACTGACACAAAGGGCCTATATGAGGTGGTGATGCACATGGTTGAAGCAAAGAAGCTGGACTTAAAGGTCGGTCAGCGCCTTGCCCAAAACTGGAAAGCAATTGCTGACTTGGGAAACCCAGATTGCATGGGTTTCCGGGGATGAGGTGCTATCTATCGTCCAGAAGGGATTGGCTTCTGGGTCTGAATTTCGCAACGTTTACACAGGCGAGCGATTAGCAGATTGGTCATTTGAGCCCATTTATGCCCAGTGCTATCTCGGTGGTCTCGGTATCGCAGCTGCACTCGCAGATGGTGCGGACATTGTATTGTGTGGGCGGGTCTCAGATGCTTCACCTGTCATCGGAGCTGCTTACTGGTACCATGGCTGGCGGCGCGATGAGCTTGACAAGCTAGCAAATGCGTTTGTGGCAGGCCATTTGATCGAGTGCAGCAACTACGTCTGCGGTGGCAACTTCACGGGCTTCAAAGCCCTAGAGCACGCAGGTGGAGATGGCTGGTCCAAGATCGGATACCCCATCGCCGAGATATCTGCCGAAGGCGACGTTGTGATCACCAAGCAGGCCCATACCACGGGTGGCGCGGTAACTGTCGATACTTGCACATCACAGCTGCTCTATGAGATACAAGGGCCTTGGTACTACAACTCCGATGTCACGGCGGTCCTCGATGGTATACACTTCTCGCAATGCGGCGTCAATCGTGTCGCTGTTCATGGAGTTCGATCCGGTCCTCCTCCTCCCACCACCAAGGTTGGTATCACTGCACGAGGTGGGTACCAGGCAGAGGTATGGTGGTTCTTGGCCGGTCTGGATATCGAAGCCAAAGCTCGCATGCTGGAGGGGCAGATTCGCCAATTGTTGTCACCCTATTCGGACAGATATACATCGCTGAATTTCGATTTATTGGGCTCTTCCCTCTCTGATCCAGGCAACCAGAACCGCGCTACTGTGCCGCTTCGCATCGTTGTACAGGCTCGGCATGCAGAAGAACTTGCACCCGCACGGTTCCTCAAACCCATCACCGATAACATCATGCAGGGGTATCCTGGCGCCACTTTTCACTTGGATCTGCGCCAAGGATTCCCGCGTGCCATTTTTGAGTACTATGTCAGCTTGTTACCCCAATCTGCAGTCCAGCATCGCGTCCACCTGCCTTGGAAGCCGACGGCATCAAGACAGATCCTCGATATCCCTCCTCCGACCAACACCAGGACGTATCCATCACGCCAACCCTCGCAACCTATCACCCACACTGACGGACCCGTCGACCTAGTTCGGTCGTTTGGGCCGACGACTCATGGCCCATTAGGCTGGATCGTTCATGCCCGCTCCGGGGACAAGGGTGCCGACGCTAACTGCGGCTTCTGGGTGCGTCACCGTGACGAATACCAATGGCTGCGTGCGTTGCTATCTGTTGACAAGGCGCAAGAGCTGTTGGGAGAGAGTGGCGAGAACCGTCAGTTAGCAATTGAGCGGTTCGAGTTGCCCAGCCTTCATGCAGTTCATTTCCTATTTCGCAACCTACTGGATCGAGGTGTCGGTGTGACGACCACGGTCGATTTCCTAGGTAAAAATGTGGCGGAATATCTGCGGGCGCGGCATGTTGATCTTCCAGTACGATTCTTGAACCGCGGAAAGCTATAGCCTTTCTTTCTCTGCTATATTGTCCCAGGTCATGTGATGCTATGATACTCAATCCCTTTAGTTTTCCAAGAAAAGGGAAGCTCCAGGCCCTAGGGGCTTTGTTGTTCATTGTAAGCTACCCCACCGAACATTGGAAAGTGACCGCATCGGGGAGATAATAGCCCGCGTTCACATCTTTCCTCGCCCACTGCCCCTCTTTTTTTTTTCCCTTTGGGCCGAAATGAGTCTGCAGAAACATACAAGGTATAAACCTCGGTATCAACTGTATATATATGTGATTATATATCTATGTGTGATTATATATCTATGTAGTGTATGTAGTACTTGAACATCCCAAGGTACATGTACCAACGTCCTGCCGGAATATAAGAATCTTACCTCGGCCTTACCCCGAGAGGGGCACACGCCACCCGTTACAAGGCCGTTGTCAAACCGAAAATACATGTAATTTTGTAATTTTGTAATTTTCACAGTGCTGATACTACATCAGGTACAATAAGTTGAATGTAACAATACAATACGGTACGGTACGGTCGTTTAACCCCGCATCACCTATCAACCAGAAAACGAAAATCAATCGTGGACCCTTCTCTCTTAGGAATATATAAGAACACCCCCTGTCTTCTCCAATTCTCTTCCTTGCATCTATCTTATACCCGAACAATGTCTCTCTCTACTACCATTAAGACTCCCAATGTCACTTATGAACAGCCCCTTGGCTTGTAGGTGTAACCGTGTCTATATCCGTCTCAATCGCTAATTGCCCCTAGGTTCATCAATAACGAGTTCGTCAAGGGTGTTGACGGCAAAACCTTCGAGACCCTAAACCCCAGCAACGAGCAGGTCATCACTTCCGTCTACGAGGCTTCCGAGAAGGATGTCGACATCGCTGTCAAGGCCGCCCGTGAGGCCTTCGAGGGTTCATGGAAAAAGGTGACCCCCTCGGACCGTGGCCGTATGCTTACCAAGCTGGCCGACCTCTTCGAGCGTGAGATGGAGACCCTGGCTTCCATTGAGGCCCTCGATAACGGTAAGGCCGTCACTATGGCCAAGGTTGATATCGCCAATGCCGCTGGCTGCCTACGCTACTACGGTGGTTGGGCCGATAAGATCACCGGTCAGACCATTGACACCAACTCCGAGACCCTCTCCTACACCCGCCACGAGCCCGTTGGTGTCTGTGGCCAGATCATTCCTTGGAACTTCCCGATCCTTATGTGGGCTTGGAAGATTGGTCCCGCTATCGCTGCCGGTAACACTGTGATTATCAAGACCGCTGAGCAGACCCCTCTGTCCGGTCTGTACGCCTCTAAGCTTATTGTTGAGGCTGGCTTCCCCCCGGTGTCATCAACGTCATCTCCGGTTTCGGTCGTGTTGCCGGTGCCGCTATCTCTAGCCACATGGACATTGACAAGGTCGCCTTCACTGGTTCCACTCTTGTCGGCCGTATGATCCTGCAGGCCGCTGCCAAGTCCAACCTGAAGAAGGTCACTCTTGAGCTGGGTGGCAAGTCCCCCAACATCGTCTTCGAGGATGCCGATATTGATAACGCCATCTCCTGGGCTAACTTTGGTATCTTCTTCAACCACGGCCAGTGCTGCTGCGCCGGTTCTCGACTGCTGGTTCAGGAGAGCATCCACGACAAGTTCGTCGCTCGCTTCAAGGAGCGTGCCGCCCAGAACAAGCTCGGCAACCCCTTCGAGGGTGACACCTTCCAGGGCCCCCAGGTTTCACAGCTCCAGTTTGACCGCATCATGGAGTACATCAACCACGGCAAGAACGAGGGTGCCACTGTTGCCCTAGGTGGTGAGCGCCACGGTACCGAGGGATACTTCATCCAGCCTACCGTTTTCACCGACGTCACCCCCGATATGAAGATCGCCCAGGAGGAGATCTTCGGTCCCGTTATCGCCGTCACCAAGTTCAAGGATGAGGCCGATGCTATCCGCATTGGCAACAGCACCAGCTACGGTATGCATTGTTTACATCCATCGTGAAATTTTCAATGGTCATTCTAACTATATGCAGGTCTCGCTGCTGCCGTGCACACCAAGAACGTCAACACTGCCATCCGTGTTTCCAACGCTCTCAAGGCTGGGTATGTCTTATTTTGATCAATATCTGTTGTAACAAAGCTAACTCTATTGCAGTACCGTCTGGATCAACAGCTACAACTTGATCTCCTACCAGGCGCCCTTCGGTGGCTTCAAGGAGTCCGGCCTTGGCCGTGAGCTCGGTTCCTACGCTCTTGAGAACTACACCCAGGTCAAGACTGTGCACTACCGCCTGGGTGATGCTCTATTCTAAATTAATAATGAAAAGAAAAAAAAAAAAAAACAATAAATCAGTTCAGTGATTGAAGCCATTGAAGCCAATGAGATGATGATACATGATTGGAATTTTTCGTTTTGTACATAAACCAAATTGGAAGACTGGGCTTCTTATCAATTGCGCTTCCGATACTTATAGCACAACATTATTCTACTTACGTGGTCTACATGGTCAGTTCAGAGAATCAGGGTAGATGTGTGTTCAGAATCTAGAACAATAGATATTTAGCGTGGCTCATGTCATGATACAAGCTGAAATTACCGATAAATCCATTGCTTCATCATTTTCCAGCTCAGCTTATCCCGGTAAGGTGCTCTTCCCCTGTCGGCCATCATCACGGGTCATTATGTGCCGCTCGGTACATCTCCCCCCGAGAGGCTCGGTGACTACAACAATCGACACCCGGCTAAGCTCGGGATTCTCGGCGGGATTTTGTGGGTATATGTTGTATTTTTAACCATCTAGAAACACGAATGAGGCAATCGAACTAGGTATGTACTATGTATTCATGGTTTCAATTACAAACATCCCGATCAGCACAAGCCAAGCCAAATGATAAAAGATATGGCCAATGACTTATTCCTTGTTTCCAAGAAACAAAACCATCCCCTTTGTATCATACACCAAGTTCGCCAATCGTAATCCCGTTCGGCAACTTCAGTCCGATGGGAAGTCCGCACAGGAACTTGTCGGTATAAGTTGCCCCGCGCTTGTTGGCAAGCTTCTCTTCAATATCTCTGTACATATCGTAACTAGTCGTTGTCAGTATTGGTGGACCACCAAAGTCAGTGAGACTCACGCATTCATCTCCTCTATAGTCAAAACCTTCTTCGTGTCTTCGACTTTATAGGTTGGGATATCTTTGTTGACGGAGAAACCTATGTACTGGTCAAAAACCAACATACTGCAGAACATTGAAGCACAACTACACTCACCAATCCGCTCGTTGATGTTATAAGCCGCCTTGGCGGCTGCTGCTTGCACCTTTGTGACGCGAGGAAGACGTACCTCCTCGTAAACAGCGAGGGCTTGGGCGATATCCCCTAAAAAATAACGCTTATCAAACAGGAGGCCAAGTGCTGCCGCATCTTCAATAGCCATGCAGGCTCCTTGGCTTTGATGGGGCATCATCGGGTGTGCAGCATCTCCCAAGAGACAGGTGCTACCCCGTTGGATATACTGATATGGATCATGAACCCAAAGACGCCATGGCTTGATCTCGGTCCCAATCATTAGATGATTGAACACTTGTCGGTCCAGCTCGGGGTATGGGGTAAGGAGTTCCTCAACAGGGCGGTCTTCGACACTCCATGCCTGTGTTGAATAGTCACCTTGGTCCCGCGGAAAGAAGCAATAATAGGATAGAAGCTTGCCGCCATTACAGGGGGACAGAACAATCTTGTCCCATTTGCCTTCCTGGCCACCCCAGTACTCTAGTGCGCTATTGTCAGAGTAGTTGACCAGGCCCAGTCTGATGGCATCCTCAGTGTTGACGTTGGTGTGCAAGCAACTCTGGTCGGAGGGTCGCTTTTCGGGTGTGATACCGAGAATCCCTCGCACGGCTGATCCGATTCCATCTGCACCGACAATTAGGTCGTGGGTCACAACCTCGCCGTTTTCGAAAACGATTGTACTCGTCTTCAGATCTATATCGCGACACTGGATCCCAATCAGCGTTAGCATATGCGCAATTTCAGTCGCCCCTTCCCTCCCCGATAGACTTACACGGTAGTTCACTTTGAGAATTGCTGGTGCTCCTTCACCCTCGCCCAACGCCGAATCCTTTAGCATGGCATGCATGTACTGGCGATGGAACATGTTGTATGCATACCCCCAGCGCTTCTCATAATCATCGAGGTCGTACACACTGACGGGCTCCCCTGTCTTCCAGTCGCGATTGATAAGCTTCTTCAAAATCACAGGGTCACCCTTGGCAACATCCACATTCCACTCGTGCAACCAGCGGGTTCCATTGGCAGCGCACGAAACCGATGCGCCAACTTCGCCCGCAAAGTCCGACTTTTCATAAATGGTCACAGTATGTCCTGCACGACGCAAAGCAACTGCAGTGGACATGCCACCAATACCCCCGCCGATAACGCCTACATTGAGACTCCTCCAACCTGACATAATGTACGGAGTAGATAGAATGAAACTTGGAGTTTATAAGATTGAATCAAAGTACAAGGATCTGGTTCAGGTAGATATATAGCAATTTCTCTGCTCTATCTATAAAATCTGGTGTCGATGATGTCTATGATGTCTACGTCGGCTGGCGGATGATGCACTCGGGTCGCGGACCGCGCACTGACGCTTATCGTCGGATCTACCGAATGTATAGGTAGCTACGCCCGAGGTCGGGCTTCACGTAGGTGAACTAATCATTTGCAGTCTCCAGGAGAGATTTGAGGCTAGTCGCTAGCGTTGTTACTACATCCCTAATAGCTCAAAATCGCAGCATTTCGTTCGCACGTAGTCGGTAGACTGTCATTGTAAGCCACCCGCCATCTCCAAGCCCGATCTATGACCCAGGACACCCTTTACATCTTGACAATTATAACCCAGACTCTTATTGTAAAGAGGGATATTGGTGTCATCTTTACTTTCGAGGTCCACCTCAACGATGTACTGGACCGCCCTGCACTGGCCGTGAATATCTCCGCTAACTTTTCATATATTGCACCAACTCTTTTTGTAGCTTGGACGACATTTCTCTGGCCCTGAACACCCCAGCAGATACATTGTCAGAGGTGTAGGTGAGAGATTGCCATTGAACTAGATCGCCGCAGAAGCTGAGCTTGTGGGCGGTTACTATATAGAATAGAATTGGTATATAACGGCAAAGAAGTACGCTTCGGGTTCCTGCAACATGTTTATTCGTTGAAGTCCACCGAGTCCATTGGATTGTGTGTTGGATCAACTTATGAGAGGTTCCTAACTCTCTCTACAAGACACTGCAAGGTTAAGGACTAGGCTGCTTTGGAAGTCCTGTCAACAAAGCTTCACCCATCACTTTCTCCAGTAAATATACCGCTTCAATTATTTTGTCTACCACCTTCTTACCTACCAAAAAGTCTTTGTCGTCCCGTAGGTTAATTCGCTCAACTCATTTGAAGCCTTCTCTCATGATCATATTGTGGTACTTTTTTTCCAAACATGTACGGGCCTAGCAAACCCTTCCTCGTCCCTCTCGACTTGCAATATCCTTTCAAATCCCTGCGCTTTCAACTCGTCCTCAAATGGTGGCCTGATCTGGATCGTCTTATACATCTCTCTCAATTCTTTATTCTTTTTTGAAGCTCTCGCATAATTGCTCATAGGCTGAGGCTCCACGACGAGATAGCCCCCCTCATTCAGTATGCTTTGGATGTGCGCAAATAGCGTTAACATCCCGGAGTCCCCGTTGTTAAGATGTATCCACTTAGTCACAGATAGTAGCAGGACAACATCGAATTTGCCCAGCGCGGTACCCGTGTAGGCGGACGCATCCACGAAGTCAAAGTGCTCAAAGGTGCACGGCCCGTCCGGGTACGCCGCCTTCGCCTGCTCAACCAGCCACGGGTCAATATCGACCCCGACTGAGGCAGCTGCACCGCAGTGCGCTATCACCTCATAGGTCAGTTTGCCCGCGTTACAGCCTAAGTCTATGACTCGAGCATTGCGGAGGATATCTGATGGGAGAATGGAAAGGCGCTCGTCCGGAACGGTGGGCGCCCGGAACTTGGCGTAATATTGGTGGTAGTTGCCATGGCGCGCGGCGAGATGTGTAGCTTTGAAGCGCTCTGCTTTGGAGAGTTCTGTTGTGGGGTGATGGTGATGGCATGCTTCTGCCATACTTGGAGATTGTAGGAGCACGGAGGCACGTGCTGATCACAATATTGATTATGTCGAAGGAAAGATGTGTGAGATGAAGAACATCAGGTTTGAGCACACTTGATAGGCCATATATTAGAAGTTACCTTGAAATTTTGTGATGCCAAAAGTTTCGGGCCGAGAGGTTTGTAGGGTTTGCATATGACTGGTGCCTGAGGCAACTATTTGGGAGGGTTGACCATGGAGACTATTTCTGCCGGTAATACCGAGACTTAATGATCATATAGAAGGACTTGATATTCAGATTAGGCGGATGCTTCATATTCACTCATGGACGGAGTAGATGTTCTGTCAATGTTATACCCTTTTGGAATATCCACAATCTGACGTCAGCTTTGCTTACTGTTTCCCGCGTCTTCGCTACTTGTTGCCTTCCATAAGGTACTCAACATGCCATTCAGACAAGCGCTTCAGGGCATTATTGATAAGGCGGACAAGGCTTGGGAGGAATTTAGCCATCACGCCCCTCCGATACCGTCATACAACAAGCCTCCCCCACCACCTATTCCAACCTCTAGCAAGCCTGCTTACCAGGAACAGCACTCGCAACCCCAGATCTACTGGCGGCCTAACCTACATCCTCAAATACCAGTGTCTTCCAATTTTGAACATCAACAGGGTCAGCATGGATGGGGCAACAATGAGTCGCAGAATTATGTCGACAGCCCGCAAAACTCATTCCATTCAGCCCAGGGCGATGCGGTGATCGTGCGCGCTCTAATCAACCACGGACATCCTGATCCTGCTCAGAAGTTTACCAGCGCCAGACTATCGAGTAACCAAACCCTCAGTCGACCACGGGGCTGTCTGTCGGCCAGGATTACCGCGCCGGTCGCCCGAGGTATCTGGCCTGCCTTTTGGCTGCTGCCTAAAGACCCCTTCCAGTGGCCCGAGGATGGCGAAGTCGACATAATGGAAGCGTGGAACGGCGATGCTGTCAATCACACTTGTCTGCATTGGGGCCATTTCAACGGCCAGGACTGGGACAAGCATCGCGTTCTCGAAACCCCCATCCCCCACATTAGCTCACCGGCGGGGGTGAGGTATGATTTCATTTGGGACGAGGACGAGACAACGGGCAGGGGGCGCTTGGTCTGGTTGATTGATGGCACACCCATCATGAGGGCCGAGAAGCCGCCTGGGACGAGGAAGATGAGCGAGTTCAGAATTCTCATCAACATCGCTGTTGGAGGAAATGTCTGTCAGGGAAATATGCCCAGCGATGGATGTTATGAGACAGTGATTCGTGAGTTGGCCATGTGGGACGCGCCGCCTGGGGGTTGGAGAGAGTTTGACCGGGTTTGGGGGAGTTCCAAAGATGGCAATACGATGTAACGGCAAAGGTTAGGTCGTGATGATCCGATTGGAAAGTATAGATAGCTAGAAGAGTTTTCAACCAATCTTCGGAACCGGTTTTCCACCCTCTACATGCTGAAAGGGATGATGTATGTCAAGTCAAATCAACCTTGGAAAGCCCAAAAGGCATTGTAGAATCAACAAATGTATAGAAAAGGTTACCCTATAACAAAGCAAAAGAAGCTAACAGTGGATAGCAAGCATGACCAACGAAGCAATAATTTCCTTGACTTTGTTGAGAAAGAGGTCCATGGACAGTAACCAGATATGACCCTGTCAAGGAATGTATAAAGGTTAGGCTATTATATGACACAGTGAAGCCAAGTGTCAGCCGTCAAATGCAGGGTCTGACCGTGTCACCTTATTTTGTCTGACAATGGGATATAACTGCTCAACTGTATCCCAAGCGCTTCGAAAACTTCTCTCCCCAGAATTATCTTCCAGGCAAAAATGCGATTGAATATCCTGTGGACCAGTATGACTTTGGCCTTGCAAGCCATGGCGGCACTCTCCCAGTCGGGGCCACAAAAGCGCTATCCAACTGGATCCTTCTCCATTCTTGCCTACGGTGTCGGCTCTGAGGGGTTGGATGTTTTCTATTCCGATGGTAGCTATGAAATTCCAAATGGGTGTTATGCCTTATCTGACCCGATGCTTAGGACTCGCATATGTCGGCGACTCTTCCAAGTGGGTGTCTGGATCTGTAACAACCGACGTTACATGTAAGCTCTATTTTTTTTTTTTTTTTCTAATTAGCATTTCCATCGACATTGTTCATCCTAGTCGTGGTAACAGCTAATCCTCCATTAGTCGTCTTCAAAAACTCCCGAATCATCGCCACGGCCACTAACAAGGATTATACCTTTGACGCTGACACTTTCTTCTACATCCGTCCCACCCCCAATCAGGTGCTTCCTGTGGGTTTCACGGGGAACGATATCGATATACCAGACAATGCGAGCGTACATCAATTTCTTTTCTACGGCAGGTATCTCATGTGGCAAAATGAGAATGGACTCCTGTGCGATTCGTTTCGTCTGAAGGAGACAGATGTCGGCGATATCTATCAGCTATACTGGGACACTTCTAATCTGTACCCCCCGGGCTTCTTGATTCCGACTGTAAAGTCATCTGTTTAGAACAAAGTGAACCTTCACCTTGCATTTCTTTGTTTTGGGGGCCCAGATAGTCATGTAGTCCTCGCAAACCTTATGATTTGTCAAATCGCAGTAAACGAAATGTCCAATAAGGGTGTATACGGAGGTAGTACAGGAGTCATTTGTCATATTGTAGTCGATTCAGCGAGAAATGGGAAACTATCCCATAAAGACAAATCCATACCCTCCCAGTCGAATAGGGTGCTATCAATCATGGGGGGTGTGACAACAGTAGCAGCACCATCTTCCGAGTGCAACAACGGATATGACGTGACACTCTGTGATCGAATTGGAGTAGCATTGCTCACCTCTTCTTCGTCGTCCGCCTCAATTTGTGTGTGTCGTGTTGTCGGAGTTTCACTCAAACTAAATATCCGATTGACATATGGACTCCGCCGCTGGCGGGCTTGGGCCGCAAGTCGCTGGCGCTGTTCCCTTATAGCTGCCTCCAACATTGTTATAATCTCTAGGTAGTGAGCTGCCTGGGCAGATTGCGACGCCAGCATGCGCAAGATGGTCAGAGCACCGCGGAATACACCATCAATCTCGGGATCCACGTCACGGCGAGAGAACATAGAGAACCCGAGCACAAGAGCTGCGGCAAAAATAAAAGCTCTGCTCGATGTTAGTGTCGGAGTCATTAGATGGCTATTTGCGACAGACGAACTTAAGAATACACATATTCCGAAGTAGAAGGCCGGACTTGTGCACCTCGAGGCATGTTTGCAACATGTATACAGCGGAATCAATACATGCCGCTGCGAGCCGAGAGTGAGCTGCATCCTCCTCAGGCACCTTCTCGCTAGAATCGCCAGTCGAGAGACTGTGGTGTAACCGGGCTAGCCGGACACTCAACGCCGAGATGAGGAAAGGTCGGGTGACTAAAATTACTGCAAAGTGATACGAACATGCAACGTGCATGCTTCCAATTGTATGTGCCCGGAAAGTACTCTGATCTTTGTGTCCCAAAGACGTCGTCCTTAGTGATCGCGGCAGACATTCGCTCCATGTGTTTAGTTTGCATAAGAGCAGATCTGCTTTCTCTGCGGACGCAGACTTTTCACTATAAAGACAGGTTATAATTTCGTCCAATATCATCGATAACCGATATGAAGCCACCAAGCCAGGGTCGGTAGGTGAGGCCCCAATCCAGCCAGGTTCTTGTCGGTTCTCCGGCAATAGAGGTGATGTGGCAGAGGGCCTCCCGAGAATTGAGCTGACAAGCAAATCGAGAATACATAAGCTCATCCACAATCGTGATCTATTGGTGATTAGTTGTGCTAAGTAGGTTTGGAGAGAAGGTTTTACCGTTCGTGGTTCGCAGCACTTTCATCGGGATTCATTGAGCCTGGAGAGTCTGCATGAAACCCCAGCGCCACTGCCGCTCGTGAAGCCACTCCCAGGTACATGAATGCCGTATTTCGACGACACGCCCCCAGCATGTAGAAGGACATGAGTAAAAATATTCGCACTAAATCCATGCTGGGGTCTTCTAACATATTGGCAAACGCCCCACGTTGGCCCCGAGCGAAGTAGAACCGCTCCACCTGAAGGCTCTTTGGATCTTTCGGGTAGGATTGTGCCCCAATGGCAACCATAAGGTCTATGGTGGCCGCCCTAGCCTTTTCCTGGTCGGTTTCAGGCTCTGCTGGGCTAATAAAAGAGGATGAAGTGTCGTCGTTGGAGCTCAAATTGAAAACCCCGCTTGTCTTGCGTGGTGTCAGTGATTTATCTACCCTTTATGGTTTGGCATCCATCCTACCGCTGCTTGATAACTCTGAATAAATCGCGCCTTCTCATCAAAAGTGCAACATTCTTCAGAGAAATTCAACAGATCATGATGAGCTTCTGCCTCTAACATATCCTCACTCCCACCATTATGAGAGAATTGTGAGGGCCCGATATGTTGGGTTACCGTGTCTCGAAGTAACTGTAGAAATGACAAAGAGGCAGCTTTCCCGACGTATACTGCAGCCAAAGTCAAATCAAATGCTTTGTATGAAAGTCTAAAAAGATAGTCCCAGAGCTCATACCTCTTTCCCCTTGCAGGTTACGGAGCATGCGCGGATGCGTCCGATGTGCAACTTCGGGGGAATGCGAGCCCGCCTCCGGCGACTCGGGATTGGGTGCACCGACGTCATGAGGCTGTGAGATCAAGGGGGTCTGTAGCTCGGCTCTTATTTCGCTCCTTATTCGAGGGGACTCGACCGTGGGTTGAGAAGGAGGTATGAGGCGGCTGCGGAGGCCTACATTTGGTAAGGACTTGAATGGAGTGCATGAGCGGCCTCGTCCTTTATGAGTACAGTTGGTGCATGGGAAATAACCACTGCAGCGTTTCTTGGATGCACGACAGGCAGTGCATGCGGTATTTGCTCGCAGCCGATTTGCTGGATGGACCTTGGGCCGTGGCATATTTGAAGAGTCTACGGAGTACAAGTCTGGGGTTGGATTCGGGAGATCCCCACAGGTCAGAGATAAGGGATAAGAGATAAGAGATAAAGGACAAGGGATAAGCGTGTGCGGCCCGACTTCCAAATTTCGGAAGAGGGACCTCGGGAGTACTGGAAGATAGCCAGTTTTTGTAGGGTAAAAGCTTCTGGTGTTGCATATCTTGCGTGCATGATACTCTGGGGGAAAACCGAACAAATAATAGAAGTATCACCCGGAATGGTGTGATTCGGTGCGACGAACTTGCGCACACTATGATAGGATATATATACAGTTGCCGATGTAGCAGAAGCTAGCTATGTGTATTGCATAAAAAATAATGAATGAACAAAGCCGGTAAGTAGCAATACTAAACCTCTACATACTTTAGTTACAAAGTATACAAAGGATCAAGAACAACGTTATAAAAAATGATATACAAGACACTGCACAAAACAGTACAACATACTCCGTACGGAGGGAACAGCAGAGGTTGAAATCTTGAAAGGATCCGCCCCGAGCGAAAGGGATTGGCAGATGATTGGACAGAAAATGCCATGGATCATGAATAGTCCGTGCTCCACTTAGGAGTCAAACAACACAAACAGAGCAATGCAGACAAACAAGAGAATCTCGCTTAGCACTAGCGTGACTGTCTAAGGATATAAATATGGCCAGCCCCCCGGACCTTCTTCTGTTTTTCAAGCGACTCTACGTATGTTCTCCATCCCCCATACAGTTTCCAAAAAAAACTGTATCTCAACATCTTACTGACGATTTCCCCAACAGTTCAAAGAATCACTTTAGAGTAGACGTCCCCTTTCTAAACTCTTTAAAAGAGCCACAGAATCTCCACCCTTGCTGATGACTACATGTCCTCGATGCCCTAAAGTGAAACCTTTTTACTCCCGCCTCGACTGTCACGCGTGCTGCTCGCAGTGTCTGTGTTTCGGTCCAGGGAGTGGTGATGATCTTGACCTGGTCTCGGCGTCTGACTTCGGTCGGTCGGTCCTGGTGGGTGTCGAGGAGGTCTGAAAGGTTCTCTTCCAATTTGGTTGATATGGGAAACTGTGGAGGGGTTTATGCAGCTAGCCAAAAATTTAATATATCTCCCTTGACTTTTACCCTTTCGTACTGCTCGCATCCCTCGCCATCTGGTCTACGAAGTAGAAACTGGTTAATTGCCATTTTAGTATATAGGCTGCAAACAATTCGTGTTCATGGAGGTCATGCTGGGCGGGATTTTCACACTTCGGCCTAGGCAACTGCCATGATCTAGCTAAATCCTTTGAATGTATCACGTTGATACTGTCTGGTTCGATTAGCTGGCCATAGTATAAAACAATTGCCGCGGCCATGGTGTAATCATCGGTAAAACCTATCATGCCTTCGGGTATCATGTCTCGTGAACTGCTGAAGTACTCAATATGCTTGCCCTCATTTCGCCTCGGTGCTTCCGATTTTATCTGAAGCTCCAGAGCTTCCCTTGGGTCCTTTATTTCGTGAGCCACGCCCTCCACGAGATCCACGAGAGGAACCAGCATTACCCCCAACATTACCGCCAGCCCCTGAAGCGCTTCCTGCAGTTTCGGCAGGAGCCTTGGTCTTATTGGCTGTGAAACCCTCGCGGCCTTTGCGCGACTTCTCGATTCCGGGATTCTCTTTGCGCTCCAATACCACAACTTGACTCTGGGCCACCGACACGGGACTCGCAGCGATGGCTTTGCGAAGTGCTTCCGGTTCAGCAAAATCTACGTAGCCAAATCCCTTCTTCTTATCGATCTCGACCTTCGTCACTGCTCCGAATGGGGTGAATGCAGACTCCAGGAGCGCCTCCGTCACACCCTGGGATGGGTTGGCGTGTTTGAGGAATGCTTGTTTGGCAGTCGATGAGTGTTTTGCTTTGCCGCCTTTAGTAGATTTGGCTGGCTGGGTCGCAGGCGGCGCAGCCGCAACAGATCGCGAGGATGATTCGCCGTCCTTGGACTTTGGTGTATTGACTGTGGATGATGCGGGTTTGGGAGCCCTGTTGGTTTCCTTCTTGGGCAAATCGGCTGGTGGATTAGCCAAGTCTCGAGAGCTTTCGTTCTTGGAGGTAGTGTCAGTCGAACCGCCTTTGCCGCGTCGTCGCCCACTGGATGGCGAGAGTCCAAGATCACGCTGAAGGATCTTAGTGGCTGCTGTGACATTGCCGCGTTCTCTCTTCCGCTCTGGAGCTGCAGTTGTATCCTTTGTAGTGTTTGATGCGGTACTCGACTTGCCTCCCTTGGAATTAGCAGAGGCTCCTTGTTTGGTTGCCTTGATGGAGTCCTTGCTTGTCCTTTCCCCTTTGAGTTTCTTGTCGGAAGCGGCTGTAACGATTTCCTTATCACCCCGCTGCAAGAGCTTTTTCGCTTGCACTTTCTCCTGCTTCGACTCCTTCTCCGATCGACCGTGCTTGGATTTAGACCCGCTGCCGTCCTTTAACTTGCTAGCTTTCTTGTCTTTGATGAACTGTACTAGCGGGGTGGTCATGACGGCTTCCTTCTTCTTGTCCTCACCATCAGCTGCGGAATCCATAGCCGCGGGCCTGGTAATGGGCTGGGTCAGACTTTCCAAGAAAGCGATGAAGTCGGAATCTTGGTCAATCGTGCCTTGACGAGCATCCTTGCGAGACCGGCTTCCGGGGGTCTTGGCATAAGGTGCAAACTCCAGCGATGGAGGCCCAAGTAGAATAGGGTCATGTAGAGTGTTACGAGCATCCTGGAAAGAAGCCTGGCGTACGGCGTCTGAGAGCAAAGAGACACATTCGGTGGACACAACGTGGATGTACGCTCTTGATGGACGAGATGGCTTATTTGGACTATTTGAAGAAGTCCAGTCAGTCAGAATCAATAGAAGATGGCATCAGAGCGTGAATCCTACTCTTTCGACACCTTGCCAGGTTTGTACTGAAGCCAGTCGATGTTTCCTGCTCCAGTCTTCCACTGGTCACCAAGAGCATTCTCCAGCTCGGCCTGTGTTAGCCCGGGGGTAAACGCCGAATGAGAAGTTTGAGACGTGGCGCGGGAGGCTTGGGGGTTTTTTTTTGCGGGCGCTCCAGAGCCCGCTCTTTGCGTAGCTGCTGCCGAAATTGGGAGCAGACCGGCGGTGGTCTTGCCAGGCGGCATCATGGTGAGATTTTTCGATAAAGGCGAAGCTATATTTCTCGTTCTCAACACGAAGTCATGGAACCCCCAAAGGATGTTGAATAATGGAGCCAGCCAGCCCACTTATCCAAGTTGACAACCCGCCGGGGGAATCTACCGGGCTGAAGGCGGTGTGATTGGACGGGAAGTCTCACCGCCTATCCGGTCAGTCGGCATCCAGTCGCTGACTCATCAGTTATCAGCTCCTGGGCTTCACCCGTTGACAAACGGGGTAGAAAAATCATTAGAATAGAATTATTGGCAAGACTCTAGAACATATCTGCTATACATCTCTTATGAAACACCATAATGAGAACTCGGCGGGTTGGACCTCTGGAGTCCCGGTCGGGCCTCCACCTGGGTCATACCAGTCTTATCGATAAGCATCTCCGGCCTCTTCGACCTTCCTTGGAAGGTTGCAACACACTAGGTAGGTACTTAGATCTGCAGAATGAATGACAAGAAAAGCCCCGTCTTGGAGAGCCAAGGAGATGCGCCGAAACCGAGACAGAGAAAATACTTTTTCAATCTACTCTGGCTGTTTCTCTGTATCATTGTATCCACCGCCTGGTTCACACGCTCGCACTCTACCTTTTCTCCAAGCATCGAGGAAAGGGTGCAAAATATCCTGTCCCAGACTCCATTGATCGGTATGGAGATTGGAGAGAATACTTACGTATGAAAAAAGCATGACTGATGGCCTAAAACAGACGGCCACGATGATCTTCCTATCTTGATTCGGGAACACTTTCACAACCGCGTAAATGACTACAACTTCACTGAGGCTTTTGTCAAGGGAAAATTTCCCGGCCACGTTGATATTCCCCGGTTGAAACAAGGTAGAGTTGGTGGTACGTTCTGGAGTGTTTTCGTGGCCTGCCCCGAGAATTGGACCGATTTCTCCGACGAGAATTATGCAGCAAGTAAGTGAACTCGGTACGATGGCTGTTGCATAGTATACTCACATTGGAATCATAGGCGTGCGAGAGACGATGGAGCAGGTGGATCTCATGTTGAGGATTCAGCAGGCATATCCCAAGGTCTTCTCAACCCCGCCAAACGGTACCACTGCCATGGCCGCTTTCCGCGAGGGGAAAATCATCTCACCGCTTGGTATCGAGGGCTTACATTCGATCGGTAACTCAATGGCCCACCTCCGAATATTTTATGAGTTAGGCGTTTCATACGCAACTCTGACGCATAATTGCCATAATCGGTATGCCGACGCCGCCATTCTTGAACTTCCAGGCGGTGGAATAAAAAAGTCCGACCCTCTTTGGCACGGTGTCAGTGAAGAAGGCCAGAAGCTGGTGTTTGAGATGAACCGCCTGGGGATGATCGTCGATCTAGCCCATGTCAGCACGGATACCATGCGTGATGTGCTGGGTGCCGGCAAGTCCGAATGGGCAGGGAGTCGTGCTCCAGTGATTTACAGCCATAGTTCGGCCTATACACTCTGTCCCCACCCGCGCAACGTCCCCGATGACATCCTGGAGCTAGTCCGGGAGAAGAACTCCCTGGTTATGGTTAATTTCGCACCAGACTTCATTTCCTGCACTGCGTCTGACCGCGCCGATGGGATCCCAGACACGGACCCTGTTCACGTCACTCTGGAACGAGTTGCTGATCATATCATGTATATTGGTAATCTTATAGGCTTCGAGCATGTCGGAATAGGTAGCGATTTTGATGGTATTCCGACGGTCCCCCGAGGATTGGAGGATGTGTCCAAGTTCCCGAATCTGATAAAGGAGCTACTGAAACGAGGAGTCAGTGATAAAGATGCAAGTAAGGTGGTAGGGGGTAATCTATTGAGGGTATGGAAGAAGGTGGATGAGGTGGCGCTTGAGATGCAAGCCGAGGGTGCACTGCCTGTGGAGGACTGATTCTTTGAAGGACTTCAAGTTCATTTCATTGTCAATTTCCTCAGAGTGGTGCTTTTTCAAGTGTCATAATCTGTGAATTTGCAGCCCCAAAGCTCTACGGGAGTGTCCTCAGACAAGCAAAGTTTCAAAGATACAGACAATTCATGTTAGAAAGTTTGTTTGTCTGAGATTATCATAGTCATGACAAACCCAGCAGTTAAGATCAGAGCTCACCTTACAAGCATTATACACTCGTATCCGGTCTGGGTAGAACCTTTTTTAAATCGGCGTAGAAGAAGTAAATCGATAGCTCTTTTCTCATGTAATAGAAAGTTTCTATTTGCTTCTAGCAATCCTTTGCATCTAGAGATCCGGAGAGTGGCTATCGATGGCCGGATCAAGGCCAAGAGCGTCTCGGACAAGGGATTCTGATCTACACATAGGTGGATATAGGCTCCTAGTGTGACCCTTCCAACCAATTGACTATATTTATATTACAGGGCAGGGAGGATATTCGTCAGCACTGGAGATTTCATTTCCAATCTGCTTCAACTAGTTCTCATTCATAATCGCTGCCTCCAAAACTAGTACCTGATCGACAGGCCTCATCAGAAGACGCATCCAACCTGGTATCTGGAAAACTCAAATTGACCATTTAGCAGCCAAGGTTGATTGCTATTCTTTGGTTAGCTAATTTTCATTAGGTAGAATTGACCTTCAGACACTAACCATTAGCATACAGTGCGTACGAGTCAGCGTTCAGCACAGCCTTTGCGCTAGAAAGGGATGTGGCAGCGTCATATCCATATCCGTTGTCATCGGTTCCCGGGCTGTATACGCCTGGCGCATGGGTCAACTCGTGGAGAGTGGTGGTTGCTTGATCTTGGTCGTGACATGAGCTAGCCAATGCTGGGAGATCGCTGTAGTAGAGATCGCAATTGGCGATCACATTTTGAGATGGCAGAGTGTAAGCCAAGACATTGGTCTCACAGCTATTTGGATTACATTTGTAAGCCACGTATGCAAACAAAGTCTCTACTGAAAGGAGGTACTTACTATCCCAAGGTGTCTGAGCAGTAGTACTTGGTGGCAGTCACCGAGCTGGCTTCTTTAGCCACAGCCTGAAGGCGAGCAGCCACAACCTTGCGCGTAGCGGTGCTGGTGGTCTTGAAGTACTCCTGGAACCTATCGGAATTTGTTAGACTGGTTAATTAGCAGTAAAGAATATGTAACATACTTGGAGGAAGATCCTGAAAGGGCAGCCGTTGCGGCGGCGTTTGCGAGCTTCACAGTATTCGCAAGGGCAGTGTTAAGAGCCGACTTCTTGCTCGAGCTACTGCAGGTTTGAAGAGCCCGACGATCGAGCGGCTTGATAGCCTTCTCCACACGGGAGGCCTTGACACCGTCAACCTCGATTTTGAGATCATTGGAACGGTATGGCAGATAACCAGTGACTGCACCATCAACCACTATGGGAACCAGACCCTTCGACTGGAGAGTCAATGGACCTCCGCTAGACAAGTCGGTGGTAGTGGCAATGTCAAATTCATCCTCGAAGGTCTCTCCTGCAGCAAGGGAAGTGAGAGATTCCGAAGTGAGACCCTCAAGGACGAACCGGCGCTTGATTCCCTCGAAAGTGACCTCAGCATCTTATATCAAATTAGTATTGAGCCGATGGTGTCCGGAGAAGTTTCAAATACCGTTCTTGAAGACATTAACCTTCTTTACAGGTGCGCTGTCACGGAAAAAGTTGAGATGCACAAATGTGACATCTTCGCTACCAGAGTTCTTCACGACAGCCTTGATGCGGGTGTCACTGATACGACTCAAGGTGATATCGAGGCCAGAAGTCTCATCGGTATCGACTGGCAAACCGTGCACGGCTAAAGCCAGAAGTGTCGTAGAAAGGGCAGCGAAACGCATGATGCTCGGAGGACAAAAGACTCAAAAAAAAAAAAATTGTAATTCTGATGTCTTGGATACTGCTGGGAAAAAGAAGCTCCTATCCTCGAGAGGATATTGTCTGCTTTATAGCCGGCTGATACGAAGTAAAATGCCGTGGTTTCCTCTCTCCTCCATCTGCCCCCCGTCGCCTAGAGGGACAACGAAAGAAAGAGTGTAGTATCTTCCCTGCATGAAACGACTTGATCACGCCAACAGCTATCTTTGCATAAAACGGACACGGAAGACCTGCGGACACGGAAGACCTGCAGGCAATCTTGTCACTGGTTGAATGTATCTTGAGATAGCTAAATCCCAGGAGCAGGCAGCGGGCAATCATGTCACTGGTTGGAGATATCTTGGAATGGCTACATCTTCAGAAAGATCAACAAAGATGTCATCTTGGCCCGACGGAAACCCGCGCCCCCGATGGACCGGCTTTGGTGATTTAAGATGACTGAGGGTTTATGAAACTGGATTTGACTGCTTACGGTTGAAGAGCGGGGCGGGGTGCTCGATGTAACTCCTCACGATCGGCTTCATATATAGAGCTTTGCGCCAAAAGCAAGCCCCTGAGCAGATCTCTCTGTTTGGCCGAGGTATGGGATTAAGCATAGAAGTTGATTCTGTGGGACACAAAAATACACCATTGTTGTAGGAAAACAGAGACATTGAACTGTATAGAACTCAACATGGTCATGATAATACAGTAATGCAACCTACTGGGATTCATAACTTTGTCTCCTTCTCAAGTGGCCTACAAAGTCTCCTCCATTCACATCACGCCAAGCCCTAAACCCTGCGCTTCTCCTCGGACTCCGGTGCCAAGATACTACCTAAGACGGCACCAAAGTCTTGACTTGATAACTAATGCTTATTCTCAACCATTATGAGGAATCATGTCCGACATGGCCTTAAAAATAGTAGAGGCTTGGCTATTGTGATGAAAAGCCCGGTCCGGTGGGTAACGCGATGCCAAGTCTACGAAGCAAAGAGTGTTGCACGGAACCCCGGAGGAAATGCGGTAGAGTGTCCTGTTCAGTTGACTTGGCATGCAATCAGTAGACTTGATTGGATGCACACGAGAGATCGTCAACATGATCGGCGTGTCCAAATATAAGGCGTGATAACAAACCTGGACACACCCAACCCTCTCAAACCTCGTGATACTACTGTCAACTTTTCCAATAACTTCGTTGTCGCCATATTATTTATCCTTTTCCTAAGATTCAACAAGGACCCCCTTTGCTTTGAGATTATGGAGTCAAACTTGAGTTTGCAGGTCACCCTGGCCCCCCAGGCACCGATCCTAGAGGCACAAGAACCATTCGCTCTACCAATCAAAGTTTCTGTTCACAATGCCGCAGATTCGCCCGTTACTATTTTGAGATGGGGCACCCCGTTAGACCCTCAGGCTGGTGTGCTCGGTGTTTTCGAGATTTGTGACACAACGGACCAACGGAAAGTGTCCATTCCTACTATCATGGTATCACGCAAGCTACCCGCCAGTGAAAAAGATCTCGTTGAGATACAAGCACGCGAAACCCTCGATGTAACTATCAATTTGCCAATTCAAGGCCTTGAAAAGGGACATGAATATTCTGTTCGTGCACAAGGAACTTGGCATGCGGTGTGGCCCACTGAATTATCCAATGTGACTGTATCCCAACTCAAGGACAACGGAGGTGCCAGTCGCGGGGACTTCCTATCCAATGAATCCTTTGTGAGCATTGAGTGAGAGATATATCTGATACTTGGTGATTTGAAGGAGAACGAGCATGTAAGGGAAGTTGACCGATTGCTGTCGATTTCCTACGCCCCGTGGTCTATTCTATATGTCGTTCGCCGGAGAATGAGACTGGGCCAGTTCAATTTTACTGTCATGAACTCCTCGAAGATAACAGTTGTGTTACATGTCTTAAGATTCCCCGATATTACACAATTTGTTAAACGAGATTTGATCCGATGTCTAGTATTAAGGTCCCCTTATCATGCCCACAGTAAAGCGCTGATGACCAAGCTTTCATTAGAGTACATCAGCTCCATACAATACTTATGTCTTTCTACAAAGAACCAAGCCCAAAGGATGACGCTAGAGCTGTGTTCCAAGTTCTGAAACGGGGTGGTATTGCGATTATTCCAATGAATGTTGGCTACGGAATAACCGCGATCGATCCGGACGCATTGGACCGGATTTTCCGCACGAAACGACGAGAACCACACAAGCGACATGTCATGGTTGGCAGTTACCTTCTGCATCGAGAAATTCATCTTCTTGCCCCACAAGAAGCAAGCATAGTCAAACTCTTGACTGTGAATTTAAATCTTCCTCTTGGGGTTGTGGCGCCATATCGCCTTGATCATCCCATAATTCAAAAGCTTCCACCGGATATATTAGCCAAGAGCGTTGTTGAAGACACTCTAGCGCTGTTAGTCAACGGAGGGGCTTTGCTAGACGAATTGTCTCGACTTGCTACCATAGAGAAACTTCTTCTGATGGGATCATCTGCCAACATCACCGGCACGGGAGTGAAGATTGTGGTTGAGGACATTGAGCCTGAGATCCTGAAAGTGGCAGATATAGTTATTAATTATGGGATACAAAAGTTCCACCATCCTCGACCCTCTTCTACCATGATCGATTTCAGGACAATGAGAGTTGTGCGATACGGAGCTTGCTACGATGTAGTGCAAGATGCTCTCTGGCGATTTTGTAGAATCAAAGTGCCAGATGATCCTGGAACGTCTCCTCTTTCATCTGGAGAGACTACTGTGGACAGGATATAATGTATCTGGTGTACACACAGAAACAAAGACATCCAGCTGTTACATACCCACGTGAACTACTAATTAATAGTAAAAGCATCGAACTAAACGAAATCCGATGGCTTTGCTTTGCGTCCACAATGTGACAGGAAAATCCCCTTTCAACTCATGATACCCACCATCCGAGAAGATAAAAGTGATATCGATTGTCAAAGAGCTTGCTTGTACCTCTTGATCTTGTATTCATACGGAAATCCTATTTTGATTGTACTAGTCAAGCCGAAGGATGTAGCTATATTTCACCGTGTATTGACAAGAAAAAGTTGATCACACTCTTGGTATTCATCACCCATCCAATAAAAGGTAATAGAACGAAATGAAGATATTGTACAAGACGGACTTTATGGAACCTATCTGTCAAGCCCATTGTGGTATCTAATCAAAACCACAAGTATAGGCATAATGCAGCGATACTTGGTGTACCTAAAGTCTCAGTTCTATCGGAATATTGCAGTGAAGATATATAGGGCATCAAATTTGGACATTTGTCAAAACTAAATGTAACTGACAGTGACAGTATTTCCGGTAACAGAAGAAGATGTGAGAATCCGATCCTGATAGATGTCCATGATAGTAGCATTTGATGGTCCGTAAGTAGTCCTACCGCGCGAGGCAACTGCATTGGAGAATACCACAGTGCCAAAATTGGCAAAAGGCGCCATTGCGTTGTTTACAGAAAAGTCCTCCACAATCCATTCGGCATTAAACTCGCAGAGGTTACCCCCAATGCCATGGGGGAATATATGCGTCGCAGATACACCGGTGGATAAGTTTTCAAGAGTAACAGAGCCGGAACTCCTCGAAGTCGCATCGACTGTCGATTTGATTACATCTCCAGCCGAAATTTGGATGTTGCTAAAGTCATGGGCGTAGTCTGGATACCATTCGTACCAGGCGCTGTACGACGTAGTTTCCCCTTGGATACAAAAATCAATTCCTGTTTGCAGAATGGCTGTATTACAAGTATCGCCATCGATGCCAACCCACGCAGACGCGCAGTAGTTCGTGTAGGAATTAGCACCCCTTGGAAGTTGGGGGAAAGGAACTGTGATCTCCCCGGATACCGAAGTGTACCCAGTACCAATAAGCACAGCCCCAGCCCAATTTGAGCTGTAAGTTTCTTGAATCGTCTGATTCAAATAGAGCTCTTCTGAGGTACCCAGAGTATAAGGAGGGCTTGTGCGGCGCATGGCTCGTGCAGATCGCTGTATCGCACTGCTCGCCTGTCGCCGAGAAGTCAGAGGAGAGGCGACGATAGAGGTGGCGAGTAGCGCAGCACCAATGATCGTGGAAGGAAACTTCATAGTAAGACTCTGGGAGTAAGTCGGTAACGAACTGTTCCAAGTACCTAGAATTTGAAGAGAAATTTGATATAAAGGAGTTAGAGGATACTTCGCATTAAACCTGACGTTTATATAGCATTGCAGCGAATAGTTTTTGAAACTCCGATAAGCCTAGATTGCACCAGAAGAGATAAATGACCGTATCATGGGATGCATGAATTTGAATGTAACATGAACTCCGTATGAAATGAAGACAAAAAGCGCAGATGATTACTGTCGGGGACCGATCAGTTGGGCGAATTTGCGAGGTAACCTCGTGGACAACGAAATACACAAACACCATCTAGTTGAAGATATTGAATGATCGAGGTGTTCCTTGCATCGGTTCGTCATATGGGTTTGGACTAATATACATATATATATATATATATATATAGATATAAGCCGAAGTAGGATAATTATCAGCCCGGCTACTCTGGCAGCTGGTTATTCATTCGCGTAGCCTAGCACAGGCGATATGTACAGATAAATAGCATTTTCAATATAGACAGCATGACTGAAAATGATCAAAAGCACATGAGAAGCCACTTAGTCCTGTGTTACTCCTGGGCTGTTTCTTCTCTGCCTTTCGGCCTCAGATCTGACGACAGGTCTTTTGGGGGGCGTGGCAAGGGGAGGGTTATGATAATATCAAAGATGTCTCACATCTGAAGACCTTGGATCCTCTCCACCAATCTATCATTCTCTGTATTTTCTTTTCTATTCTGAGTAATGCATAGGAATGAGCTGTATCTTTGAATTGACACCTCTCGACGAACAATTGGATGACTTAATTGAGGACCCTGATTGTAAATTACTTACTTGTCTCTGGCTTAACAAGATAAAAGTAGACTAATGCAAAGGATTTGTTCATTTATCTTGAAGTCAGATCAAAGATCTCAAAGCGAATAAGCAGTAAGGCAGAGAATATGCAGAAAAAAAAGTATCCTCGTGAAATACGAAATAGAAAGATGATCGACTTGGTACGTCGATCAATCCGTAGGGGCCTATACGGCTTTCAAGAGAGGCTAACCGTGAGGACACAGGATACAAGCATAGCGGATAGGGCACTAAGGCGATGATGTATGCTAATTTTCTAGTCAATATTGGATGAATACGATTATACTCCAAGTAAAGGCGCGAGATTGGGACGATGTAGACGCTATGAGCGCAGGCAAAATTGCTGGCACTCAGAGGCCACTGTAGTAATGGCTAGATATTGAAACCTGATTCATGTGTCTCTCTGTCGTAGCCAGCTAGTGCTGTTTTCGTAGATCCCGTAGATTTTGTCAGGAGCAGAGGACCAGCATTACACGTATGGGAAAGATGATGCAATATCATGTGCTAACTTGATTGCAGTCACCCAGGCCCTCAAGACATTTATCCTGACCAGGAGCCTTGCGATGGCATAGCTAGAACACTTATGAATGCACGCAAGAATACTCACTGTGAGCCACCCAATCAGTTCTCGCTTTCCATGCTGATGGAAACGGTTCGATATAGGCGAATTCACGGGTGAAAGTGCTCACGCCGGTGGAAACCCCTGGAAAGGGATCAACACGCTTGATGCTCTAGTCTCATCTTACAACAATGTTGCGGTTCTTCGACAGCAGCTTCCGGATTGGTGTGTATACTGTGCTTTCTTGGACACACCAAATGTAGCCAACGTAATCGCGGACTATACAAAAGCGCTTTGACAGGTGCGCAGCCTTAAGTTGAAGGGGTTGAATACCCTTATCAGTAAAGTGCGGAATTGCATTGAGGTGTCAGGTCAAGATTGAGGAGTATGCATCCCTTTATGGCCTATTTACTCACCCAGCTACATGTAAGAAAACAATTACTTATCATTTCTCTAAGGGGTGAGTTCTATACCGATGTTCGATTGAATGACACACTCTGTGAGCGCTACCACGTCCACGTGGGACGATATAGTCGCAAGGTTCTTAACCGCCATGAGAAGTAATGAACAGGACCGTCCGATATTGGCTGGTGATTGGATAATAGTTTTTCTATTCAGCAAGACTAACCCATGCAATTCAATAACAGGCAACGTTTAGCTACGAGACCCCCACACTTCATACAATGTTTGCGATCCCTGGCCCTGCAACGTCCACATCACCCGACATTTGCAGCTGCAGCTGGAACAGAGGAGCCTCACGCTGAGGCATTAATTGGTAGGGATATGATTGTAGAGAATGATATGTATGATATGGCACGGCGTCAATGGAAAGAAGAGGTTTTGCGGGAGGAGTAGAGGTATGTAGTACTCTGCAAGGTTATCAGACAGTTCTCCTTTCAGTATATACGATTTTGAGCTTCCCAAAGAGTGAACAAGTTGTAGTCTTCAAAAGGATGTCAACTCCCCATACTACATTGAATCCGACAATACATCCAAAAGGGGAAACTGTCCCGGGATTCAACGTCATGATGACTCAGCCTTCCCCGCGTTATCTTATCGGCTTCGGCAGTGAGGTCGTTCAGCATCCCGACACCTTTCTTCCAATAATTCGCCTTCGTTGATCCTTTAGCTCATGCCTGCAGGCTGATCCCTGGTGGTTCATATCCATGCAGGGCTTGGGTCGTAATGGCCCGCGATCTAAGAGTGGTAGGGTGTTTCTTTCACTTTGATACGTGGCCGACTAACTTACTCCTTGGTAGGTTGTAGTACCTGTCGCCGTCGCAAGGTCAAGTGTGGGGAAGAGAAACCAGTCTGTACAAGATGTTCATCCCTGCGCCTCAAATGTGAATGGGGGGTCCCAGTGAAGCGTGGGAGAAGCACGCAAATTCGACATCTCGAACCTGCATTGGAGCAATTGAACCCTCAAGACCCAGCTGAGAACCTTGTCGAGTCTCGACAAGACCTTTTTACATGTCTCTCGCCTGTCTCTCGGGTATCTGACGTTATTCCTTTTGACACGTTTGACCTGGCGCCAATTGCGACTCTCATATACCCTTCCTTGAGCATCAACGTTGCATGTGCCAATTCATTAACACTCACCACTCTTGATCGACAATACTTTCAGTACTTCCCCTCTTCCTCCCTTGTATTTTACTACATGAAGGGATGGAAGTGGACTGGACTCTGGTGAGATCTTTATAGTTGCCTCCCCCTTGAGTCTTGAAGAGTTTACCCGGCTAATCGGGCGAGATTAGCCATCTTTACGAAGGTCCAGCCACATCAAATAGAGTCATAATGCGAATGATACTGGCAATAAGTGCATCTGATATGTATCGCAATGGGTGGATCACGCGCTCTCAGGATCATGGTCGGTACCATTACAGTCAAGCTGTCAAAGAATTCAGGCAACTACTTGAAACGCCACGCCAGGTTTCATTGCATGATGTCGAGACAGTTTTTGCCACTGTGTTTTTGATGATAGCATGGGAGTGGCAGTTCGGACACTCGGTGCGCCATGTGAGAATGCTCTCATGGACTGACTCAAATTATCATCGGCTAATGCATTTCCAGCTCCAACTCCACCTCCAGGGCGTGCGCTCGCTTCTGGAAACACACCCACAACTATTCCGCATTAAAGATGTGAATGATATGCTCTTTTCTCCCGGCATTGATACATTGGCCAATGATGCCGCGAATGTGACCAAGATCTCCTTCATCCCGGAGCAGTTTTTGTTGTGGATTTTGTGAGTTTTTTCCCAGCCGTCAAAGTGACTTACTGACAAGGATCTAGATATATCGATGCTAGTTGCCGTCCCATCGGCCTTACCGAGTCACTTAACGACTATGTGGCCCAGTCTGGGAATCCTGCTCTGCAGCCGGACCATCTTCATCGTTGTGCTCGTCTATGGGGTCGATGCTATTGGGGCGAACAGTACCCCGATGAGGAAGTTATGGACGACATTGAGAATTATAGAGCCCTCGAGCTGTTGCACGCTGGATTTTGCCTACGTCATCGAACTTGGAAGGTCTTCGTGGAATCCGCGGCTGGTACCGCCCGCTCCGCCGAAGCTCTTTCCCGTGAGATCCTCGGTATTCGAGAAGTCAGTATAAGTAACCCTCCCAGATATCGCGGGAGTTACTGATCGTCTGATTAGAAATTTTCCGACCTTTTCATTACCTCTAGGTTTGCCGGAAATGTCTCGGCTCGACGTACGCTCAATACCATATACATGGCCGTTTCTACCTTCTACGCCCAGGTCCTTCTCCACCGTCGCCTCCTCTGCGTCGATACTCTACCTCTGGGGATTCATCAGCAAGCTACAGCAGGAATCATTGACATTTCCCAAAAGCAATTTTTGTCTGATCCGAACCTCCTCAAACGCTTACACCTGCCGCTGTTCATGGCAGTGATTGAAACCGATAATGTAACACATCAAATATGGCTCCGCCAGCGTCTAAGGGAGCTGCGCAACTTTCATTCCGAGTTTGCTTGGGCACATGATGTGGCCGAGCAGATCCTGGCCCAGCAAGACGTGAGTCGGGGACGATATATCAATCTGGGCGAATTTCTACTAAAGCGTTTTCATGCGCAATAAAGCCTACAGGCAGACTCTTGTACATTTACTTACATATTGATAGACCCACACTTATATCTCGGTCACTCTGCATAAAAGTCTGTCAATTTGCTTACCTTGCTCTTTCAATATCACATCCTCTTTCAATTTGAAGCCCATGGTAGTATAGAAATGTGTGACTTTGATTTCTTCAGAGTCGTAAATTTATACTGAGACCGAGAAAACTCGTTATGAGTGTCTTTCAGTTGTGAACCGAAGCTATCTAGAAAAAAGCCATCCCTCTATAGCCTCGCCCAACCTTCACAGTCTGCTGCCAACTGGGTTTAATGCCTGGCCAGTGTTCGCGCCTCTAATGTACATGCCATTTAGCTGTGATCTCTTTCCTCACACATGTGGAAAGCCAATCAACCTACTTTTGACGTACTAGGAACCCAGCAAAGAACTTGCCGATCTCAGGATAATCACCTAGACCCATAATAGCAGAGACATCTAGCGGTTCAAAAGCGTCAATTATATGTCAATCTCTCACGTCCAGGTATTTGCTTACATTGATCTGGGCGGACGATGATAAGAGCGCCCTGTGACGGGTCAATCCCGAGATGTTCATATGCATGGCCGTGACCATCGTTGTAACTCTCGTCGTCATAATAAATTTTGTGTAGATCTGAAGATTTCAGGTTAGGTATGGTGGACATATTGGAAATCAGAGTATCTGCACCTCTTGTTTGGTTTTTCCCAGAGACAGGATAAAAGCACTCCGGGATCTGCTCCAACTCAACACCATGACGCTTCCCATGTCCAACCAAAATGATCTCGATAAGGCTGTCAATATCTTGATTCTTCGGGGTGAATGTGTGGATAGGCCCGTCGGCTGCGCTCAAGTATTCTCCCAGCTATATGATGCATCAGATGAAGCCCAGATGATAGAGTGATAGTGACAAAACAGACCTTGTTGAGCTTTGAGTGGTTCTCTGGTACAGTCAGGTCACCTATGAAGGCGATGATGCGCCACCGGCCATCAGACTTGAGACACTTCATAAGTTGTAGGGGTTTAGAGTCACAAAATCGGACGACCTGTGCGCTGGGTAGCCGCATACCAACGGCTACATTAGAGGCGAGCTTGGTCAATTCCAGTGCAGAGGTGATAGGCGAGACCTCATATTTGGCCGTGAAGCCTGCGGTGTATTTGCCAGATTTGATGAAGCCTTCTTGGAACTCGGCAGGAGAAGTGGGGACCCCGGAAGAAAACAACTTGGAGAAATAACGATCAAATTTGATCAGATCAATGGCCACCTTCTGACGTTCTAGGACGTAAGTCTCTAGAAGTGAGGGATTGGCCAGACCAGTCAGAATCTCGCCCAGTTTCCAGCCGATATTGTAGCCATCCTGTAAGCTGACATTCATACCCTGTCCAGCCTTTGGGGAGTGTGTGTGGCAAGCGTCACCAGCGAGGAAGACCCGGTTATCCTTGTGGAAGAAATCGGCATGACGTTGGCCGATCGCGTACGCCGACCACCAGACTGTCTCCACAAAGTCTACCTTATACGGATGAAAAATGCTCTGTGCTTGGTTCTGCAACTTTCCCAGCGTCACCTCCTTCGGGTTGGTTCCTGGGGCAAGTTCAATGTAGAACCTCGTCAGGTTATCATTATCGCCTTCACGAGGGATAATCAAGATGTTCCCAGATTTTGAGCGGATGGTAGACTTCTTGCGAATGTCAGGGAAATTGGTTCGGGGCACCATGTCCATGACACCCCAGACGGCATCGCTGCTGTCTCCAATCATTTTGTACCCAAGGGCTTTGCGGACAATGCTGTGTGCCCCATCACAAGCCTGATGATCGGGTCAGCAAGCGTCCACATCTTGGAAATAGAGAATGGGCACCTACCAGCGCATATTTGGCTGCAAACACTTCTGTTTTCCCGTCCTTTTCCGCAGTGACTTTGACTGGATAGGCGCCATGATCCTCGATAGAGGCACTATCCACTTTGACGTCGGTCACATTGTAGCCATAGTCAATTTGTTGGCCATTATACTTCTCCATCAGCTCAATTAGAAGCCCATTTATACGTGCCTGGTTCAGAATAACGTGAGGTTGGTGTGATAGACCTGGCTGGGTATCCGCTGTCCGGCCTGTTCGCTTGATAGCGCCTGTACCATTGTCGGCCCAGAAGTTGACCTCTAGAACGTGGTAGGCCTCACGAAGAAGCTCTTCTCCAATTCCAAAACTTTCAAAAATCTCCACGGTGCGACATTGCACACCGTCAGCTTGACCCATCTTCATAGGACCACCCCGTCGTTCTAGAATCTTGCACCGCACCCCATACTTGGCGAGCCAGGTGGCAGCGCAAAGACCGGCAGACCCGCTGCCGCAAATAAGGACATCAACTTTCTCCATTCTTTTCAAGTTTATTTGCTAGGTTAGTATCTCCGGGGTCTTTTATGATGCACCCGGGATGAGATCCGAGGGTCCGCGGGATGCGTTCCGTGTTCCGAAAGGGGATGGGATGACATTCTGGAAAGCCTCGGCAGTATCTACGTAGATCGATTTCTCTCTTACATTCATCGGTAAAGAAGTTTTCGGGATGCTACCTCGTAGAATAACTGATTTCATTTGATCCCCAGTTGGTTTCTTCATATCCAAACACAAGGCATATGCATCATTAAGTCTGGTCTAAATCATTATATAATGCTCATCCTTCCGCCCAAATATCAAACCGAACGCCAGCGCCGGTACAGAACTCGCATCACATCTTACAAAAAGTACTCGCTGCGCCCTGGCCGCGAAGTTGGAACATGCCGCTGGTCATCGCTGACTGCACTAAACAGCTTAAAGGTGGGTTTGAGATCCTCTCCGATTTCACAGACCGAGGCCAGGTTTCCGCATCGGTAGCAGTAGTTTGGTGCACTCCACACGGTGACGACATTTTGGTTATTAAAATGGTACTTGTAGCCCTCGTTGACCAGCTGATGGGCGCGTGCGATCAACGAGAGATCATTAACATGGCAGAACTCATCAGCCACTCTGTCTCCAAATAACCATCCTATGATTGTCAGCTATGTATATTCAAGGAGAGAAGAAAGATCCTCACCTGCTCCCCGAGGACTGACAGCCCATGTCTCCACATCATCTGGGTCAGACCACACGAGATCACAAAAGGCACCCTCATGGGGGATCTCCTGTGCGCGGGCTACCACGCGGACTTGGTCCAATGTGCGGATCTCAGGGCTCAGACCGCCGTGAACACACAGCACCTTGCCGTCAATAATGGCCCCCAATGTCATGAAATCGAAAACTTGGCAGCATGCCTTCCATACTGAAGCACTGCCGTATTTTTGGAAGCATTCTTCGTAAAAACCGTATACCTGGGTGATTTGGCGCGATTCGTGATTACCACGGACCAATGTGACTCGATCGGGGTATCTAGTTGGAGTCAGCAGTGAATACCCCCATCTCTCAGATGCTACTCACTTTGCTTTTAGGCAGAGTAAAAGAGTTAACGTCTCCAGACTGAAATATCCGCGGTCCACATAGTCACCCAGAAATACAAAGTTACGGTTCAGCTGGAGATCCTCGGGTGTACCGCTGGCCGATCGGCTTTCTGCACTCGCATCTTCCTCATCATTGGAGTTCACGTTGGGGCCGCGAAGCTTCTTGCGAATTTTAGGGTCTGAGATGCTTGAGGGGGGTTCGATATCGGCAGAGGTAATCACGGAGGGAGATGTCTTTGGGGGGTCCAGTTCTGTGCCATCGGGCATACCCCCAGAAACTCGAAAGAGTTCCAGGAGATCGTAAAATTGGCCATGAATGTCACCACAGACTGTGACAGGTGTCGATACTGGCTGGATATTTGATTCTGTAAACACAATCAGAATGAATAGATCAAGTTCAGGTTAGAATAAACTTGCCCTCCATCATATATTCCTTGACGATCTCACACAGCTGCTTCATATGTGGCTCGGATAGGTACTTGCAATCCTTCGCTGCCTCCAGCCACTCGTCGGGGCCTGCATTGCGCTTAAGTTTGGCAGGACCCGGTTGAGGAATTTTGCTCTCAGGCATGATTCAAAAGAAAAATAGAGAAAAGAATGAAGAGAAACAGCGAACGAGAATGAAGTAGAAGAATGCAGAGGAGGAAGTGCAGGTGGTTTCCCCCGCAAAGCTGAATTTCGCCCTTGGCCGCCTTGGTCTGCCGAATTGTTGAGCTCTTCGACTCTTCTAAGCCCTCTCCCTCTTTTCTTCTTTACAACGTAATGCAATATACTCATGTTGTGTGATTAGACGTGCCGATCTTATATCTTTTACTTCAAATTGGACTCCACGCTGATTTCTAACACGCAGTTGGCTTAGTACTTGGAAACCCTCCCGCTGCCCGCACAACCCTCGCGACCTGACCATACGACATTCGTTCCAGACAACATATGCGGATTTGTCAACAGGGTTTACCATGCAATCGAAGCCTCGAAACGAAAGCCATTCGACGTCTATGCCTGTACACACACATCACTTGAATCTGTACTCGTGATTGGATCTGCGGAATGCTACTCCATACAAGCATTCAAAGGGAAGATACGGTTGTGTCGGGTAAACATTCAGTAAACGGATTTATCATAAGGTATACAAGGAGCAAAAATAGTTCTGAACACTCATAGAAATGCAATCAACCATCAATTTTGCCGAGGTAGTCAGTCACAACTTCCGCGAATGCTACAGGCTGCTCAACCATGGGCAGATGTCCAGCACGGTCGATAATCTTTAGATCAGCGCCTCCACATAGATCCGCCGCCATCTTCTGCATTGTCTGGGGTAAGACACCGTCATTGGCTCCAGCGACGAACAGACCCGGCACAGTGGCAGCAGCCATGCGCTCGCGGATATCGTAGGCACAGAGGGCCTGCACGCTGTGGGCAAATCCTTTCAAGCTGTTGGTGCGCACCGCTTCCTTGACGGCGGCAATGACTTCAGGCTGGGTCTGGTATGACTCCGGAACGAACCAGCGACGGGTAGTGACCTCGGCCAACTCTTCGCCGACAATGGGTTCCTTGGTGTCTGGATTGGTAGAACCTTCCTTCTCGCAGATGGCGACACGGTCACCCCATGCCTTGCGGTTGGATTCGGGGGCGGAAGAATTCGTGTCGCATGCGATGAAAGCCCCAACGCGCTCCGGGTGAAGGAGCGAAGTGTTTAAAACGGTCACACCACCCAAGCTCACACCGATCAAACGAGCGGCCTTGGGAGGCACTCGCAAAGCTTCCAGTAATGTCACCAGATCAGTGGCCAGCAGATCGATGTTGATAGGCTGTTCACCACTCTGCGAATTCCGGCCTCTGGTCAAATAACGAACGACACGGTAGCGCTGGTTTTGTTTATGAGCAAAGAACGCGTCAACGAAACGATCCCAGATGTTCCAGTTGACCAAAATGGAGTTACTCAACACGACCACCGGCGCATAGGGGTCAGTGCTGCCCTCCAGTCGGTAGGGAATTTCAACGCCATCAGAAGTAGTGACGAACGACTCGACAGCCGGGCGGACAGTGGAGGGAAATGTGCGAGTACGGCCATCATTGGAGTTCCAAGGCCCAATGACATCTGGGGCAGCTAGCGAAGTCAGCTCACGGGGAGCAGGGCCGAAAGTGTAGTACCATTCATATACGCGGCGCTTCTTAGAGGTTACGACCTCACTCATGAGACGTGATCCCCATGGGGTATTCATGGCGGCCTTGTGAGCATCGCCTCCAAGACCATTGACGGGAGCATACTCGTGAAGCGCCAGCGATTCACGTTGGGCGGCGGAATCAATTGCCGCAGTGACAAAACGGCGGCTACGGCGCCATCCAGGCACACGGGAGAGCATTTCAAAATGTTCCTCCCGGTACCATTTATCCAAGTCAGCTTGTTTGGTGGGGTCGGGGTGAGTGGCAACTCGGACGGCGACGAGGACGCTACCCTGAGTCTCGGCATCTGTATCGGCTTGATCTTCTAGTGGGCGAAAGTTGGGGTCACTGCGCTCATCCACTAAATCGTACAGTAAACGGCCGACATCAATTTGCGCCATAGTCTTCTTCTCCCGCTCCGTCTTTATCAAGTCGGTTCTTAGATCCAAGTAGGTCTCGCGGGTCAATTCGTCCATGTCGGTAATATCGTACAAAGCCACATATTCAGGTTTTTCTCCATCGGTGGCACGGAAGCGAAAGCCATTAGTGACAAAGGGCAACCGCAGACGCAGAGGTCCATGTTCAGTGTTGTACCAGTCGTGAAACTGGGTGTCTGGCAGTGAGCCCTTGGGCTGCATTGTCACGTAGAGAAGACCGGGAGTAGGCATTATGAAGATGAAATTGGAATAAACGAAAAGAGTTAAACGTAAAATTATCTTGAAGACCTTTAAAGACCTTTAAAGCCCTTGAATATCCCCAAGATTCCTAAGATGTTATAATATCGGCACTCTCAGAATTGCCCCTTATCCGGGTGAAGGTAAAACCCGAACTTGACTGCCGATATTGCCCTTTTCGGTTATTGTCTTTTAAAATCACTTGATATTTTATGTATATATTTGTACAATTTGGATCATTTTTTTAATCATTCTCAATCGTCTTAATCGTACCAGATGGCATTCATGCCAAATCCTTGCTCGGGAATATCCACACGCGCAACGCGTGCCAGCTTCTCGTCGCGCCAGCGATACATCTCAACAAATCCGAGCTGGTCATCGCAGAGTGCGAGCCACTCGTCACTGAAGTCACATGGACTAACAGCATTGGAGTGACCACCACTAGTTGAGGTGGGGTTAATGAAGAGTTGGCGTTCGATCTCGCCATGGGCGCCGAGCTTGAACGCGGTGATGTAGCCGGTCACGTCGAAGTGGTTAGATCGAGTAGTGGCAAAGAGATATTCTCCCCCTTGGTACAAAAAGTGACATCTCCGCGGTACTTGTTCCGTGGGGGAAGACCTAAATGAGGGATTAATTGTAAGTTACATCGATCGCTTGTTGTCCAGAGGTCGTAACACTCACCGGAAGGAAGTAATGGGTATGTGATGTGAGTGAATACTGGTTTGTGGGTGCGCTCATCGATCACGTAGACTGCCAGTCGATTGCCCGCCTCCATCAGCGCATACAGGTACTTGCCGCTTGGGTGGATCTCTACCCAGCGGGGGTGATCACCAGCATCAGGAGCTTCGAGGCAATCTACCAGTGCCAATTCGCCCGTCTTGGGATCCTTGATGTGCGTCCAAATCTTGTTGGCCGTGAGATCGGCGGAGTACAGGTAGGTCTCTGTGGGGTCGAACACCATGCCGTGAATTCCAGTGTTGGGAACATATTCATGATTCTGGATGTTGCTGTCTAGAGCTCCGTCGGACTTGACAGAAAACACGTTACCGTACCCGGCGTAGTTATAGAAAGGGTTTCCGTAAACATTGTAGGGAGGCTGGTGGGCGGCAAGCACGAAGATAGCACGAGTATTGGTCTCGCTGCTGGGAGCCAGAGCTAGCGCGAAACAAAAGGAATGGTTAGCAAGTGGAATTGGAATTGGATTGTGGACATACGGTGACCAGCAACCGGGTGCGACACTTGGTGAACGATCTCTGTCGGGCTATTGACGGCAAAACTGTTCCACTTCTTCATAGCTGCGCCATATATAGTCTTCTTATCGTGAGAAAAGGTCATCCATGAGATAGGCTCCGCTTCTGGAATCTCCGTCTTTTTGATCAACTCTAGCGTGAGGGCATCATCATCGAATTGTACGGTATAGATGCGCCCGGGAGCGGTCCAGGTACCGACCATCAAATGATGCTTCATATTGGCGATTGAGGAGTGAGAGAATGATCGAGATATCGAGCTAGTTGCCCGTGCAAAGAGAGATCCGATCATGTACAAGTCAAGAATTCGAATATAAGGAAGTTATCCACATGCGGGGGAATATCGGCATCGAGGGGCGGCACCCTGCGGGAGTGTGTTTTACTACAATGCCGATGTTAGGATCACGACCTGTTGTCCTTTTTATTATCAATTTTAATATGTATATATCCTAATACACTACCGAATATGTCAGGTGATTATGAATGTAATCCAGCACATCTCGACAATCCTTTTTGTGGAGGCCTACCGACACATTTTCAAAACTAGAAGTGCCTTTTTACCGTAATCCGGGGTAGAATCCAAGGATATATCAAAACTTCACAAACTGCTCTTGCCGTTCAATTTCTGTTTCTAGCTTGTTTTCAATGAGAATATAATATTGCACAGCATACTCAATACTTTCTAACGTCTCTGCAACATACTACGTTGTGTACCACTGCTAGACGTTTACAGTAGTCAGGCCAGGAGATCCTCACAAAACAGCAGATTTCACAGTCATTAAGCTGCTTGTAATTAAAGCATTGGTTGTTTTGTATCAGTATGGCCATTGGCATCTTGCCAATGGGATTGTGAATGTCTACACAGTATTGTGCCTGGGTTGATATGTCGACTAGGAGTCCTCTCTCTCTCGATATATATGTACATATATATCTTTGCACGGAGGAGTAACCCCCAAATACCCTTGGATGCTTAAAGGATATTTTAGATAACCTCCAGGGCTGTCTATAACCTCAGTTATCAATTGGCTTGTTTGTTCTATATGAGAGGGTAGACATTTCTAAACGTCTACGGGTGTATCCCTGCCGGAGAAACACTCCCCCACATAGACGGGTAAGACCTTTTCCCTCGGCATCAACAATGTCACCCGCGATAACCCTGCCTCCCGACGGCTAAGTTGAATCAAATATGCAAACCGGACTTTCTTATGTACAGATTCCAACGTAGACTCACCATCCTCAAACATACCCTCAAATCAATCGGAATCAACCATCCGCGAACCATGCGTTTACCCTACGCTCCTTCCACCCCACCTGTGGATGCACCCCCCGACACCGCCGACGTTTATGCCCGCATCGCGGAGCGCAGAAACCCCCGTCCTTTGATCCCGCTTGATCTGTCCCTCCTCCACAGCCCACCTGTTGCCGATGGCTGGAACAGCTTCATCGGAGCTATTCGGTCGCGTACCATAATCGACTCTGGTATCATGGAGTTGGCAGTCTGCCGTGTTGCCGTACTCAATAACGCTACATACGAATGGAATGCTCACGCTCCATTGGCTTTGAAAGGTGGCATCCAGCCAGATCAATTGCACGCTACTCTTACACTGCCTTGCACCGCTGAGGGGGTACTGCCGGACTTGAGAGTAGTGCACTCACCCCGCAGCAGCGTGCCGTTCTACGCTATACCGACCAGATGACTCGCACCATCAGAGTTGAAGATGATGTTTTTGCTGAATTGAAGACGGTCGGGTATAATGACCGTGAGATTGTGGAGCTCACCACCGGCATCGCCGGTTATAACTGTGTGAGTCGGTTTTTGGTTGCGCTGGACGTCGGCGAGAACAATGCTCGCGAGATGAAGAGTGTAGACGAGTTAGTTGCTACTCTATAGCGGGTGAGAGGGATATTACCCTCAAATAAAATGTTGCTGCAACACGAGGAGACTCTTGACGAATGATCTTGGCAACATCGTTAGAGCCACTGGAAGTGTGTGAATAGAAGATTTGGATAATGAATAAATGATGAATCACGATTGGACTAGATATATAAGACCCCAAGTAAAGCATAAAGCCTTTGTTCTCTCCTGCCCCCTGAATCAACTACAGGCACTGCGAGTAGTAGTCATTCGACTTCTTGCAGGTGTATGGGCTGACACAGGTGGTTGGACCGGCCCAGTTAACTCCACCGCACTGCGCATACTGAGGGGCCCCGGTGGTGCTTGGCCCAGTTGCAGTTGTGGTGGTCGCGGCGACGGTGGTGGTGGTGGTGGTAACTGCGGTCGTTGTCCCGCCTGAACCACCTGAGCCGGGGAAATAATTTTTCAGGAGACTCATGTAGTAGGTATAGGCTGTGCCGGATGGAGGCTCAAAGCTGTACATGTAGTCTCCCCACCATGGTCCAGCGGACCACCAAGACGCCCCAAGCCAGACATCGCTGTTTGCTTGCAAGTAATCGAGCATACCTGTAACAGCGCTTTTGCAAACAGAATTGGGACCACCGGCAAATTCACCCAAGAAGGCTTTCTTGCCATTGTCCTTAAGCCACTTTGTGGCAGCCGTCACTCGTTCTTTACCAATGGTTGAGCTCACACAAGCCTCTGATGTGCCGGAACCATCAGAATCCAGATACTGGTGCATCTCATAAATAAGCAAGCCTTGTGGATCTGTCAAGGCTTTCATATTGTCATTGACAGTTGGCCATGTCCATGCACCGCTCCACGAATTGCCTTCCACGAAAATGTACTGCGATTTGGCTCCTGCGGCTCGGATCGCGTTGATAGCAGCTTGATTCAGGTTCAACACCAGGGTTTGGTCTTCGGAATTGAATTCATTATCTACAAAGTTAGTGTATGGCTTTAGGACTGGAAAGGTGTATCTTACTTGTATCGAAGATGACCCTCTCATTCGACGCGAATTCTGAAGCAAGTGTCTTCCAAAATGCTGCAAAGTCACTAGTCGAGGTGATGATATTGCCATAACTATACAAGGTCAGGTGAGTAGTCCACGTAAATACGATTCAACTTACTATCTTCCAAAATTGTGAGGGTCAATAACAGCATATCCACCGCTAGATGTGATGAAGTTGACAGTCTGTGCCAAATTTAGCATCAATCTTGGATATATGAAAAGCCAGAGCACATACACTTTTCAGTGCAGCCAGGTAGGTCGCATCCGGACTTGACGTCAGAGTTCCAGGAACCAACCGCTCCATTGCAAAGGGAACACGGAAGAGATTCATCCCTGCGCTCCGCAGAGTTTGAATAGCTGAGGTTGATGGCCAGATGTAATCGGTACCCAATACCCCCGGAATGTTTCCACTCCCAAACTCTGCCCCAGCTTCGTTTGCGCCGAACCCTATGCACGACCTGGTCAGACATCCAGTTTCCACCAGGATTGTTACACATCGTACAAACAAAGGAAGATGCTCTTTTTGATAGGGATGGTCCTGGCGCTGCCGCCACCAGGCCTGTGACGCCAGCTATAGCGAGCAAAGATGTATACCGCATTTTGGCAAAGTGAAAGTTCTCGAGGATGCTATGGAATATACATTGCAACGGGAGACAAGATGTGACTTTTATATCAAGTCACAATGGACGATACCGACAAGGACCGAACTCCCTGATCATGAATGGTCCCCATAGGACAGAGACTGTGAATCTTCGCGCAAACACTTTTCCCCGGAAAGACGGAAATCATCTTCAAGTTCTCCATTCGGTCTTTGCGGACCGCCCCCCCGAGTCCGAGTCAGATCAAGTGTGAAGATTGTAGAGGTGAGCAAAATATGTTCCAAATTCATCACGGCATCAAAAGTTGCAAAGTTGGTGGCTGGAATGTCGGAAATTTCATGTTTCGTGGAAGGGCGCCACTGAAGGCGTGAAACCTGAAGAACGAAGCGTAAAATATGGGGTATGCCGGACAGGAAATGGGATCAAAGTGATCAATTAGGATGCAATATTCCGAAAGAAAATATTGCCAAGCCCCCGACGCTTGTCAGATTGCCCTAGCTCGTTTCAGGCCATACATCCGGGTCCAACGGGGAAGGATAAAATTGCCGGGATAATCTCGACTGGGTTAAGATTGGGGGACTATACCACTAGGCCCCTTGTCCGGCCTACCGGAACTTGAGTAAGAATTGTTGGGATAAAAAACCCACTAAATAGGAGATGATCAACAGCATTAAGAGGAGTTCGCATAAAATCCTTGATGATCGAAAGGCTTGACTAACTGCTAATACTGTCGTGCCGTTCCAATGTATACAGGTATATAGATAGTTTTTCTTCCCTAGACCTCCGTAGGCTATAATCTCCCCGCAGCAATTTCCCCATGAAATAACCGGATGTGCGCTAGTTGCATGAAATCAGCCCATGCAATCTTTAGCGTGTACTCCGGAAAGTACAAGCGCTCACCATGCAGGCAAAACCAACGTGGCTTGATTAGTCGGAGCAGACTCCGGCTTCTGGCTTCTTCAAGATGAACAAGGTAACGCCACCTGCACCAGCTGGGCTTGGGAACATGGGATATGCCGTGCAGGACTTATTAGCGGAATTTTTAGTGCTGACACCGGAGTCTATGGGCATCGGTTATTCACGGGAACCGGATAAAATCATTCTTAGTCTTGATCCGATGAATTTGAATGAATTTAGTTGAAAGCTGACCCTGATAGGGAGTAGGACATTCAATGAGAATCTAATTATACCTCAGTGGACATTGTTCGGGAAAGAAAATAGACCTTTCGAGTAGGCGGATAGATGAGACCATACGGAGGATAAGCTGATGATATTTTGAAATGTGGACGGTGTCTATTGTCAAAACTTAAGATGAAAGAAAGTAAGACCGGAAATGTGTACTATATGGTAATCATGTATCATAGGATCAAAGACAAAGAATAGAGCATAAACATGAATACAGACTTCGATTGCAAGTGAAATGAAAATCTCCTAAGTCCATAAAGAAAGTGAAAAAGATCAATATAATTGAGACAACTTGATCCAACCCGTCCCAAGCGTATCACCTCCACCTTCCCCCATTGTCCAACTTGCCACTCAGCTAGCAAGGTTGCTTATCTACAGACACTGCGAGTAGTATTCATTCGACTTCTTGCAAGTGTATGGGCTGGCACAGGTGGTTGGACCGGTCCAGTTAACCCCACCACACTGCGCATACTGAGGAGCGCCGGTGGTGCTTGCTCCAGTCGTAGTGGTAGTAGTGGTGGTGGTCTTGGTAGTGGTGGTGGCTTGAGTTGTGGTAGTGGCCTTGGTGGTGGTAGTGGCCTTGGTGGTGGTAGTGCCGGAGCCTGGGTTGGTCGAGTCGAAAGTCGAACCGATGGGACCGACCTTGATGTTGGAGTATACAACGTAGGCGTTCGGGTGGTTAGCTTCAACATCCGCCGGGTCGCCAGAGGAAATGTCGCAGCTACCACGAGCAGCACCGGGGGTAGTGGAAGAGGCACTGGTCGGGTAGGTGCTATCGAGCCACAGCATGTTGGCCGAGTGGTCGTCCCAGAGACTCATCACCAGAACCATGCCGTCGGCAAGACCGGCTCCCATGCCGGCCATGCCGCCATGCTTAGTGAATACGTCCGTGTCCTTGAATGCGGACTTCTGAGCATTGCAGAAGGAGTCGGTGATAGAGTTGCCAGTGACACCGCTGACTTTCGACACAGACTGGGGGATAACCTTTCCATTCTGCACGTAGAAGCGCTTGATTTCCGAGAGGGTACCGGTGGAGGTACCGTCATCAGTGATGAACTGAGTGACCACAGTGAAGGGGGAGGCGGTATCAACGATCTTGTTCGGGCCATAGAAAGACTGGTCACCCATGCGGTAGGGGTTGAAATCACACCCATCAGGGTCACAAGTACCGCCATAGCGATCACTGCTGTATGTGCCGCCACAAGAAGTTCCAGTGCACCTAGTCTGGGCTGGATCATCACAGGGATGGGGCGTGAATGCAGTGGAGATTGAGTTGGCCTCCCAAATATCCATCTCGGCACAGCAAGAGCCGTAATTACCAACACCAGCGTTGGCATCGTTGGAAGACGGCACCCACCCTTCGACGTTAGCTTGCCCGTTGATGAACTTGAGATCACGAGGGCATTGGGCATCACAGTAACCAGTACCGTACTTGGCGCCGGCTTTGTTGGCAGGGTACCGTGCCATGCCACCATCTTCGTCCATGGAAACGAAGTAGAGCGCGCCGTTCAAGCCGCAGGGAAGGTTCGAGACATCGACATCAAAGGTGAACTCCTGATTGAGCAGATGGAACATCTCGTACTTGTCATCATCCGCCATCAGGTAGAGACGTGAGCCGATGTTCTTCTGAGACGCCTCGGTGACGAAGTTCAGCCGCAAAGAGCTGCCGCTGGCCGTAACACCATAAGTGCCCGGGTAGTCGGCACCTTCGAGGGCACAGTTCTTGGCACAAGTAACATCGTCTGGGCAGATAGTTGTATCCCATTTATTGCCACTGTAGCAATTGGTGTAGCCGCCGGTGTTGTGAACCCAGCGCCAGTTGGCGTCGACGACGACCTTACCGCTCTGAGGAGCGCAGCTTCCTCCAGCAGTGCACTTTTGCCATGTCAAGGACGGATGGACTTCGGCCTTGTTTGTGCCCACCTGCTGTCCGTGTGCTGCCCCGAGAAAGGCGGCCAACAGCAGGGCATTTTTGTAAATCTTGAAGGAGAGAGCGGAGGCCATGATGTCCAGTGTCGATGTGTACTGGGCTGAGGTCTTGATGAATGATGAGAAATTCGCACACGGGTATAGGGTCCTTTTATATTCCAATGGGATAGATCATTCAAATTGAGCTTCATCTCACGGCTCTACGGTCCGTACGACCGTAAAATGAGAAGATGTCTTGTTTCCCAATGGAGAAGTGCAACAAAATACTCCGGGGACACGGAGGGCGTTCCCTAAGCCCCGCGACGGGCCTCAGAAGTAGATGGAGTGATTTTGTGGAGGAGGCGCCTTGGGTCTTGGTGGCACACCGAGATGGCTGTGAAGATTCCATCGCTTGAGGGAAATAGTGTATTCTGCCCCCCCCAAACTAGGCACCAAGAATGGAACTGGATCGAATTGAGATGCATTGGCGGCTAAATGGCCAGCCTCCAAATTAGGTAGGGACAACGCCATGTCGTCTGCACCTTGACTTGGGAGAGAAATGAGACATGGCATACCTAGATTGGGAAAATACCTCGGATCCGTGACCAGGTAGTCAGTCCCCGGATTCTGCAGGAAGTAGATCGCGGGGGCAGGCTTCGCCCCAATTCCCGGTAATTTGCGGTGTCTGCACTGGCTGGAAGGTGCAGTGCATTAGCGCGTTCGGGTAATTTAGTTTAATCCCAAGCAGGAGCACAATACCGAGCACAGGCCTGTTGCCAAGTTGTAGTCCCATGACACCGGAGGTGAGATGGATGCATGATTTTAGTGCCGAGTGGCTTTTTTGGTCGCGATAGAGAAACGGTTATAGAATCCGGCGATTTATGACATGAGACTATCGAGTTGAGATTCCTCATCGAATCCAAGTCCAAGTCCCAAATATAATACTTCAAAGACAAAGAAACCAAATGAAAATCAAGTGAAGATCAAGTGAAAGCCGATCTCACTAGGCGGCCGGGGTACGGGGACATATCCAGGGTTGTTTTCACTACTCTGCGGCCTGAATGCCTGAGTTGATGCCTGAATATTGACTGCTTTAAGGCACCAATATCCAGTGTATGATAAATGGTGCCGGCACGGAATAACTAACTCCCATGGCCTAAACATGAAGCTCTCCCTATCCAAAGGGGGATCTCTCCATTTTCTTGTAGGTTTACAAGTGTCAAAACTGAAGCTTTCGATCTTTTGCCAATGGAAATATTTCGATTTTCTTAGACGGTCTATCTCTGCGTTTGTATGGGGTCTCAAGCTTCCTTTTACTATAGGAACTAAGAAACTTTGTTGATGAAGGTCAAGGTAATTCAGGTACCCTCATTTTCCCGCCAGGCCTGGATCCGGTGAAAACGACCCCGTCGTACCGGGGTACTTGGGTACCTGCGTGGCTGCGACCTCAAGTAATGCCGGATGAGTCATCGCCGAAACCGGCAAGTGGGATTCACAAAAAAAAAGAATCGCAATTTCACTATATCCTCTTAGACATTTGAAGGAATATTGGCGGATTCAACACCGTCCTTTCATTTAACATGGCTTCCAGCTTCATTTTGATCCTTTCTGGCCCCGACCGTCCCGGTATTGTCCATGCGGTCACTGCATTCCTCGTGCAAAACAACCTCAACATTATCGATTCGTCGCAATTCGGAGATCCTGCCTCAGAGCGCTTTTTTATGCGCACACAATTTGCGGTTGCAGGGGGGAAATGAAACCCCCGAACTCGAGAAATTGCGCTCTGCGTTTGAGCCCACTGCCCAGTCATTCTCCCTCAACTTCGAGATCAACCCCACGGCGAAAAAGCCGCGCGTGCTGATCATGGTCTCCAAGATTGGCCACTGCCTCAATGACCTGCTCTTCCGCCAATCCACTGGCCAGTTGAGCATTGAGGTTCCTCTGATCGTTTCCAACCACCCGGATTTCGCTACTCTCGCGGCCACCTATAATATTCCATTCCACCACCTCCCGGTCACCGCGGAAACCAAGGCCCAGCAGGAAGCTCAGATTTTAGAATTGGTGGGCCAACATAACATTGATTTGATTGTGTTGGCTCGTTATATGCAGGTGTTGTCCCCAACCCTGTGTTCCGCCATGTCCGGCCGCATCATCAACATCCACCACAGCTTCTTGCCCTCTTTCAAGGGTGCTAAGCCTTACCACCAGGCCTACGATCGCGGAGTGAAGATCATTGGCGCCACCGCCCATTTTGTCACCAGTGATCTAGACGAAGGCCCGATCATCGAACAGAACGTCGTTCGGGTCAACCACGGCATGAGCCCGAAGGAGCTGACTCATGCCGGTAGCAACGTGGAGAGCAATGTGCTTGCCACTGCTGTCAAGTACGTGACAGAGCGACGGGTGATCTTGAATGGTCACAAGACTGTTGTCTTCAACTAAGCCATTGACTCCTTACCAATTTCGTGATTTATATTGCCATTTGCACCTCTGGCTGTCATGCAATCATCTCCAACTCTTTTTGGGATACCCCAATCATCATTATTAGAACCTAGGATTATCAAGAGCAGAAAATTAAAACCAAATTAGATTTCGCACTCAAATGTACATATCTAGTCCGAAATGCAATGACTTTCAGTGCACTTGATAGCCTAAATCGTCTTAGTTGGCATGACTTCAAGGTTATATTGGCGTTTTCTGTTATTCAAATTTCTAGTTTGATCTTTTTCTTTGTTAATTTTCATCGTTCATCGTTTGTGATTCCGAGCCTCGCATGCAAAAGCACTTAGGCGGGTTCGTATTTAGCGGGGAAGACAAAACTCACCATCCGCACTGCTCATAGAATGATTCCATTTCCTGTCCATATCTCCCACCAAGATGACCTATACTGTTGCTCCACATCTCGAGTATTTCACCATTCCTCTCAGGGAATTTGTGACCGCCCGACCTGAATTTGAAGGCTTTGGTGTTGGCGCCTACATTTTCTCTCATGCCGATCCCACCCCGCGCATCCTTCTTCTCCAGCGTGCACTGACAGACTCGATGCCCGGGTGTTGGGAGGGCCCCGGAGGCGCATGCGAACTGGAAACTGATGGAACACTACTCGATTCCCTGGTGCGTGAAACGCTTGAAGAAAGTGGATTGCATGTGTCTCATATTAGTGACCTCGTCGCGGTGAATTGCTGGGAGCATCATCGCCGTTGTGGTGGAAAAATTCGGATCGCCAAGTACTCGTTCATTGTCGAGACTCAAGAGACCTCGCGACGGTCGGCAGAAAAACAGCAACTGGTGCCAACCGTACAAATACCTGTTCGATTGGAGCGATTGGAGCACCAGCAATTTGACTGGGCGATCAAAGAGGACGTCCTGCTGTCTATCCAATCCCCAAACCATCGATACAGATTCCCATTACCCTTGATTGGCCATCAGGCGCCTAATATTCTCCGGGCTTTTGAATTGGTTGAACAACGACAGAGCAATGAACGGTTCGTGGATCTCGCACAGTGAGGCCTCCAAACCATGTTGATGATATAAAAACCTCAGCACGTTGCTCTTTTCTTTTCTTTTCGTTTTTTTCAGCGCTGAAGACATTTTGTAATCAAAAAGTCATATTCTTGTCTCCCACATGTCTTCCTCGCCTTGGGTTGCGTTTCATTTCTTACCAAAGAGCATCAAACAAAACATGAGCATGTGTACCACCTGCACAAGCCAAACCTAACATGTCGCAAATGAAGAGATGAAGGATTAGTGTCATACGAAGAGAAGGCAGGCATCTCGTGACAGACATGATTGCACAAACGAAGAGACAGAACCATCCTCGATAGGACCTGGGAAGAACGGGGACGCCAGAGTTGCTAATGCCCAATAAATCGTACAGCAAATGGGCCTTGGCCCAATTGGCCATTTGTAGATCTTTTCGTGCACGTCCACAAACCCCGTGTTCTAGATGCTTTGTGAGATGTCGAAAACGATATCGTAAGAACGACCAGTGCGCTCACCGCACGTTTGTAAAAGTAGAACCTAAGAGGACAAAGCTGGAAGACTCCCATCGTCACTTGTGATAAAAGGGCCGGGCTTGATCTGCTCGACCCACCCACAAGGGGCACGTTCTGGACTGAGATGGGGATATTTAACCAGCCTCATAGGCCTGAAACTGTTGCTCATCAGATGGAACACCGTAAGAAAGGAGGAGTTTATAGGTGTGCGAAATTTCAACCACATGCAAAGATTCTTTGCTCAAAAACGATTGATATCTATTTCTGTTAGATATCACTAAGTCCCAATGTATGAGTGTATGGCGCTTTTGGCTCCCCTCACTATGTATCAGACCGCAATATATTGATGATCTTATCCAGGTAGTCTCCCTTATGAGCCATACGAAATGAGTACAAGATATTCAACAATCGCTTGCCAACTCACGAGGGCCAATCGTTGGGGCTATAAGCGCACTTAGTAGCGTATAGGTCTAGATCAACACGATACCATCTACACTTTTTCATTATGTATCAACAAACATAACTGCGGACTAGTTAAGAACAACAGTGCATGGGCCTATATCGCCGGTTGGGTGAAGAAACCATAACCTTTCGACGCCTTCCCTGGTTACGGAGTACGCAGGGTTTAGTATGTACTATGTATTCTCTCGATGAGATGTGCATAGTATATGTGCAAATATCTAGATTCGAGATACTTGTGTACCCTTGTATGATATAAGCAGATAGATGACACTCGAATTGAGATACCTCACTTTAAAGCCCTTTGCACCATTTGATGGATATGTAACCAATTTTCTAGACTCTAACTGTAGGCCGAGCTACATGAACACTTGAAAAAACGATAGTTGCGACTCGACCAACTCCTCGCAATAGCGCTAAGGGCCGGCCGACATGGGTCACAACGCAACAGACGAGCTGTGCTGTTCTCCCGAGGCCCAGTTGCCATGGGGCAAAGAATAGACTCCGTCAGGAAAGCAACATTCAAATTTCATAAATGCGATCCGTAGCATCTGCACATCAAAGTCCGTTCAACAGCAGTACTCGGTTCAAGCGGTGTATCTTCTCTATCACTACAGTGAAACCATGTAACGTCTGTATAACCCCTGAGAGGTGAGATTTAAGACCCTTTGGCCCTTTCAAGACTGCTACAAATCTGTAATATATCGAATATAAATTAAGGCTTAAGATAATCCGATAACTTTCGACCAATTAGTTCGAGCTTTAGAACAGATTCGGGGAATACTTATAGTCGTTCCAGAAGGTGAGTATGCTTGAGTCTAGTTGCGCCACCTGCTTTAAGCAGAATTGGTAACCTCTCGATATCGAGTTTCAGACACCTCATATTACACACAGAATGTTTAACAAAGCCTGGAGTACATCTTAACCTTTCTTCGCACCGATCATACGAAGAAACGGGGGGCTGATGTGCCGACCGGTGTCCTTGCGATTTGCCACCAGCCAACTATGTTGGGAAACCTAGTAATATCTGAGAATGATTCTCTCACGAAATAACAATCATTGCAAAAGTCGTTTCTTGTGACTGCGTGGCTAGGACCACTCAATTCCGCTGAGCGTGAAAGATCAATCCACTATGTTCTGATAAAAAGGCGGAGGACCGCCGAGGGATGACTATGAGTGGAAATATAATAGCGATGCATGATTTAACCCACGAGGGATTGAATTCCAGGCAATATAATTTGTGTTCGTCTTCATTGGGTACTTACTTCTGAGGTGCCTTGGGGAGTAGGTTTGCTTGCTTGAAGAGGCGCCGTGATTGAAGACTAATTGTGAGTTTTCAGGGAATGAAAAGCGCCTATAATATGCTAGTTCGCCCGTATCACAGGACTATGACTCAGATATCCATCTTTTGATCCCCGCTTCGCAATTTCAAACATGCCCGCAGTAGGTCACACCCATGAATCAGTTGGGCTGAATCTGCTAATATAAGAAAGAAACTTGGTAGCGTAGCTGGACCATTTGTGCCAGATGATGTCACCCTGAATTTCATTCATAAACGCAGATTTGCTCATTACAAATCCTATAAGGTGTACTTCCAGCCTGATACCGATGCGAAGTATGCCGCAGTTCATGAGATTTACCTTATAAACTTGGGGTTTTTCATCGCACGCCATCCTAAGCCGGGTGATGTGGTTCCAGTCGCCGAAGAGGGAATGCAGCTGAATGGGTGCTTTCTTGGGGCTTGCACTACCACAGAGGAAGATCTAACCTCGGTGCTCCAGTAATGGAACAAGCAACAAAAAGACAGTTCAATCCAACCGTGAAGGGGAAAAGAAAGATCGGCCCCGGCTCAATGCCAAAACTATATCGCTTAGGCGAGCAGGGGCTATGCGATATCTACACAGCTGTAGGCTTTGAAATCGGCACCCCGGTTGCAGTTATTGTGTCGGCATACCAGCCGATCAGGCCGTGGCAGGGGAGGTCTGGATTTCTTCTCAGAATCGAAATCTCGAAACCAGATGGGCAAAGGTAGCAAGATCCCTTGACTGTCATGAAATCATTGATTGACACAGCCTGATTTAGGGTCAATCGGTCATCTCGCATCTGCAGCTAATGCTGCAACGTCATCCTTTGAGACAAAACTAGTCGATCTCAGTGATCTACTTTCTGCCATCGACTTACGCCGATGGGACCGCCTTAGGATTGGCCTCGCGATGAGCCAGATTATCTTGATTCCGGTGCCGACACTGAGGTAAGGACTACTCCGAGAATTCATGAATATCTGACTGGTGGAAACATTGCCTATTAAGGGAAGCATAAAGCAGCCATAGATTCGTCCTCTATCCATGTGTCCGACAGATCGATAGGATTTGAGGATCTAGGTCTTCAGTCAGTCGCAAAGCTTTGATCAGACCACCGAATATTCAAAGTCACTCCGAATACAGGTGACGATCCCTCTGAGACTATGGGCAGGAACAGGGAGAGCGTTGCGATTGACCATGTCAAAACAGATGGCTGCTATCCATAGTATGACCAATCCAGACGCATAGCTACGACTCCTACCAAGACAGCCCGTCCACTATTGTTAAGGGTCAAATTACTCATGTATTGTACCAGAGAAATTTGGATATATTGATGCGTGCTCAAAATTTTGAAGAATAAGCGAACGGATTCCTGTGTTAGCGCACTAAGTATGAAATATCAATAGCAACCAATGGACGAGGAGCCCGTAACTCAAAATGTTACAGATATAGGTAAGAAATTTACATTGACGACGCTCTGGAGTGCTCAAAGGAACAATATGCCTTATACTATGAGTCAGAGCAATGTATGAAATGCGTCAGCACTTTCTTGTTTCTCAGAAATTTAGAATGCATTTGGGGACGAAAAGAAAAAGCATACAAACTACTACTCATATTTCGCATCAGACTTTGTGAGCCCTTGCCAGAAAGGTCTCTAACCCGCACCTCAACTGTTGTACGCGTAACGAATTTGGAGGTCCAGAATCGACACAACGCGTGGAATGATTATCTCGCCTGTTCATTTTTCTCTTGCCTGTGTAATCTTATCTTTCATCTCAAATACCTCATCTGCGCAGGTAAGAGTTTTAGAGGCCAGTAAAGCAGCGGAATGGAAGGCCGAGGCACCGGTAGTCATATGGAGCAAGCCTATGTTTGATGCCCTCACACCACCTCCAACGATGATTTCTGGAAATTTGTGGGTGTGAAGTTCCCTGTGGTCTTCAAGTTTCGCTTGATAGCGTACTAGAGTTTGCAATTTGTCGATGCACTCTGCTGCTTTTGTTCCTGAGGGACCACCATTTGTTAAAATGGATGCAAAACCACACTCTCTGATATCGGCCAATGCGGTCTCCCAGTGGGACTCAGGAATGAGATCAAAGGCGCGATGAAATGTGCAAGGTCGCCCCTCAGCTAGTTGTACAAGCTGCTTATTACGGGATACATCAACCCATGAGGTATTGGGGCCATATTTTTGTGGGGATTCAGTCAGAATTCCAAAGACGAAACCGTCAGCCCCGAGGGATTTGAGAGAATTGAGCGTCTCTTTCATCACCTCAAAATCGAGGTCCTTGTAACAAAAGCCATCTGCGTGTGGTCGAACCATTGCATATATTGGTATTGTGATCTGTGATCTCAAATTTTGGAGAACCTCTGGTTTGGGCGATAGTCCACCGAGATAATAATCCTTGCATAACCTTGGGCAAGATTAGTCAAAAGACGAAAGGATGTTTCAAACCCCAAAAGAGAAGTATTCAAACATAAACTGCTCCTGGAACGTCGATAGAATGGCCAGGGGGTCTTGAGCATAAAACTCACTCGACACGGTCTGCTCCGGCTCTCGCAGCAACCACAGCTGATTCTTGATTGAAACACGCAACTTCAAGAATTGGTGCCTTTGCGCCAACGTACGGACTCATGGCTTATATTGGCTGGTTTGTATTTACATACGTAGCTTGTGTGGAGTACGAGGACACGTACTCCGTATAGGGAGTGGTTTTGCAGTGCGACAGGGTCACATGATGATCCTAGAAGCCCAAATACCAAAGTACGTACAAAGTATTCCGTGATTTGCTCTCAATTGAAAAGTTGTTGACATTGCTTATATCAGATTTCATGTGAATGAGATGTTCATTCAACTAGGAAGTGCATTACATATACATATATATCTATATCTATATATCTCCACACGTTATTCTCGTCCTCCCTTGACACTTATTAATGACTAGGCGCAACGTTACCCTTTCCCGATCTTGTCTTGGAAGCGGGGAAACCGACGAGATTGCTGACAGAAACAAAAGCTCACAATACTCTACCTAGGTATCTTTCTATCTTATTTGAACTTGATCTTCTCACAATCTTTCCCTCTTTGATAATGTCTCGACCAATTATCGCAATTGCAGGACTTGCTTGCGAGACTTCGACCTTTTCCCCCGCTCGGACACTTGGTGGGGCATTTCATCCACGCCGAGGCACGGAGGTGGTCGAGGAATACCCTTTTTTACATCGCGGCACTTATCTAGCAGAGGTTGTAGATTGGAAGGGGGCGCTTATCGGCCATGCTCTTCCAGGGGGAATGGTTGTAAGGGCTGACTTTGAACAACTTTCTAGGGAAATCCTAGAGCGGCTGGCTGCAATCGTTGCCTCAACCCCCATTGATGGATTATGGTACGATATCCACGGGGCAATGTGTGTGGAGGATATGGAAGATGTCGAAGCAGACCTTCTCCGGCGGATCAGGACTGTTATTGGCCCAGATGTTCTGGTCTCCGCATCCATGGATCTGCATGGAAATGTGTCCAGAGAGCTGGCCCACCAGACTGATCTGATCACTTGCTATCGTATGGCGCCTCACGAGGATGAATTGGAAACAAAGGAACGGGCGTGTCGCAACCTTGTCCATGTTCTGATGTCACGGACTGACACTGGACGAAAGAATAGACCCTTGAAATCATGGGTCCCAGTTCCTATCTTGCTGCCGGGGGAGCAGACCTCAACTCGCAACGAGCCAGCAAAAAGCCTGTATTCCCTGATTCCACAAATTGAATCAATGAATGATGTGTTAGATGTGGCTATTTGGGTTGGCTATGCATGGGCAGATGAGCCACGAAATCATGCTGTGGTAATGGTGACCGGGTGGAATAAGGTTGCCGTCATTGCAGGAGCAAAGCGACTTGCATCTTTCTTCTGGGGTGTTCACCGGGACTTCCATTTTGTTGCACCGATTGGGTCGTTCTCCGAATGCATTGACCGCGCATTGGACTCCTCAGCCAGGCCGTTCTTTATATCTGATTCGGGAGATAATCCTACCGCTGGTGGATCAGGGGATGTGACATTTGCCCTTATACAATTGCTGGAGCGCACGGAATTTCGAAAAGATACCAACCCAACTGTGATTTATGCCAGCATTCCAGGCCCCAAGGCAATTGATGTTATCATAAAGGCAGGTGTCGGTACCACGGTGACGGTCACCACCGGTGCGCAAGTTGACAATCTGCACGCTAGCCCTATTACTATGACTGGACGCATTCATTCCATTAAGTATGGAGATCCTGACGCTGAGGTCGAAGCAGTTCTACAGGTTGGAAGCGTATTTACCATCCTGACCAAACTCCGGAAGCCGTATCACCATGAGAGTGATTTCATTAATCTAAATCTCAGTCCGCGAGAGGCGCATATCGTCATAGTCAAGATCGGCTACCTCGAGCCAGAGCTCTTTGGTATGGCGGCAGACTGGATGCTTGCTTTGACACCTGGCGGTGTCGATCAAGATTTGCTACGTCTTGGACACCACCGTATCCGGCGTCCACTATGGCCCTTTGATAAAACGTTTCAGACAGCCCCCGATCTTTCCCCACAGTTGATTCCATTCTCGAATGAAGATTTAGATATGAATTAGGAATGTATTTGGCCCTTGAGATTGTTGGGATCCTCAAGGTTATTCCCTAATATGGCCGACAATATCATTGTTTCCCTCGCTCCCTTGGCCTGAGACACCACCAAAATTCTCGCTCGGTACGGCGCGGTTGGTCTCGGTGTCTAGTGGGGTTTCTATAGTTATGTAGGCCAATCAAAGGTTATTTAGTGACGAATGTCAGTGCCTCCTAAACCGCTAAACAAAAAGCCGCATAAATGTGACTCACTCAGATTCTGATTGGTATTTAAGAATAAAGGGCGACGTAACAACATGCTCGCTTATTGAAAAGGGAACTGCTTCTTGTCCATAATTTGGAAGTTTCGTGTACCTGGTAATGTTATCTTGGGTTATCGCTTTCGCTTTATTAACATCATATTCAATTAGGG